>NC_135715.1:1855738-2164611 GCF_964656455.1 Halichoerus grypus
AGCATCGCTGTTCACGATGGGGAGAAAACAAGAAATGCAGTCATACCAAGCCCCATGTCTGTCATGTCAGAAGGGATCCAGGAACTGTGTTAAAGAGTGAAAAATGGGTGAATCTCAAAAACAGAATGTTGAGTGCAAAAAGCAAAGCATAGAGTATAATTCCACTTACAGTAAGGTCAGAAAACAGCCCAAACTGGTCAACATCCTGTTGGAGAGGACCCGTGGACGTTATGGTAGGGACTTCTGCAGGAGGCGTGGGGCTGTCCTGGGTGAGGAGCCGGGGGTGACCTGGGGACTGACCGTGTCCCATGTTTCCAAGCTCAGCGGTGAACAAACAATTTGGTGGTGTTATTATATTTCATGTGTCATTTATTTTGTACTGTTTTTCTAATTTATGATCTATTTTGTAACTGTATTTTTAATAAGATTAAGCATAGATTAAAATAGGAATGCCATATGCCAGATAGAATAAAAATATATAAAAATAGATTTAAAAATAGGAAAACAAAGAAATTAAAAGCAAAAGAATCAACATCCCAAGATGACGATGATTAAAACCACTAATAATCTCCACCGACTACTGAGAGCTGACCTGGGGCTGGGGGTGAACAGCATGACCCCCGGCCCAGGTAGCGGCCGTGCCCCTCCCTGCCTTCTGCGGGAGCGCAGCCTGATGCGGGGAGCGTGGACTGACGCGGGGAGCACGGCCAGACGTGGGGAGCACGGCCTGACGTGGGGAGCACAGCCAGACGCGGGGAGCACGGCCTGATTCAGGGAGCACGGCCAGACGCGGGGAGCGTGGACTGATGCAGGGAGCACGGCCTGATTCAGGGAGCACGGCCTGACGCGGGGAGCACAGCCAGACGCGGGGAGCACGGCCTGACGCGGGGAGCACGGCCTGACGCGGGGAGCACGGCCTGACGCGGGGAGCAGGGCCTGACGCGGGGAGCAGGCGGCTTCAGGCTTTGCGGTTGACTGGAATGATTCCACAGCCTCCAGCCCCGGGCAGGCTGCGCATCTTTAAAAAGCGGTCAGTATTGAAAATAAGACAAGTTTGATGAGATTTAAATAAAAGCTAAATCCAAAAACCACTGAGATAAAAAAGCTCAAAGAGGGAGAGAGAAGATTAAGATACGATTAAGATACACCAGATGTAAAGTGAGAAATATAAGAATAGACGAGATTAAGATTTAGAAACAGGAAATAAATTTTAAACAACAATAAAAAAATTACAAAGACAAACAGAGTTGAGGAAAAGCTTTTTTAAAGAGCAGGTTGAATGTGCGAGAGCCGACTAGGGCAGGGGGTACGGGGCGAGGTGGGCGGCCAGGAGGGCGGGGCCAGGAGGCGAGAGGGCCCGCCTGCCTGACCCTGCTGCCCTAAGCTTCTCCCCCAGCACCTGACGCTCTCAGCAGAGGCCACAGGCCCTTTCAACAAACATTTATTTATTGCTTATCCATTCTTTCTACAGACATTTCCCGAGCGCCTACTGTTTGCAAGGTGGGGAGCCCACTGTTGGGACCAGGGAGACCAGCTACTCCGTGCAGGGAGGGGGCAGAAGGAGGCACCTTGAAATCGAGGCAGAAACTGGGTGCTTCCAGGGTTTACTGCAAAAGAGCGACCAGAAGGCAGGAAGACAGGACAAAAGCTCACCAAATCCCACGGCCTAGATTCGCCTCCTTCGGGAGCAATGAAGACGCCAACAAGCCTGCCGCGCCCCCTGCTTTAAGGAGAGAAACACGGGGAGTGGCCGAGAGCTGCCCACTGTATGTGTGTGGTCGTCGGCAGTGAGAAGGAGGCAACCTGGGGGGAGGTCAGAGATAGAAATAATCCATCACGGCGTAGGCGTCTAATGGATGCGTCCCTCCCAGAGGCTCCCGCGTATCTGGGGCTCCGGTTAACTCGGCCAAGTTTTCTGTACGCGTTTCTTCTGTGTGGACTCCTTTGTTTACACATCACTTCTGTAGCCCGCCAGTCCTCAGCCCTGGAAGTCTGCTCTCGCTGAAGGCAGAATTTAGAGTTTGTTTTTAAATTGACCCCAGAAGTACAAAAATGTTTCAAAAGACATTTTTCCCACTAGTAACATGTTCCTCTCACTTTGCCGTGACTTGTGCAATTCGCTTTGAACTGCAGTGTGTATATTTAAACCACTTCTCACTTTCACCTCCAAAATCCACATGGAGGAAATGTGAATTTGGGGGAGGATGACTCCTAAGATTTGCTAAAACATGTTTACATGCCGTGATGTCTCTGTCACATACCAAATAATACAAAACACGTGAACAAATACCAATACAGAGACCTGTAAAAATACCGCCCTGCCCAGTAAACATCTCTGAGAAGCCTTGACGTGGACAAGACAGGGGTCACTGCACAAGTGTGCCGTCGGTCGAGTGAACCCGGACAGCAGAAGGGAAGGCGTCAGTGGTTTGGGAGATCAGCTCGCTGGTTCAGGGAGAGCGGGTGACCCACAAAGCTCAGACAGCCCTGCGCAGCTTGCTTTTTCTGTTGAGAGAGCAAACGCTAATGGGAGGCTTTTCTCCTTCAACCTGTGGGCTGTGAATGTCAAATTAAATATTTCAGTGTAATCATTTTTAAAAGCAAACAAGATTCTCTTTATATGGAATACACCACTGGGCCGGACGTGCCGCGGAGGGTGAGCCTCGCCGGTCACGGGAACTCACCGCAGGGGCTACACGCACGACAAGTGCTTCATCCCTGCGGCTCGGGGAAGACAGGCTGAGGGAGCGGCTGGCCCTCTCGCACCGACCGCAGCCTGAAAACGTGGGTCACAGACACGGGTTCCCGACTCGAGGGGAGCCGCACAAACCGCCTTCCATCCCAAGGGAGAGCTGCGGGTGGGTCTCTTCTTCCTCAACCCAGCACCTCTGGAGTGCACACCCCCCCGTGCACACACAGACACACGGACACGCGGACACACGGACACACGGACACGCAGACACACGGACACACGGACACGCAGACACACGGACACGCAGACACGCAGACACACGGACACGCAGACACACGGACACGCAGACACACACGTGCACACGGACGCACACACCTGTGCACACACACGCACTTCCATCACACCGTATCTGGAGACCGACAGCGTTAGACTGTTGTGAGATTCGTGAACACAATCCCCCTCTTCTACTTACGAGCTGTGCAGCCTCGTACAATTTAAGTATCTTCCGACGGCAGAGTATCGCCATCTCTATAATAAAGGCAATTATGTGGGTGACACCGAGCAGTTGAGAGGACGAAATGAAATGACATCTGAGCGGCCTGCCTCGGTGCCTCGGTGCTGTGGCCGTTCAGCTAACGACATTCTGTCACCAGTTGCTGCCGTTACGCTTTACTGTTGTCGGCCCTACGCGAGGGACGATCCCCGAGCAGAGGCCAAGTGACAAGGTTTGAAGAGGTGGGGGGCAAGCACACTGCCTCAGAGGGGCTGCATTTTCAGGAGGCCAGAGACACAGACGAGTGCAGTCCCGTTAGGAGACACACGGGGTCCAGGAGCGGTGGCAGTGAGGTTCGGAGAAGGGGGCTCTGGAGACAGGACTGAGGCCGACGGGAACGAGTTTAGCACACTCCAGAGGCTGCTGGGTGTCATTTGCTGAGCCTGGAGCGGAGGAAGGGGCTCAGGGCCCGCCCCTCCCCATCCTACAACCTGCCCTGGAAGCCTGGGCCCAGCTCAGCTTCTGGAGCAGGATGAGGACCGGAGAGAAACCAAGCAGCACTCACTGCAGCCCCCGGCTTTCCGGTGGAGGCGGCCATGTCCTGAAAGCCTGAGGCCAGAGGACGCGCTCCCCGCGACGGGCTGGCCACTGCAGCCCTGGGAGCCCGTCCCAGGAACCAGGCCGCGTCAGGGGCCCAAGAAGACGGGGTAGCTCAGCCGGCCACAGGCCCAGCAGCGGCTGCAAGGCGGGGAGCCCCCACGCAGCCGGGGTGGCCCGGGCCCACCAGCAGCTCCGCCGGCCAGTGGCCCCGAGTTTGGCTGCTCAGGTCATGGGCCCCAAGCCCGCAGCACCAGCACCTCCCAGGACCCTGTTGGAAATGCTGAGTCTCAGGCCCCAGCAGGACCAAATAAGTCAGAATCTGCACTTTCACAAGATGCCTAGGGACCTCTGTGCACGTCAAGTTCACAAGGGAGTGCCCAGAAATCCTTCAGGCTAGATGAAAGTGCACATTGTAGACAAACTACTTTCACAGGGCCTCTATTAACCCCAAATCAGCGACAGATCAGTATCTATGTGGGGGGGTGTACGACAAGCCCATTCCGAACATTCGCATTGATTCCCACGTCGTGCCCCCCACCGCCGGTGGACCCCCGCTCAAGTGGCTCGTGGCTGTCCTCTGCACGCCTCCCAGCTCCATACTGTTCCCTCTCCCTACACAGGTTTCCATGTCTGAGTTGATGGAGGCCAGGGTTTCTGCTAATTATGCGCATCACCTCCTGGCATCTGATGAGCAACAATGACAAAACAGCCAAGGAAGCTGCAAAGAAAACATAATTTTAAACAGGAAGTGGGCACCATGCGGCTCTGTTTTGTGTGTCTGCTGGAACGCCAAGCCACGGTGAGGAGGAACCAGCCGGTGAGTTGGGGATCCCAGCGCTGACCCCGCCCTCCCTGCCTGGCCCATGCAGTCTCCTGGGTGACGCCGAACAGTTCCCGAGCAGAAGCCCCCCTTTCTCAGAGTGAGCGGCCACGGGAAGCTGGGAGACGGGTTTGCAAGAACAGAACAAGTGCACAAGAACCGCAGTGCTGGGGAAATGCCCGCCAGGCCCCGAACCTGGGCGGGATGCGCACTGCTCTCTGCGGAGGGGAAGGCTACGCAGTAAGGCTGAGTGGGTAACCGATGGTGGGGAAATGGACCCAAAGCTCTGCCGTCATCATACTGAGGGAGAACTGGGGCCGACCACGGGGATGGCTGTCACTCCGGCGGGCCGACTTCATCCCCCCCACATCCTCCCCATCCTGTGCTGCTTGGCCGCGAGCCCCTGGACGCGGGGCCCCCGGCGTGGTGGAAGAGGGGGGTGAGCAAGGTCCTTCCAGTGGGCTGTGCTAAGGCTTGCCGTGTCCCCATGCCACCCGGGCCCCCAGGGCCAGCAGGTCCGGGCAGCACACGATCTAATTAGCCTAAAGACGGCTGCTCACTGTGCCCTGCACCCGAGCGTCCGGCCACTGGGTTGTTGTAACAGCCTCTTTTAAAGCACTTGGACGTGTTGCAGTAAGTTCCAGAAGGCAACAACACTAAAGCTCTGCAGCTGTCACAGCAGATATTTGCCTTCCTCATAAAATCCGACGGATACGGGCTCTGGTTCCCCGCACAATTCCAGGCTGTGTGCGCGACCGCTGCTGGGATCACCGTGCCGACATTTGGAGGAACGAAGTGTACACTAAGCACCGGTATCCAGGCACAGCGTATCACCGGGGCCCCTGGTCGGACTGGTCATCAACGGAGTCAGGACGACTGGGCCCACAGACCCGCACGGGGTGATTTTCCCAGCCTGAATGCGGACCTGGAACAGACCCAGTGGTTCCCTGCACTGAGAGCGCGGGGGCAGTGCTCTCGGAACAGAGGGCTTAGAGGAGCCTCCAAAGTGGCCTCCTGCCCACTCGGGCGCAGAGCCAGGCCGGTGCTGCTCGCCCGCGGGCGGAAGGCTCGTGCCTGGAGGTCTCCGCCACATCTACGCTTACCCGACCGGGGTGTCCCCTCCGAAACCTCGAGGGGGCCTGCACAGCTGCAGCCGCGGCGCCCCGTGTGGAGTCCCCTGCGGGAGAGCTCCCCAGGCCGTCGGGAGCTTGGGATCCAGCCCCTGATCTGGAGAGAGCCTTGTTTCTGTCCCTTGGCAGAAGCAGGACCAGAGTGGCTCACATTTATGCAGGGGGGTTGCAGTGTCCTCGGGGGATTCACTCCATGCGCTCTGGCGTGGGGGGTCCTGTGGGACTGGGACCAGCCCAGCCCCCACAGAACCCAACCACGGGTCACCACAAGAGCAAGGCTGAGGAACACACTGAAGGCCGTGGAAGACACAGGAGCTCCAGCAGTCGGGAGATAAATCCCGAGGATTAGCCGTTTTAGGACTGAGACGTGCTGTCCGAAGTAAAGGGGAGATGATCGCCGCTCACATCCTCCACTGTGCAGAAGCCAGGACCGGGGTGGGCCCCTGTGGCCTCTGGAGGCCGCATACTTCAGACTAGGAAACGTGTCTCCGGTGCTGATCTAGTGACAGAAAGAGCTCCCAGCTACGGTCGCCCAGAGAAGGGAAGGCAGCAGGGCCCGGCGGCCGTGCACACAGCCCTCGTCTGCAACCCCATGGCCAGAAAGACCCTGCAGTTCAGGAGGTATCCATGGTGGGGCGACATCATGCTGAGCTGTAGCGCGCCCAAGGGGGCATCTCATCCTGGACTCAGGGCCTTGGAGCAAGGCCACGCCATCCACAGCAAGGAATCATGGGTCATTTGGAAAAGGCACCTGGCATGCTCTGGGGCTCTGGTGGGAACCGAGCAGTTACAAATGGAAGTCCAGTGGCCACATCTCCAATGGGAAAAGCCAGGTCCACCAAGTCCTAAGGTCCACAGACCGCCCCCAGCAGTCCGTGCAAGCATGCAGGGGCGCATCTGGGGTCAGACATGCCACAGTAGGGGACGAGACCCCACGCCCTCTCCCACTAGGGCACTAGTGTCTCTCCCCGGCCGCCCCACGGGGGCGGGTCCCTGGTGCCAGCGAAGGAGCAGGACGGAGGGGTGATCTCACTCTGTGGGTGGAGTGGGGTGACGCCGTGCAGAGCCCCCCAGGGCTGGCTGGGGCCGGCCAGCCACTTGACCCTCCTCCCACAGATGCTGCTCTCAGGAGATCTCCCCATGAAACTCCTGCAGGTAAATCTGGGTCTCAGATCTGTTTTCGCAGGAGCCAGACCCTGGCAACCCTTTTAAAGAAAAAGTCCCAAGATATCGTCCTTCGGAGAAACAAAGGGTCCAGTCAATACTGCTCCGTGTGTCCGCACACAAAGCCATTTCTGACGCTGGCCTGTTCTTCAGGAAACCCCATGGTAAAGCCCCACCGTGCGGGACCTCCAGCTGGACGTGCGCTCAGTTCCCGGGGAGGGTGCGGGGAAGGACCGCGGTCGTTGCTTCTCCGCTGTCTTCCTGCCGCGTGCGGGAGCCTGTCCGCCCTGGACCTTCGCTCATGCTCGGGGTCCACGAAATCGTGCACGCACGGAGGGCAGCGGCAAGAGGGCACATCCCCGGCGGGGAGGCCCCATGCAGGAGGGCACGCGGTGCGAGCCGGCGTCCGGAGGCGGGCAGGACGCCAGGTGTCGGTCCGCTCTGCACACCAACTGTGAGACAGCTCGGCCAGCGTGGTCTCATTTTATTGGTACTTAACCACCAAAAAGGATCAAAGTCAACAAAGACTCTGCTTCATAAATTACCTTCAGAGCCCTAAGTTGTTACAGGAAACCCATACAAAGCACTGCTCTTAATCCAGCACATTGGAGCAGGCGTTTTCCAGAACGCGTCCTGAGCCTGAGGGTGGGACAGTCTCCGGTGGCAGCATGGGCGAGCGAGCATCTTTCGTGACGATTCCCCGGGTGGGGGGCCCCAGGGCCCGGGCAGCATGAGCCTCATCCTGCAGCAGACAGCTCTGCCTGCCCAACAGGTTTTAGGAAAGAAGAATCCGGACTTAGTTTTGCTTTTATGCTCAGCGTATGACCACCGCAACCAGCTATTTCGAGGCCCTGCGAGTGGCTTGCAAATCAGCTGGCCAGGGCCCGCGGCCGTGCAGCAGGCCCCCAAGAGCAAAGGGCAGCCGAGGACGAGGGGCGGCCCCTCTGCCTGTCTTGCCCAACCTCCACGGGGTCACGTTTCAGCCGGCAGCTCCATCATAGGATCCAGTTTCTGACAAGATTACAAGCAGCAGATTAATCCTCTGGGCACACCTTAATTGTGGGAAAGGTCTCCGTCCCCGAAATCCACCGAAGGTCAATGACAGGTGTGTGTCAGAGGATGGCCACTGCGATCCCATCCCGCGTCCCAGGAACGGGGGAGACCACCTGGGGGGGGTGGCTGCTCAGGGGCACGTGCACATACTTGGGCCAGTACGCTCAGAAAGGCAGATGTTTATTTTAAATGACCAGGGCTCCACGTTTCTCGGTGCAAGTTTCTGAATTTAAAAACATTTGATAATTTTGGTTTCTCACCACGGCTTTAAGTTATGAAAAATACGCGGAAAGCCTAAAAAGAAAAGGATAACAAGGAGTTTGTTTTGAGATTTTAAGTATCTGAAACTGGAAAGTGCATCCTCACTCCTAAGATGTGGCTGACAAGGCCCACCAACATCACAGGGGTGAGCCCTTGGTGTCGCCCCTGCAAATGACTCAGACTGCTGATGGGAGCGACTCCGAGCCGGGCCGCCTCTGCGGCTGACAAAGCATCCCTCTGCCACCACAAGAGCAGGGCAAGGATGAGAGGCTGTGTTACGGGCCGAACTTCAAGCAGAGGTCAGAGTCCTAGCTCCCGGGACTCAGGAGGGGCTGCTTTTGCATTAAGGTAAAACGAGGTCACAAGGGTGGCCCCAACCCAATATGACAGGTGTCCTTGTAAGAGGAGGTGATGAGGCCACAAACAGGCACAGAGGGACGACTGTGTGAGGACACAGGGACCTCTCTGCAAGCCAAGCAGAGGCCCCAGGGAGACCCTGATCTCGGACTTCTTGCCTCCAGAACGGTGGGAAATAGACTTCTGGTCAAGCCCATAGTCCACGGCACTTTGACGTGGCCGCCCGAGCTGACGGAGGCAGAAGTGAGGAGGAAAGAACAGGGCCCGGGGCTGGGAGCACAGGATCTCCCTGGGATCACGGATGGCCGTCCTCCAGCTCGGGGCTCCAGCCCCCCCTTTCCCACGGTTCTGACGACAACGGAGAGTGTGACCAGCTGACAAATGCAGGCCGAGAGCCTGTGACACGTCTCAGGGCCTGGCTCCAGCTCGGAGCCCCTTCCACTCTGGCCCTTCCAGTGGTGGGAACTGAAACAGCCCCTCTTGGGCTTCAGTTGATTTTGGTTGGGTTCCTACCGTCTGGAATCTAAAAGCTCTAATGCGTGTAGAGAGCCAAAGGTATGTGGACGGTGACTTTACAGTCGGCACTCAAGGCCGAGCAGACAGGCGTGATGTGAAGCTGCTGCTCCAGCAGACGTCTAGAAAATGTACCCATGAGCTCACAGTGTATTTATTCTGGTATCATCACACGACATTCTGTGAAACCCATCAGACAGGGTTGCTTTCTTATGTGAATTACGGCACACTCTGACTTCGATTCTGAAGCTCCTTCTGTTGGAGGACAATCCGTGTCTGAATTTAGGTATGTGAATTTCCAGGCTGCCTGTTAATACACCATACTAGTCTTTTCTTGCAGTATTCTGTCTCGCCATCCCGAGAGTGAGGAAGCCGGCTTATCCCATGGAAGCCACCCTGGGGTTCCACATCGGGGGTTTCAAGCGGGGTGCCATCAGCACAGGGACACCCTCCCCCGGAAGAGGCAGTAACACAGGAGCGTGGCCCTGAATGGAGACCAACTGGAGTCCGTGTTCAGCCCCGAAGCGGGTCAGATGCGTGTCTCTGAGCAAGTTACTAAACACCTCGAGTCAGCGCCGCTGAGAGGACAAAATTTCAAAAAACGCACATGAAGCATTTATCACGGTGCTGCACAGCTCGTGATGCTCAACAGAGCCTAAGCTTTAAAATCCGTGGATGGCATCCTGAAACCAAGACAGCACGGATTTGGGTTAATAATCAAGTTCAAATCTCGCTCGCCGACACGGTGGGTGTGCCGGACCAGTGGGGGCGTGAACAGCAGGGACGCCGGCTGGGAGGCGTCTGGGAACCCGGCACCATCTCTGCCACTTTCCTCTGAAGCCGGAGCTAGTCTGAACTTCAGAAGCGCCTCCAAAAACTGACACGTACAATCTCCATCTGATTTTTAAAGTGTGATGCGCTGTCTCCTGGCTCTGCCCAAGCTCTGTGCTGTCCCCTCCCCCGGACACGTGTGTGGCACAGCAGGGACTCGATCCCGTTTCGCATGGAATCTCGCATCCCCTGGGGGAGCGTCTGGAACGCGGCTGCTGACGGGAGGGGTGCAGCTTTCTAACGAGCTGCTGGGCCACAAGCCCAGCCAGCCCTGTGCTTTACCCGCGTCAGCAGCTTTGCTGGGCTGCCTCAGTCCTGGGGCGAAGCTCAGCTTCCCACCCGCGTCCCTCTGGGAGGCGCTGGACAGAGGAAAGGTCCCGCCAGGCCCTGGAGGAAACTACCGGGCTTCAGGTGGTCCTGGCCTCTCCCCAGGTTTTGATTTCTGGACCAGATGAGTCGGAAGGTGCAGACATTGAGTCTCCGTCACAATTCCCCAAGGTGATTCTGGCCCGGTGCAGTTTTTCTCAGCGTGAGTCTGAGATGCATGGTGTCCTCGCCAAACATGCAGATGCCCAGGCCTCGTCTGACCTCAGGAGTCAGAAGCTCCAGAACTGGGGTCAGGCAGGACTGGTCCCACAGCTGGTCCTGATGCAGATGTCCGGCCAGAGGGGAGCCCCGGCTGGAGAGAGGCCCCAGAGGCCCCGCCCCACCATACCTGCCGCTCCGACATCACTGGCCAGAAACGGTTTTCCCGAACTTGAGTGTGCGTGGCATCCGGGGCTGTTTGTGAGGATGCAGATCTGGTGGGTCTGAAGGGAGGTCAGGGGTCTGCTTTATGATAAGCTTTCTGGGGACTTTGACATGGACGGCCACGGAACTGCTGGGTGGACATCCCCCACATGGGGACACTGGTCACGTGTGGCACAGCCCCCTGCACGGAGTGGGTACGCATGACTGGTGCAGGCGTGCACGAGGGAGAACGCTCTCTGTGCCCTTCTGAAAGAAGGAGGCTCTGGCCATCACCCCAACCACAAGGGAATAAATACACGGAAAGTGACATTTACATATGGAAGTCTGCCCTTGTAAATTATTCCATACCTACGCAGCTATGAGTGTTGGCATGACCGTTCACTTGCCGTTTGACCAAGGGTCCGATGACTCTGAGCGGCACCAGTGGGAAGACCGGGGCTACACAGGTGTACTGGGTACTTTCTCAAGGACTGTGGTGGGCAGCAGAGGGACGATACAGCACCCCCAGCTCCCAAGCGCCCGACACACGTTGTCCCCTGGAAACCTCCATCCTGGTCACGTCCAGGCTGTGCAAGCCAGTTCAGCTTTGCCTCTTTGTCCCAAGAAACAAGTTGCCAGGCAGAAGGTGCAAGTCCAACAGGATGACGGGAAAACCTGTTTCCCCACAGCCCCGCAGCCTCGAGGAGAAGGAGGCACGGCCGGAGGTGGCCGTGTTCACGGGGACGCGGCCAGGATGAGGGCTGCCCTCGCTGCTGGAGGACCCACAGTGTAGAAAGGCCCTGGCATTCCCAGGGTGATGGTACGACCCAAAGATGGTACTGGGGCTGGGGTGAGGAGCAGCTGTCGGACTCCGGCAGGTGGTGGGAAAGGACCTTTGGGGCTGGCTGTCCACCCAGTTTCACCAGGAATGTGGACTCTAAAGTAGACACACGAGGGCCACAAACGATGTGCGTCCTCCCACCTGCTGCCACTCTTTGAGAAAACATCCTCCTGAATAAATCCAAGGAGCATGCTAGAAGAATGCTGGGTGGAGGCTGCCCGGAGCCACTCCGTGGGGTGTCCAGGGGAGGCTCAGGGTCTGGGGTGCTGATGCGGGGGTGCAGGGCAGGCCCCAGGTGCTGGCACATGGCAGATGAACCCACTGTCCTCCCAGGAGCACGGGGAGCGCCCGCAGACCGGCAGGCTGCCCTGGTCCCGTCCCTCCCCATTCTTCCTGCCTGGGGCCGAGGCTCATGTCCAGGATGGAGCAGCCGTCCCATGAGGGCCTCGAGGACGGGCAGCAAGCAGGGCCTGGAAGCTGAAGACTTCTCTGACCATCAGCACCGGTCTCCCGGCCCCTCCCTCAAACCCCGTGGGCTGAACGGCTGTGTCTGTCACAGCCAGGAAGCCTGCCCGGCCAGGCAGTGGGGACAAGGACAGGTCCTGCTGGGCCACGCTCCCCCCGTCAGGAGACCCAGGCCGAGTCCCAGGGGCGCCAAGAACGGGGGCCCAGGGCTACGTCTGGGGTGAGCGTGCACCCCGTCTGATGGGGTCAGATTTCACTGGCCAACACCACCTCCGTGCTGTGGCTTCGGCTACTGTCCCCGGTTTGCCACCGCGGGCTCCCACGGTCAATCTGCTGAGCACACACAGGCGCTGGTTGTGCGATGCGGGAAGGGGACGCGCCCCATCGCTTACATGTGTGTGCTGGAATTCTATTTCCTCTTTGATGAAAGATTTGAGATTTTTACCCTGTCACAGAACAAAGGGAACTGTGACTTCTGTTTCCCATTTGCATACCTGATTTTATGCACTTTTGACAGCTGTATCATGCTTCTGACAGTTATGATTTCCCCCCTAAGGGAAGCGGAGCGGGGGAGCCTCTCCCTTGCCCATGTCGGCTCATCCCCAGATGTGACACTCTGCGGAACCTCAGGAATGGGTTCAGCACAAAGTTTAGCCTTCCGTTTGGAAAACCGCCCCACAAATCTCTAATGAGACAATTTCCTTAAAGGTAAGCAAAAACACGCTGCT
The DNA here is from genome assembly GCF_964656455.1 of Halichoerus grypus. Classification (NCBI taxonomy): domain Eukaryota; kingdom Metazoa; phylum Chordata; class Mammalia; order Carnivora; family Phocidae; genus Halichoerus; species Halichoerus grypus. The sequence goes on from NC_135715.1 coordinate 1,868,416, forward strand.
CAGTCATCTGCTTCAAAATGCTAAGCATCTGGGGCTGGGCTCCCCCGAAGCACGTTCTGGCATCTGACCAGAGGTCTGGAGGTGCCCGTGCTAGGCAGGCGTCTATGTGCCAGGCGCTGCGTCGTCCTGGGGACACTGCCGCAAGGCGGGCACGGCCCCACCAGCATAGAGCTCGCGGTCTAGCGGAGACACGGGTCCCACTTATACAATCACAGACACACGCTCCCGCGGCGCTGAAGATGAGGAGACCCACACAGGGCTTCCCGAAAGAAGCCGTATTTGAATGAATCAAGATGCCGCCACCTTGAGCCCCCACAGACCTGGGAGGTCGACCAGAGTTCTCCAGGAGAGACGCTGATGCTGGAGTTTTTCTCTAGTCTCCGTCTTCCACACTGGCTGGCCCCAGGCACGTCCCTCACGGAGGACTGGTGACGCCAGAGGAAGGCCTTGCCCTCCTGCGGCTCTGGTTTCCACACCAAGAGCCTCACACCCTCCCCAGCTCCCTGCAGGACCAGGCAGGGCGAACCCAAGGGCTAACATCAGAGGGAGCGAGAGATGCAAATACCCTCTTCCCAACCCCGATGAGTTGCACATGATTTCGAACAGTGCACCAAAGGCTACCTCCGATGGGAGCTGCAGGATGCGCGCTCCCCAGGTGGACGGCAGGTGCGGGGTCGGGCCACAATCTGGTTCTAAACTAAAATGAAGTAGAGACGAGACCCCCCCACCAAAGCAGTCTGTCCTGTCCTGAGAGATGTCAACAGGCACACAACGCACTTTTCTCAGATCTCACCCCAAACAAACAGTGCCACAAGGGACTTTTTCAGACGTCACAAGATTCACCCAGGTCCTAACACTCTCTGAGTAGCAGCCCTTGCTGTGACTTCGATGATAACCCAAAGCCAGAGGAATGTGACCTCATGCTGCCTGGTAAGCGTCTGCTTGTGATCTTCCAGACAGAAATGAGCTCATGCCCAGGTGGGCACGTGCGTCCACTGCTGCCCGGTGCCCCAGGCCCCCTGGGGAGGACGGCCTTGCTTGTTTGCCGCTGAGCGGCAGGCCGCAGGGCAGGAGTGCACGTCAGGGGTCCGCTGCACAAGCCGCCCAAATCCAATCCAACGCACCGGCCAGATCCTTTGAGTGGGAGCACAGACACAGCCATTCTACGGAAACTGTCACACTACCGAACTACAAACAGGGTTCGTCGAAGAGTAAAAAACAGTGGTACTTTCTGGAGAAAAATTATGGCTGCCACTTGCAGGTCCTCTGCAGTAATTAACCTAGATGCGCAGAGGTGATGAGAGGCCCCGAGGACTGCATCGCTCAGGAAGGCAGCATTCCCCTCGGATCACCCCCACAGTATCATCAGGGTGTTGTCCCGACAAACAATACCCTCATCTAGCTCCTTTCCAGGTCACCTGATTAACTGGGGGAAACAGAAACCGAGAGAACAGAGCGTGTCCTTGCCCCGAGGCAATAAATGTCACTGAATGTCCAAGGGACCGGCCTGCCTTCGCTCTGCGCTCCGCCGCAGCTCTCCTGGGGCCGCTCAGCCGCTCCTCAGCCGCCCTTCAAGGCCGGACACAAGAGCCACCTCCTCCTGGAAGCCTTGGCCAACCTGCTCCAGGCAGGAAGGGTGCCCGGAGAGGCCCGGACACAGTCCAGTTTCCACAGTGTGGGGGCTCCTGGTCTGCATGTGACGTTGCCGTCTGCCCAACGTGAGCAAATCTGGGATGGCCCAGAGGAAACTGGCCAGTAGCCATCTGGTAGCCTGGAGGCCTCCCTGGCGGTGGAGAGCTTCTCTTTCCTAAGTCCAGCCCGCCCTTCACACTTTGTGCAATGAGGGGCAGACCACCCGGGAGGGAGGCCCTCAGGCCCAGATGCGGCCCTCGAAGGTAGAGAACGTGGAAGTTTCAACGTGCAGCGCAACCAGAGCGGATGCAATGGGGAATCTCACGCCTGTGCCTCAGGAAAACGAAGCCTGAGAGCCGACAGACTGATTTCCCGAAAACGCCGGACTTAGAGAAAACCGCACTTACTTCCTGACCAACACGTGCCCGCCATGGGTCGGTCTCCACCCTCAAGCCAGGGAACTCACTCACTGCTGGGACTCAGGCTGGACGCCCCCTCTTTGCACTCCCGCCCGTGCGTGCAGCCGTCCCGGGCCTTCCACGGGCTCCTGGCCGCTCGCTACAGCGCCCGTCTCCCCAGCTGCAATCCCTCCGCTGTTCCCGAATGAGCTCAGGGTCTGGTCGGTGGAGCTTGCCTCAGTTTACCTCTTTATTCGGGTTGACAGGAAAGTATGTTTCTTAGAAAAGGAAGCCTGGCCCACGGACGTCAGTGCAGGGCACAGAAGATGCTTGTTGGCAAAGCTGTTCATGATACTGTAATAGTGACCCGTCCCTGGGGGGGTGCTGCGTGCCAGAGCCGGGGCTCAGTCCCTCGGCCACGATCTCAGAAGACATGGCTACAGTCTGTCCTCTCTGGGGAGCGGTGGCCGGACAGGGAACGCCAGATTCTCTCGTGAAGGTCTGGAACAATGCTGACTTTTCGATGATCCCAAGGGCATTGCTCTTCTAATAAATGTCGGGGACAAGAGGGGTGTGCGCACGCACGCGTGTGTGTGTGTAGACGTTCTCTGTTTTCCCGGCCCATGCTGCCCCGTGTGGCGGAGGCCTTCAGGAGGGAGGTGTGTGGGCCGCGGCGCCACCCTGGGCTTCCTGGCGGGGAGACGGGCCCTGAGCACCTGCAGGCCGTGTGCCCTCGGTGACCGGGTTTGGGGCTGTAGCTTGACTAGAACCTATTCATCCTAGGTGTGCTGCTGGGCATCGCCAGCCCCGCTCAGGAAACCCCTCATGTGCGCCTGGGCCCCCGACGAGGCCAGGCGCCCCCTCCCTCGCCCCAGGAGCAGACTTGAGCTGGGCATGCAGGCTCTGAAAAGCAAGCGTTCTTCTGAACCCTATGGGCTCATTATTCACCAGAACACTGGCAACATAATGCATTTTCATTTACTTAACCTTAAATATATGTAAATTAAAGGGTTTTCTTTTATTAAAAATAACACGGAACTCACCACTGATGTGTTTTTGTTATTCTAAAAAGAAGCAGTAGTAGAGGAAGGGGGCTCTAATAACATCTCACATTCAGATCTGTGTCTTGCTGGAGAAAGAGGGGCCTCTCCGCCCCAGGGCCCGAGCTCCGCATAAAACCCTGCCCACCGGGGCTGCCATGTGCCTTCCCTGCCTCACACACTCGCATTGTCTTACGTTATGATGGAGGAACGGCTCACCCTGGTTGGAAGCCTAATTGTCGCCAAGAAGGAGGACCAGATTGCAGCTCTCCGTTGGCGCGTGGAATATTGGGGAAGCAGTGGTCGGTGGGGGAGAGCGTGCCGAGCTTCATTAACTCAGGAGGGCAACGGCCCCACCGCGTCTTCCCGAAGAAAGGACTGGCCCATCATGGTGCCGCCTCCCTCGCCAGTCCTGTGCCCTGTACCCAACGGCCACAAAGCCCTCAGCAGCCTCCCTGTCCGTCCCTGCCTCCGTGAGCAGCACTCGCCGAAACTCCATCCGCCAACAGCCCGGCCTTGGGCCCTCCGCCGGCATCCGTCCTCGGGGACCTCCTGACCCTTTTCAACGGGACGCCCCGCCCACTGGCCCCCTAGCACGGGTTCGGCCCTCTGGGTCAGCATCGGGGCGTGGCAGGAACAAACCACACGCTGCATGGCTCAGGGCCACAGAGCTCCATTCCCCCCCCGGCTCTGCAGGCCTGAGTCCACAAGCAAGGTGTCGGTGGCCATGCCCGCTGTCCCAGCCCCAGTGGCTCCAGCAATCCTTAGTGTCCCCGGCTCAGTCCCATCTCTGCTGCTGGTCATGTGGCATCTTCCCGTGTGTGTCTGCATCCTCGCCTGGCCTTCCTTGTATCTCTTCTTCCATAAGGACGCCCGTCACTGGGTCAGGGCCCGCTCTATTCCCATACGATCTCACCTTACCAATGACGTCTGCAACCACCTCTGTCCAAGTAAGTTCACCTTCTGAGGTTCTGGGGAGGACCCAACTCTGGGGGGACTCCTGCGGGAGGGCCTGGACCTGCGGTGGGCCGAGGATGCTGCGATCCCCACTCTGCCGCCGTCCCGTCCACCCTGCTTTGAGCTGTTCTCAGCTGTCACGCCTCCTCCGTCAGCGTGGCCCCCACCAAGCCTGCTCAGTAGCACTGGCTTTCCGGGGCTCCCTCTGCCTGAGCTCTGCTCCCCCCACACGCTCACCGCGCACGGCGCAGGCCCGTCTGCCACCTCAGCGCCCCCAGCCTGGCATCAGTGACCATCTCAGACACCGCCCTCCTGTCTCCCGTTAGATCCTCGGCTCCTGCCTGACGGGGTCACGTCTCACTGTCCTGTCTGCACCCCGGCACTGAGCGAGGTGCAGTGCAGGTAATCGGGAGACATGGGGGGGTGCACGTCCTGTTCCAGTAACATTCCGACCCTGAGATTACCAGACAAACAAGCTCTGGGGACACTGCCTTTTGAGTTCAAAAATAATCTTAGAGGATCAAAAGTGTTTTAGACCACCTACAGCATCTTCCTAAGAAAACAAAGTATGTGTAGAACTAAACAGGCCCAGAGGCAGGGGATTACAGGTGTGGGTGGGTGAGTCGCGGCATGGGAACGGGGTCGTGGGGTGGGCTCGGTTCCCTCACAAGGCTCTCCTCTGCCACCACTGCCCCCTTGCCAGGCCACAGCCCGGAACCCGCAGCTTCGAGCCTTCAGCGGGTGACGGTCCAGCAGCACGTCCCTGAGCGGCCCCAGCTGAGGCCTCACCTTCTCCCAAACCGGCAGAGACTCCCAGTGAGACTCGCAGACGCCCTGCTCATTCTGCGCACACAGCACGTTTCCAGACTCGGGACACATCTGGGGCTACGGCACGGGGGACCCCGCGCATCTCTGCCGCAGCCTGGTGTCAGCCGGGGAGAGCCGCGGAGCGCTGAGCGTGGGTTCCACGGTGGGGAGAGCGCCTTGCTCTGCGCGGCCAGTGCACCCCCAAGTCCTGGCCTTGGGAGCCTCTTCCCAGGGAGCACTAAGGGGGCCGAGAAAGAGGCCTGGGCCCGATCCCGAGGGCCGGGAGTCACACACGGCGCGTCCCTCTGATTCTCCTCCCTCGCTGGCAGAAGCTGCTGCAAATCCAAACCGCCACGGAAAAGCCAAGTCCCACACGATACCCGGTAACTGCAGATGAGGCTGGACCACAACCAGGGCAGAGCGATGTGGGCTGACACAGTCCTGCCCCGTGGCATCGAAATCATTACGGAGCCTGCTATCCGCACGCTTGGTTTGTTCTCACCCAAGACCATCCTGACCTGTGTGAGCACCGACAGAAACAGTAAAACCCACTGCTGGCCGCATGTGTGGCGGGCGGGGCAGCCCGGGGCAGCCCTGGGCAGCAGGAGCTCAGACGAGGACGCAGGGCCAGCCGATGAAGACCTGCCTCCAGGTGGGCAGCGTGGCACCTTCCCCACCGGACCCTCAGCAGGCCAGCTCAGCCCGGCCCTCAGCTCACAGCCGGTTTACGAGAGCCTGACCTCAGGCTCGCTCTGTCTTGTATGTGTCTCTCCTTCCACAGACCTTCAGGGAACGGGGCTGACTTCATGTCCTCACACCCGGGGTCTCAGCTGACGCGTGTGCTCAGGGGTGAACTTTCCAGAAGCACTTCCTCCCAAGACACAGCCTGCACGCAATTCTACTCCTCAGAGCAGATGACGGGACAGAGTGCCGATGGGACGCCCTTTCCTGCTGTGTCCCTTCCATTGCAAGGGGAGAGGGAACCACGGCTGTGAGGACAGGCTGGGCAGACGGCAGGCTGAAGACAGACTTTGAAAGAAAGCAGCAGAAGGAAGTGTGAGGACTGGGATGTGGACCAGCTCGGTGAGCGCAGAGCAAGCGACCGGTGGAGAAAGTGATGGGGTCCAGCTCCCCCGCCCCAAGGACCCAAGGTAAAATTCTGCATTGTCACCCCGTGTGCCAGAACTCTGGGACCACCGCGCTGTCTAACGCTGCCCCTTCTGTGGAGCGCAGGAAAGTGCTCCCACTGGGAGCACACAAGGATGGAGCAAGGCCAGTGTGGGGGACAAATCTCCCCTCGAAGACCACAGCCCTCACCCCCTGGCTCAGGGAGGACCAACGACTCATAGCCGAGACCCCTCCACTACGGCCTTGTCGCTGAACTGATTCCACGAGACACTGTCAGCCAGCCCACCAGGGAAACGTGCACCCGCTGTGGTCGTGTGAACCTGCGGCCTGGCAATGAGCACAGGCGGCTTCTTACCCAGGAGTCACCAGACTTCCAGGACGCGCGAGTGAGCTCGGAAGCAGGAGTGCTGCGCACAGCCCAGGACGCGGGCTCGCTGCTGGGGACACGTGGGGTCGGGCAGAGGCCTGGCTGACGGCCGTCCCACCACAGTGCGCAGGCTGGGGTGTGGACGGGTGTCCAGTTCTGAGGCTAAGCACCCCCGCTCCAGCAAATCCAAGTGAGGACAACTGTGTTCTAGAAATTATTTCCCACAGTTCTGGGCCCCCGAGAGGCAGGGAGACCATATAATCTGACTGAATGCATCAGTGGGCATGTTCTCATGGCCACGTAAGACACCAGGTTTGATACATCACCAGCCCTGAGACACGGGCAGAACCTGTCATCGCTGACCTTCTAGAAGTCGAACCAATTATCTCCCCGATTCCTCCATTGGCTTGAGATGGCGAGGTGACAGAAAGTGGCGCGAGCCCCCACCTATAACTGTCTGCGATCCTCTCTAGGGAGGGGACAAATGCCATCCAGCCACAGACACCTAAGCCGAACCACACACGTCTGCCTTTTTTATACATCAGCTGTTTAGCTCAGGGAGGAGAAAAAAGCCAGCATGAACACCATTCTCCCTTCGTGCGTAACACAGGGGCAGGCCCCAGCCAGCAGTTAGAGCGGCTGTTTCTACCCACGTTTCAGTCGGGAACAGAGGGCAGAGGGAGTGGGATGGGCCCCAGCCCCGCGAAGCAAGTGTGGGGAAGGCACCTGCTCCCCGTGATCACAGCTAAGGAGGCTCACGGCACTTTTGTTCACAAACACGGCCCAGGAAGGCTAAACATCCCCTTCCCGTTCAGGATCACATCAGAACCAGATTTCTTCCCCGAACTTCATCTGATTCTGCCCTCTCTGGATCTACTGCGTTCCAGACTCTTGCCAGGACCACTCGGCCGGCCCCCCTGAGCATCAGACCTGGCAGCGATCTGGGGGCCTCTGGCCGTGGAATGGGCAGTTCTCGAGGAAAAGAGGCCGCCGTCGAGGGAACAGGCCGGGGAGATGCACACGCTTGAGGGTTCTTGTCTCCAGGGCCACAATCGAAAACCACATCCCAGGGTAAGCCTGACGGGTCCTGGCCGGGCAGGAAGTGGCCAACACTCAGGAGAGAAGGCAGGAATAACACCTCGAGGCCGCGTGGTGTGAGTGCTGGGGCGGTCCCAGCCGGGAATGGGGACGTGCTGTCTGGAAGCCATGGCGGGCGCCCTGCGCCTGGTACGGGGGCCGCGCTGGCCTCACCCGCTGAAGGACCGTGGGCAGGGCTCAAATGCCTCAACAGTCACGGCCTGCCCACCCCGCTCCCGCCCGGTGCCCGTGGGTCCTCCTTCAGGCAGAGACCAGGCACCAACGCGTGCTCCCGGGGCAGCAGGGGCTCCGTGCCTGCCACCAAGCCGCTGAGAGCTCGCCGGCTGCCGGTTCAGCTGCACGGCCCTCAGAGGGCCGTGTGGCCGCGCGGGGACCCATCCGCACCTCGGCGACCCTGAGTCGGCAGCACAGGGTTCTCGGTCAGGACAGAAAAGAGAAAGAACCTCCAAGGGGAGGGAAAACAGGAAAAACATGCCCTCTTCCAAACTTGGTCCCTTTCCCTCCAAACCGGCTTGAGATGCCCCAGGACTGCCCAGCTCCCCTTGGAAATTGAAAACATATTTATCCCGTGGTTGCTGGGTGGTGGGTTTTTTTGTTTTTTTTTTTTTTGAATTGATGGGAACTCGTCCACTTTGCCATGAGGAATGCCAAAGAAACGCATGATTAAAAATGGAAAAAGAAAGTCTTGTAAAGGCTGTTTACTTGGGTGATGACAGCGACACAAACGGTCCTTTCTCCTTGCGAGGCCCGCCCACAGAAGGAGCAGAACAATGGCACCGGGGCTCTGGACAGCGGGCCGCCCGGGGAGGCCTCCCGCCCCGCCGCCGCCACCAGCTCCCACGGCCCCCGCCTCCTGCCAGCGCCCGGCCGCTAACTGCACGTCAGCCCGGCCTCCGACCGCCAGCCACCCGCTCAAGTTCGTGTGTTTACACAGTTCGGCGGGTCTCTCTTAATTATCAGAAAAAGTGGAAAATCACCAATATTGAAGCCAAGGGGGCAGGCTGATGGGAGAGAAAGGGCACACGCTGGGCGTGTACCGATCGAAGCACAGAGCTAACGCTGCACCTCGGGGGACCCTCGCCCTGGGCGAGCGCAGACCGGCCACGCCGTGACTTCAGGGCGAACCCCGGGATGCTCTCCTCATCTGCAAATTGACGGATACATGTCAGAAGCAGAGGGTTTAAGTTACCCCAGCAAGTAAATAACAAAAGTTACATCATTTTTATCAACATTCATCATTCTAATTGCCTGAACCTCCAGCAGAACAAAGTCACACCACAGTTTTATGGTATTTGATTAATGAGGGCAGGAAAATTGAAGTTTTTGCAATAAAACTAAAAAAAAAAATCAACAGACTTTTATCGTTTTTTTCCCTTATGATTTTAATTTAATGGCTCGTGTTTTCATTACTGCAGAGCCCGTACACTTCAGCTTGCAATTATGTCCCATCTGTGAAGCACTGTGTTATTACAGTTTATTCTAGTAGCTTTTCAATCACTTTTGAGTTGGGCTTTTACAAGTATTCTTGCAGCAGGTGGGCTTCCTGGCATGAGCCCAGGAACACACAAAGCGCAAAGCTGGAGTTTAATGGCAGCGTATGCGTGTGGCACAGAGCACCAGCCTTCCCCCATATGCTGCTAAGCAGCCTCTTCAGCCTGCCAGTCACTGTCCTTACTGACTACAGTCTCTAAGTAGTTTTCTGCCAGGGAAAAATATACCAAGGCAGCAAATTTCTCCAGTGCACCATCCTTATTACTGAGCCACCCTGTCATTAGCACACGCACAATGAACCTGAACTGGGGATGCATACCAATGAGGTGGCACGGAGCACTTCTGCTTCTTATCGCTATGGAAACGCCCCCGCCCCCCCCCCCCCGGCTGCAGTGGACAAGCAGGAATGTCCCCCACCCATATGTCACCTAGTTAACACTGTACACTGTGATGTGAACCCCAATCCGCTCCAGCCGTCCCAGCGGCGGGGAGAAAGAAAGGAGACACGAGCCTCGGCGCCCGGGAGGGACTGGCCGCCAGGATCCCGGTTCCAGCGCGGCCACCACCATGGCAGCACGGGCAGGGGTCATGTTCTCCCGTGAAATCTAGCGACTGGGTTTAAACAAGCCACAAGAAATTGCTTCATCCCATTCAAAAAATGGAGACCGAACATTTTTGGTTTTGATTTGAAAAAGAGGGCTTCGTGTGTAAGAGGCTGGGACGGCTCCAAAGCGCGGAGCCCCCAGCCCTCCGCAGAAGTGTCACCTGAGCCCCGCACGGACACAAAGACTCACAGTGTCTGTGTGTGAAGGACCTTCCCACCTGCACACTGCGAGCTCTGCAGGGCACGAGGACAAAGTCCTTTGTTTTCCGTGTGTGTGTGTGTGTGTGTGTGTGTGTGCGTGTGTAACAAGGGATTTTCTCTCGCAGCTCAGTCTGCATACGCCTCGGAGGTTCTGACATCCACGTTTCTGCGCTGTGGCTTGGGGCATCTCCCGTGGCCGTGTTGGTCCCCAGTGGATGACACACCGTAGCTCTGCTCTGCTCCCAACGCCCCCGGCAGTTCCAAAATCATGTGCACCCCGAGTGCTGGCACCGAGACTCGGCATCAGCCCTGAACCAGCTGCCCCTCTTCTCCAACGGCCCCTCCGCATCCTTCTCCACGTACTGAGTGCGCTGGGCCGTCTCTCCTCGTGCGGGGACGGTCTCCGTCGTCACTCACCTGGCGGTAGAGACCACCCCCCAGGCGGGCTGCACCAGGAGTGAGCGCAGTGCAGGACCGCATCCCCCCATCACGCACATTCCGGGACCCCTGGTGAAGTGCAGAGATCCTTCAAGTACGACGGGGCAGCAGCCCTGAGCGCACTGGCAATCCAAGTGAAGTACTATTTAAGGCACAAATACAGTGTTATTTTTTGTGGAACAGTCACACTGCTACGTGGTGTGACAAACTGACTTCTGAACACAAAATCAGCTAGACTGATGTCAGCACTGGCGAGATTCCCCAGGTACCATCACTTATAGAACATTTATTTTTTATTATAAAAGCAATTCCAGATATATGTGAAATTCACTGGATTCTAATGGGAATAATTTCCTCCTGCATAATGTGTCCCGATGGGAATCATACAACTCTTTGATTTTTGTTTTTAAGTTAAAGACATCAAGGGAAAGAAAACTCCTTCACGGAGAAGAAAGAGCAGAGCTCAGCCAGAGCACTCCACTCAGCAACTCAGGGAGAGTCAGAGGGAGGGGGCAGCCAGGGAGCCTGCAGCCAGCGCCAGGGGCTGTTGGCCATTCTCCCCAAACACAAGAGGGGCAACCCGAGTACGAGCTGAACCGGGAACAATTCGGTAACTTCCAGCTACTTGGGAGATTTCTGTGGGAGATTTGAATTATCCCAGAGAACACACATTCCCTGGGCCAGGATACTACAATTGAACTTAAGAAACTGGCACTTACATTAAGTACATTTCCTTCCTTCTCAAATCAAGATCCTGAAAGCCATCATAGGTGGGCCTGCCCACTGCTAGGACTCAGATGGGAACAACGCGTGGCCTGGGTTTTCCGTTCATCCCCCTGGGAAGGACAGCTAGCCCCTGTCTGGACGGTATAGGATCGGATGCAGCTGGAGAGCCGGGAGCTCCTTAGCCCAGAATCCGCACCACTAGGCCAGGCTCTTCCATGACCCGAGTGGTGGGGCGGGGTGGGGCTCTTTCTGTTCTCGTGCAGGTGCTCGATCCTCAGCTCCTGGGCCCAGACCTCACGCTTTCCAGGCGGCTGAGCTAGGACACACCTCCCCACAGGACAGACCCAGGCGGGGTGCTGGCACGACACGCAGCCCCCGGGTCCCTCCGTCAGAGCGTGGAGACAGGGTCCAGCCACTGCACCAGCTGAGTCTCACTGGGTTGCCCTTGGGCCTCGCTCGCCTGGCCAGGGGTTGAAGATGCTGCCCACCTGACTAGTGGCCCAGGGTCAGGGGCCCACAGACAGGCATCCGCTCCCTTCGGCAAGTGTCCTGTCCCATCGGATAAGCATCTGGGGGGTCAGAGCCCGTACATCATGGTTATTAAACACTCCAAGCACCAGTCTCTGTCCACACTTTTCCTTCATGGAGGCTGTTCTGAGTTGAACTGTCCCCCAAAAGACAGTGAAAGCCCTAACCCAAACCTCAGAATGGGTCTTATTTGGAAATAGGGTCATTGCAGATGTAACTAGTTAAGATGAGGTCACCCTGGAGTAGCGTGGGCCCTAATCCGATATGACTGGTGTCCCTATAAACACAGGGACATTCGGATGCAGAAAGGAGACGCAGGGAGAGGACAGTGATGTGAGGATGGAGGCAGAGCCCCTGGGGCCCCCGGAGCCAGAGAGACAGGGAGGGCCCTCCCAGGGCGGCCAGAGGGACCGGGGCCCTGCCTGACCGGAGCGGGTACCACAGACAGCCTCTCCTTCGCCTGTCCTCCTTGGAGGCGCCGGTTTACAGAAGAAGAACCATCTCAGAAAGCCAGGCCTGCGCTCAAAATGAACAATACTGACAAAATCGTATACCAAGGCACCAACGCCGTAAGGCCACTATTTACCATCTCTGATGAGTGTTATAATACATGTCAGTGAACAGCTGGCTTCGTCTCTGATGAGCGTGGCTGGGAAGGGACCTGGTCCTTTCCCCTGGGAGCTGTGCACCTCCCCTCCACAGCCCCCCGAGTGCCAGGTGGCTGCCCCCGGCCGGCCCGGCACAGATGAAGTCTCAGCTTGTGTCCCTTGCAATTACGCATGCTGAGAGCCCGCGAGCTGGGAACACACGCCAGCCCGTCTCTCCCTCGCTACTGACTCCACACCAACCGGGAAGGGAGACGGATACAGAAATGCACAGGCAGCTCTGTCTCCCTGTGCAGGTCAGGAGCCGCTAAAGGTTCTCTTTTGTGAATGCCCACGAGTGTGTCTGTGACCTTGCCCACGGGGTGGCAGGCGCCTGCTCTCTCCTTCCGGAAGCTCTCCCGTAGCTTACCCCCAGTGACCCGTCACGACCGCCCTCCGCCCCCCGCGACGCCCTTCCCAGCGCCTTTCACGGCTTCCTTCTGCTCCATCCGTGTCTCCGGCGGTGGTGGTTCTGCCCGCCCCCCCGGGCGACGGCGGCTCCCCGCCTGTGGCCGACTGGCTAGAGGCTCTCCTCACCCGCCCCTCCTGCAAACGCACAGCCCGGCTACCTGCCCCCACCTCCCTCGCAGCTGGGCCGGGACCTGCGACTGTTTGGGTCCAGGAGACCTCCCAGAGAGTTTCCAGACTTCCGCTCTATCTGCTCTTTGGCTGGAAGGGCTCCAGGGGTCCAGAAGAGAGGGCGGCATGAAGGACGGACGGCCCCAGATGGGCTCCGGGCCTCCGTCTGAAGATGTTCAGGGGAGGTGGCTGTCCGGGAAGGCCCCCATCAGACAGGTGCATGTGGGAAGCGAGCTTTCCCGTGTGAAACCTCTGAGATTGGGGTTGGCCTGCTCACCAGGGCCTCATCCTGTGTCCCTCCTGAGCATCCACCTACAACTCCACTGCTGGGTATCCCCGCTAGAATGTTCTAAAGGCACCTTACCTTCTCCCCACTGAGCTCCAACCTGCTCCTGTGTCTTCTCCACCCCTGGGAAGGACGTTACCCTTCACCACATCCAAGCCAGGTGACGAGGCCTCATCCTCCCCTCCACCTCTTGCGTCCATCAGCCCCAAATCCTATCAGGCTTCCTTTCTGGCCGTCCCTTTCATCTGTCCACTCAGGTCTAGCCTGCTGAACCCATGGCCTGGCCCCCAGGAGATGTTCCCTACCCTGGGCATCTTCCCCCTTAGCGGAAAAGGATGCACATTTGATCAAAGCGGCGTTCTCAGGGGACTCCAGGACCACTCAGGATGCGGCTCAGGGCGTGCCTGCCACCCCCTCCGTCCTCCTTCCTCCAGCTCCCTGCCTGGGCCACCTCGGGAGCCTGCTCTACCGTCCTCCCTGGAGAGGCGCTGTGAGCCCCGGAACGCCCACGTGGCTGTCCTCACCAGGCCTGCATTTGCTTCATTCCCTCCCTAACTCCCTGCCAACCGCAGGCTGCTGTCCCTGTGTCTGCAGCTACAAGACGGGGTCCGAAATGGAGGACGGGCCTGATTGATCTCGCTGACAAGGAGCGAATGATGAGCACTGTGTCTGCAAAGCCCATCAGCCTCCAGTCCCATGGCATGCCCGGCTAGGGAGCCGTGGCCCTGGATGACGTGGATGCCCGCCTGTCTCGGCCTCACCCGGCAGGCGTCTGCAGGGGCCGCAGTCCCCGACATTGCAGGTCGCTGGACTGCTCTGTGACTCAGCGCCCCTCCTCACGGACAAAGCCATCGATGCTCTGCTGCTTTAGTCCCTCATGAGGTGGACACAGAAGCCCTTCAAGGTTTGACAGACTGTTTGCCGGAATCATCGTCTTCACTACCAGAGACGGTACGTAAGGCAGACCACCATCTACGATGCACATCCAGCTTACGGTGAAACCGGTTCGTAAAGGTTTCCAACTTCCTCCGACCTCAACTCGAACTTCTCCAATGGGCCTGAGTGGTGACCCCACTTCATGGGGGAAGAGAAGCCTGACGGGCCTGAACAGCGAAAAGCACATTCATCTTCATCAGACTCCTTTTCTTGGTTATCAAGCGTCGAGCTGTGGCACCGTGTCTCACAGGGACCAGAACAAGCAGAAATGCAGGTTTCTGCTTACGGGCTGTGAGCCGCATCTCTGGTGGGAGGACGCTGGGCTGGTTCCCAGTGGGTCTTCCTGCTCCCGCATCACTTACAGTCAAAAGGACCAAAAAGTAGGTGAGCAAGACGCTGGTCCGGCCGCTCGCCCAGGGACGACATTTCGTGTTGGGAGCTTCGCATCTGGGGATCAGTCATAGGACCTGGAGCAGCGTTTGGCCTCCGAGCCTCCTGCTGTCCCTCCAGGCGTCCCTCTCTCCAGGCTCCGTGCCAACGTCCCTGCCAGGGCCAAACCTGGGGCCACAGGGCCCGGGCCTTCAAACAAAGCCTGTCTGCCCAGGAAAGGCTGGCTCTTCCCACACACCGCAGAGGCCTCTCGCGGCCCCATGTGGAGAACACGCCGGTGGCCCCCCAGGGACCCCAGAGTCGCCCCTGCAGCTGCTGCACAAGAGCGAGGGCGGACGGCCCTGCTTCAGGCCCCCCTTGGCTACTCTCACCCTGGGTTCTTGCATTCTTGTGTCAATAAAGCCCAGGGTGTCATTGAAAGTATTCCTCAAGACTAAAATTGGCACCTTTTCTTAGTAGAATTTTAAAATGTAAGAAACAAAAACTATCTCTTTCTCCTCCTTAGCAAAGATATTCAGATTCTGTAAGTTGAAATTGTGAATAAACATCCTAAAACTGGACGCAGCGCTGTTTGTCACAAAGGTCCCACAGCGGCCGAGGACAAGGGGCAGAGGAAACCAGAGAAACGAGGCCAGCATCCCGCCCCAGACCGCTGCGTCTCAGGGTGCTCTGTGACCTCTCAAGGCAGACTTCGTGTCCCACGGAGGGAACGGGGCTGCTTTCCGGCCGCAGCCACGCGGCCTGACCGACCATCCGCCTCCTGCAGGTCCGTGGAGCTGGGGCTCCCTCCTCACACTGCTCTTCCATCTGGTCCAATTTCTACCCTACAGACAACTTAAAAACGAAAGACACCGACTAAGTCTAGGCAAACACAGGTAATTTTTTTATAATTTGGTTTTATGTAACCGAACGTGTGCATTTTCAGTATGTGCACACGTTAATTGTCCACAGGTGGAAATAAACAGATGCTACCTTCTCCAGTTACCCAGCCGCCTAGAACCTCAGCACCAGCTCAGCTCTTTGGGACCCTGTGCCCGACCTCAAGGCTCATTGATGGACAAGTCTCACCATCGGTTCTCCAGAGCAACCCCAAGAATTAGCGCCTTCACTGCGAGGAGACTCTGCGTGAGACCCAGCCCCTCCAGCTGGAGGCAGGGGACTCTGTTACGACCCGCACTGGACGGATGGCCCTTCTGGATGAAGGAACTCATCCCCTCACACATGCCCCCGATGACCACAGGCTTGCGGCAGGGGTCTGGAGCAGAGCAGGCCTGGCTTGAACCCCATCGGGTATGGCTGTGACGCTGGGACAACTACCTGTCCGTGTCGAAAGCCCATCTACAAGCTGAAGGCTGCACGAGCCTCACGGGCTGGAGTAAAATTAGACGGACAAAGACAAACAGCTGCTCCGGCCGTCCCCGGTACACAGCAGGTGCTCAGGGAACGGCCTAGACGACTCCCAGGAGAGACACAGCAGCGTCCAGGGAAGGACTGGCAGCAGAGTGGGCCCCGCACTTGGGTTCCGGCCACAACTTGAGGGTCCGCATCAGCAGCAGGTTTTCTGCCCCGTCTCTACACTGGGTTTCTTTCCCAAAGCAGACGGGAGCAGGAAACGAGAGGCTGGATGTCACATTAATGGGGCGTTTCTATCTAGGGGTAGCCACCTGCGCAGTCCCACCCTGGCCTCCAGGACCGCGAATCAAGCTCCTCCAGAAACCGTGACCCGGAGACGTTGGAAGCTGACTTGATGGGAAACCACAGCCGCGGTGTCCTGTCTCGTGGCCGGCCGTGGCCTCTGTCGTGATGGGTCATCTGCATACTTTTGTGAGGTGGAACGGCCAATTTGTAATATGGGGCTATCAGCCAAATCCCAGCGAAGGGAGAGGTGATGCCAGCCAGACTCCCCAATGTTCGCATGTAGGAAAACGGGGAGTGTTCCTGTTCATCAGGAAGCTTCCCGTTATGAACTGAGAGAATCCACAGCGTCGTCTGAGGGAAAACACCCCCCAACACCACGCCGAGAATCAGCGCCCATGTTGGCAACCGGCGAATACGGGGGCCATGTTGCTTTTTTTCCTAATGCAAGTTCTCGAAAATGTGGAAATGAAAGAAAATATAAACAGTGATGTGGAAACTACAAAAAGGAAATGCTTTCTACCCGTGGAGGAAATAAAAACCCAGGTGCAGGCAGGGTGCACGGGGGGCCACGGCGCACGGGGGGCCATGCGGCCGCTCTGCGCTCCTGAGTCTCCTTCCCCCCGAAGGAGGCAAATTGGGGAGACACTAAATTGTTGTTACAGTTACACTTTTCTTTCAAAAGTAAGGTGCCGATTTATTTTAAATACATATCTTTTCAAATTTTGCTGGTGAAAGATGCTAAGAGATTTTCCCTTGAGGGCAAATAATAGCTTTTTCAATCACTAATATGCTAATACCTAGAAATTCAGAGGAAACCCATCCCTCTGGCAAAGCGGCATGTGTGGTTTTAATATATTGTTAGAAGATGTTAAGAGGATGCTTTATTGTGTAAGAGGTTTTTGTGTCTTCCATAAAATGAAACAAGCAACGTTTTACAAGACAATATATTTTGTAAATAATGAGATTCTTAATATAAATTTTACTGCGTGGCTGTAATAGTGAGCTCACTAAGACCCCTTATTTAATTGTGTTATCAGGTAAAATGACAGAAAATTCTTCTTCTCTAGAGTTACACTGATAGAAGTTCCCTGTTTGCTATTGAGCAGTTTTCAAAATATCAAGCTCTCTCTTCCAGGCTAATAAAAATCATGCCAGGGCACGCACGCGAATGGTCTCTGCTGCCCTTTCGATACAATTTGGAAACTGTCCCGAGACTCTGAACTCAGGAGACGGTCAGGGCGCCTGGGCGGCTCAGTCGGTTAAGCGTCTGACTTGGGCTGAGGTCAGGATCGCGGGGTCCTGGGATCCAGCCCTGCAGATCCCACCGGTATCCAGTGTAAGAATTGACTTGGACATACACAATGTATGAGCACGTTCACCCTCTTGGAAAAAACTGTACCCATCCGAATAGGTATGACAGGTCAGTAATGTTCTCGTGGTGGGACAGGTGCGGTCTGGACTGGATCCAGGACACTGTGGGCAAGTGAGGAGGGCCGTGTGTGTTTGACCTTAACTGCTCCCCCCCGGGGTCAGGCTCCAAGCGAGGCTCTGTGTGGGCCCTCCCCTCTGGGGCCCATCAAGGCAGAGCCAGCCCGGGGGGGCTTCATAGAGCCCTTTCTTCTTCCCCTGAAGGCTGGCCCCTCCCTCAGTAAGAACCACGCGTGGACTGTTGGTGGTGGTCCTGTGTGCAGACATGGAGTGCAGGGCTCCCCCAGGGATGTCCAGTTCGGCAGTGTTTGTATTCTCTGTCAGAACTGCTGCCGCCTTGCCCGCAGGCTGAAGCGGGGGGCACAGAAAGTGGGGACCCCTCTACAGGCGAGGGAGGGAAGGAAGCCACCCCCCCGGAGGGTGCCTCTAGGCATGCTACCCTGTCAGGTGAGTGCCCGCCCCCCGCCAGAGCTGCTGGGCCCAACCCAGAGGGGTGCAGGGCAGGAAAGGGCGGGTGCCCGCCCACCGAGAGGCGCCCGCGATCCGGGGATGGAAGCACACAGGGCGAGCAGCACCGTCAGACGGAACCATGGCGGATTAATCAAGTTGATATTACCCATCCTGATTAAACAATGAGGCGTCCTGGGGTTTCTGCTGTCTGTCCCGATGAGTGCTCATCATACTGATGCGCAAACCCCGCACAGCTCCCTTGGGAGCAAACTACCTTTTAATTTTTCCCTCTAAAGATTAATTCCATTGTTATGGAACCTGTATTATAAGCACCATAAACTAATCATTAGTCATTTTCAAACAATCTGACCTTCCCCGCCACACATCATGGAGTGTTTTCCAAGAGGTCTTTTTTGGGATCTGGAGATTGTCACACAAGTTGAGAAGGAAGAGTTAAAAATAAACACCGTGTTTGTCCTGTAACTTCACAAAAGGAAAACCGACCAAAATGGCTTCTTGTGCGGGACTTTTTGAATTTTAACAGCTGAGAAGGCAAGACCGAGGGAGAGCTATGCTCTGACCTGGCGCCATGACACCTGCCGGGGGTGGGGGGTGGGGGGTGGTGGGCAGGAGAGGCGGCAGGGAACCGGCTGCGCCAGGGTCTCACACTTGCAGCCCATCCAGCTCCAGAATCTCCCCAGGACGGTGTGCATGTCAGTGTCCTGGGGCCGTAACAGAGCCCCAGCCCAGGCGGGCTGCACCACGCACCTGCTCTCTCCCAGTCCTGGAGGCGCAGGCCCAGGATCGGGGTGCAGGCAGGCCTGCGCTCCCTCAGAAGGCGCCAGGGAAGGGGGTCCAGCACACGCCCAAAGTCCCCACGGCATTCCCTGTGGTCTCTGCTGTGTCCTCACCTCCCCTTTTATAAGGACACCGTCATTGGATTAGGACCACCTGACCCCAGTGTGACCTCAACTTAACCAGTCACATCTGCAGCGACCTTGTTTCTGAATAAGGTCACGTCCTGGGCTTCTGGGGGTTAGGGCTTGAACATATGACTTTGGTGGGGCATTTTCAACCCACAGGGCTGATTCGGATTACGTGACCAGTGAAGTGATGAGGTTCAGAGGGACACATGTGATCTCCTGGAGCCTGCTAGGGCTGGGACTGGCTTCTGAAGCAGACCAGGCCGGCCCAAAAAGTTGGAGCCTTTCCAAAGTCCTTTACTCTTCCACAACTGGACTGTGTCTCAGAAGATCACCCAGAGAAGCACCTATCTGCCCTGGGCTATGTCAGAGGCGTGAGGCAGGATGCCGGCTGCATCCAATGCGGGAGAAATGGACAGCTCCAGGGCGGGGCCTCTGCAGACCAAGGTACAGAGGACCCACCGAAGTCTTTCTAGTCTCTTTTGCCTCCAACCCAATGTGACTCCTCTTGTTTCGAGTCGTTGTATCACAGGAGACCTTCTATATTTGGAGCACCAGCATCGCTGCTGTGTGCACGTCTGCTGGATTTCTCTCCCCGCCCTCCCCAGAAGGTGGAAATGTTTCCAGAGCTTAGGATTTCCCTGCAGTGCCAACCACGGTGAAATCTAGGAAGGCATGCTGACCAAGTGATGTCCTTGCCAAATAAAAATTCCTAGCAGTCAGAATTCAGAGTTTGAGAAGTCACATTCTCACTGTGCAGAGTCTCTTCAGTGTCTTGGCATTTCTCAGAATTCTTACACCAAAAACCTCTTTCCCCCATTGATGGAAGAGATTAATATTATATGGAGGGTAGCAGCTTCTTGACATCTGTCAACTACACACGTGCACACACACACACGGGGATACTCAGGGCCTGGCATCCGGGGTGCTCTGTGCTCTGGCCTCCGCCTCTCTCTGTCCGGACTGACTCTGGTCCTCTTACACCCATTTCCAGGTGCTCCTGCACTCACACAAGACTCACCTGCCCATGCAGGTGTCGTCATTCCCACCTCTGAACCACTGCCCCTCTCGCTCCTTCTGCTTGGAAAGCTCTTCTTCCCCTTCCTCCTTGCCAGTCCCTGGGATGCTTCCAGCATTTAAGACAAAGGCTAACGTGCCTCGTTAGCGCAGTAGGCAGCGCATCAGTCTCGTAAGACAAAGGCTAATGTTCTTAATAAATAAAGAGCATCTATAAACCAATAATAAAAACACCAGGAGAAATGGGCCAAAAGTTGGAGAAAGCAATTCAGAGAAGAAGAAAAGCACAGGAGAAGGAAGAGGAAAGGGAGGAGGAAGTGGGGAGGAGAAGAACAGGAAGAAGGTCAGGGAAGAGGGGGAGGGGAGGGGAGGAGGGGGGAGGGGAAGGGGGAGGAGGGCAAAACAGGGAGGTAACAGACAAACTTAACACTCAGTAGTGATCAAATAAATACAAACAGGTGGTGAATTTTCACTGTCAAAGTGGCCAGACACTCTCGCGCAATGCTGTTCTGCTAATAGGAGCACAAATCCATGCATCTGAGGAGACTGTTTAGCGGCACGCTAACGTGTACATCCCCACAATGCGACGGTCCTGAGAACCGAACCAAACGAAGGAAGGAAGAATGTGCAAATGATTAGAACCAAGGTTTCATCACAGTGATTATACCAACAAAAATGGAAACACCCAATACGAAAGAACGTGTAATTGTGATATAGCTTCGTAACAGAATAGTTTGCAGCCACTTAAAATGGTGCTGTAGAAACCGATTCGTTTACGTGGGAAAAGTCAATATGCTGTTAGGAGAAAAAGGCAGATGGTGACACTTTACGAATGCCATGATCCTATTTCTGTCTCTGTATCTACACAAATCCCTCCCCTTAGCATGGCGCCTGGTCCCTACTAAGTAGCTTATCACAGACAACCTACACAGACCACAGGAAGGCAGGGTGCGGGAGGGAGAAGGAGGAAGAGGATGGCAGGGGAGGGAAGGGGATGGGGTGAGGGGTGCTCTGAAAAGATCACGCCAACGTTCCCACAGTTTTCTCTCTTGGTGAGTCATATATGATCATTTTAGTCTGTTCTTTTTCTTTTTTTTTTTTTACTTGTTTGTATATTCTGATTTGGGGATAATAGCTGTGTCTACTTTTGTTACATAAAATAAAAACAGGTATTAAATTAAAATACAGGGTAAATTCCACCCTTCCCTTAAAATCCACCTGAAATTTTAGTCCGTTTGTGGAAACCGTCTCCAATTCCTACAGCCTGCTAGCATTTCCTGCACGTGAATATGCACGTTTACGTCCCCTATGGAATGAGTCTTCTGGAACTCCAGGTAAGAGCCCTCGATGCTGCACCAAGGTCAGGGGTCCTGGGGAGCGAGGGCTGCGCTTTCGTTGTACCCAATGCCTGCGACTTGTCCCTGGAAGGTGTGCAGTCAGTCCCTTGGAAATCACCGACCCCCAGCCGGATCTACCGGGGTGGCTGAGGCAGATGCAGAACCACCACGAGAGACACACACAGTCCAGTCTGGGTCCATGAAGAGCAAGCATTTACGAATCCACCACACAGACCGGGATTGGCCCAGGAGCCCCTGGGGACAGAAATGCAGCTCACGTCACTAAATGAAATCCCTCACTTCCCTTCCTGAGGGAAGGGGTTGCAGCTGATGAAATGTGTCTTGGGACAGAGACATTAAAAAACCTAGTGACCAACCTCCTCTTATTACTTCTTTTAAACCTAGAGAAAACTTGGTAGAGATTTTTTTTTCATCATAAAATAAATTATCAATACATAAGCCCAACTGACTAATCTTCCATAAAGGTTAAATACTGTCCTTGCTCAAACCAAACTTGCACACCAAAGCCACTGTGCAGCATCTGATTTAATCCTTGGTAAGGAGCAAACCCACGGGGGCCTGAAGCCTAGGTCAACACATACACTGAGGTCTGAGCACAGACGCCAATCAGAGCTGCGGCCAAAACCATCATTTGCAGGACTCTACCTGCTAATGGAACACAGACAGAAAGAAGGCCTCTATCTTCCCTCGTACAGTGCCTTTTAACCATTTTCCAGAAATTTTTTATTAAAGTGAAATTCAAATAATGTAACATGAACCATTTTAAAAGGAACAATTCAACAGCATTTCTTGTGTTCACAACGTTGCCCAACTAACACTCCCATCTCATCCCAGAACCCCAAAAAGAAGCCCAGTACCCATAAAAGAGTTTCTCCTCATTCCACACCCCCTGGCCACAGCCATCTGCTTGGTGTCTCTGGGGCTCTGCCTATTCTGGACCTTTCTCACAAATGGGCTCATACGGTGGTGTTTGCGTCCGCACGCCTTCCTACAGTGCGGTGTTTTCAAAGTTCTTCCACGCTGTAACTCGTGTCAGTGCTCCATTCCTCTTTATGGCTGAGTAAATGTCCATCAGTGGATAGACTAGCTATGGCCCGCTGCCCCAGCAGTGACCCCTGGCCTGGCTACCGCCACTGTGGAGCCCCCGCCATGCAGGCCTGAGGTCCCCCTGGGCGGCCTCCTGCTGCCAACTCTTGGCCCAAGGTCCTCATCCTCCACGTTCACCGAACCGACCTGGGGTTTGCAGGGAGCTGGTAACTACATCTCTGAACTGAAGACGCTCACACCTCTGGCCCCCTTGTAGTAACTCATTCCACCGTGTACCTGGGTGCCAAGAGGGTTTGTGCAGCCGTCCATGGCAGCGGAGATGGCCATGTGGTTAGATGATTCTGTCCACGCTGCCCTTCCACAGGTGTGCGGTGGGCCTCAGCGTGTGCTCTCTGGGGCCAGCTCTGTGGCCTGGAGCGCCCACTCCCATTGGCCCGGGGAGACGGGGAGAGCAAGGGCGTGGGGCGGGGTGCCAGACAGGCCTCCGGGATGCACGCCTGGAGCTGCCCAGGGCCAGGGCAGCGTGGAAAGCACTGGAAAACCTTCCACAGGTGCGGGCCTACCAGATTAACCTCTGCTGTGGGTAAGAGGACGCTGAAATAACTGTGCTGATAAGAAATTACCTCCAAGAACAGGATTTGTGAGGTATCTTTAGCTCTAGACACATAGACTTGAACGTGCAAGTTAAAAGCGCCGGCCGTGCGCACACGTAACGCTCACGCCCATGGAGCGGGCACACGGCGCACACAGCCCCACCCGGGAGACCTGTCCGAGCTGCCGGCAGGACAGGCCTTTACGAAACAGAACTACCCTTCCCCGGGTACTTTTTGCACAGGCTGCAGCTTTAATTTTTTAACTGCAAGCACATACTCTTTTCCCAACTTTCCTTCAATTACCAAAAATAAGACAAACCCTCACTGCAAAGATTAGCTGTCTCGTCCGCTCCCTACATCCAACGTTGGGTGCCTCACAGCCGCGGGGCCACCTGCAGAGGCCACCACACTACACCTTCGCGCGGGCTCTGTGCTTCCCTCGTGCTCAGGGACGCAGGCCCACGAGACCCGAGGCCCAGGAGTGGGCCGGCGACCGCGGGGACAGGACAGGCCGCCCAGGGCCCAGGAGTGGCACCCCTTCACCAGGAGGGGTCCTGCAACGGCTCCCGCGCCCGCGCCGCAGAGCGCACCTCACTGGGGCCGCTGCGCCTTCCTCCCCAGCCCACCCTCCTCCCTCTGCCCCGTGGGCCGTCCAGGCTCCAGCAACCTGCACTTAGCGGGGCTCGGCCTCGCCTGCACCCACCCACTCGACACCCCTCAGGGCCGACCCGCCTCCGGGGGAGCGGACCCCCCCCACGCACGCGGAGACCAGAACCACTTCTGGGCGACCCCCCCCATGTGCACGGGGTCCTTGCCCAGGAACGGAGAGCCCCTCCTCCCCCGCTCCTCTGTCTCCCGCAGTTGCACGGCCCTCTCCCCCCGCAGTCAAGGAGTCCATGTGGAGGTCAACACCCTGCTGGACTCTGCAGAATGTTTGCATTTATTCTCCACCCATCCTCTCCTGAGCAGCCCGCCATAGCTAGACCTGCTCATGCAGATAACTAACCACAGAAATTATGGAAACATGGGAAATCCCTCGATGGCCATAATGAAATGGCCAAGAGCCCAGGAGGCTCCATCAGCAGACGTGACCTGCACCTGGATTCCAGCCTGTGTGACGCTTCTTCGGGGGCACAGACGGATGGTTAGACTCTGCTTCTCCCTGGAGGGAGGAAACACGGGAGGGTGGGACTTGAACGTCCCCGTCCTCGGTATTTCACTATCACCGGTGTCCTTCGATGTTGCAGAAAGGACAGTCAAATGTCCGTAAGAAAACCTCAAGACGCCAGGTTTCTGCCTCCACCACAGCGCCCGCCGTTGCTGGAATCTGCCACCGGGAAGGAGACGCAGCCCTCAAGGGGCACGAGACAGGCTGCTTGGCATCCCAGCGGAGACCTTGTATGGATCAGCTGCGTATTCGTGATGTTTACCCCGACAGCGATGTAGTGACAGTCTGATCTAATTACATGTCAATAAACCAAAGTCCGGATGCACCGAGGAGACCAGAAGTGGATTACAAGACTCCATTGGCAATTCTTAAGGAACAAGGGCTCAACCTTCAGATTCAATTACGGGAAAGCTAGCCAACTATGAAGCCATGACTCAGAGGGAATAAGAACACGAGCGTCAACCTCAGTTTCATAACCTGGCATAGACTAGCTCCATTTTTTAAAAAATCAAACTTTCTGCCTTTTGGAAGCTTGTTTTCACTGAGCTGATTGGCTCTTATTACATAATCCATGTAACCGATAGATTCCAGAAACTCTGAACAGCAGAAAAACAAATGTGCCTTCGATTGCAGATTAGCACCAGCCCTGCCTACACTCCCCTGCTGCTGCCTTCGTACCAGGAACTGAAAACCTGCCGCACAAAGGCAGGCACTCCCTGGAAGCTCAGATTCCCCGGAGATGGAACAAAGAGGTGCCGGAGGAGGGGGGCGGAACGCATTCAGTCCTTCCAGGGCCTGCTGCCGGGGCCCTGCGGCCGCTGTGCCTACAGTAAGCAGGGTTCCTAAATCTTTGATGAAACGCATTATATTTAGGGGGAATGATTTGAAATTGGGACTGGTTTGCTTTGCCTGCTGTGCCCGGGTCTTTAATGTCAAACAGTCAACTACTGTGGATTTTTATTTATCTGTCAGTGTTTATGTCTTTGTTGCATTTTGAAGTTCCCCACACTGTGGGTTGAGAGTAGAGTGGAAATATTCAAGAACCACAATGCCATGTACCTAAACAGAACTTAGTAAATATTCAGGGCAGAAAACGTACATGATGGAAAGCCAGCAAAGTGCCAGGGATGACCCTCAGCACAGGCATCACAAAATTCTCCTCCCGAAGGACAAGTAGTAGATACCGTGGGTCTCTGTTGCAGCTACCCTGTCTTTGTAGCCCCAAAGCAGCCGAGTATAAATGGGTAGGTGTGGCTGTGTTCCAGCCAAACTTCGTTTAGGGCCACTGACATTTGAATTTCATATAATTTTCATGTACAAGACACCGTTCTTCCTTTAATTTGCTTTCCATCCACTTAGAAATGTAAATACCATTCTTAGATCACCAGCCACACAAAAATGGGTGTGTCCCCCAGGGTGTGGGTGGCCTAACTCTGCTCTAACACTGAGCTTCAGCCTCCTAGCTGCTTCCAAGGATGCTAGGCCCCACGAC
Source organism: Halichoerus grypus (assembly GCF_964656455.1). Classification (NCBI taxonomy): domain Eukaryota; kingdom Metazoa; phylum Chordata; class Mammalia; order Carnivora; family Phocidae; genus Halichoerus; species Halichoerus grypus. Next base: position 1,893,780 of record NC_135715.1, read on the forward strand.
CTCAAACCGGGGCCCTATGCTTAGGAAAAAAACAAAAACAGAGGCGGATTTTCTCCTCTCAAAGACTCACCTAACCTAAAGTGTCTTCATGGTTGATGAAAATTGGAGCACAGGTCTCCCAGGGTGTCTGGCTTCCTGGTTCAGCATTTTAAAATAATGTTTTCTAGCACTTAAAGAGACTACCATCCATTTCATGCAACTCGGGCCAAGGATGAAAGCAGAGATGAAGATAAACAGGTTGCTAATCTTTTGGGAAGAGCTTATTTCTGGTAATGTCAATATCCTGCTTTTCTATTTGTATCCCAAGATCCAGAGAACCTCCAGGCTTTTGGGGTCCATGCATACCCCTTCTGAGCATGCCCCTGGACTTCACTAATGCTCTCTCGTGGGCATAACACGGACTAGAAACGAGCCAGATGGCTGCACGTCTCTGACAACACTAACATCCTATAACTCAAGAGAAATACTTTAATGGTGAACAAGAAGAATCTTTCCTGGTGCTTCTGCTGGGCAAAGGTGAAACAATTAGGAAGCAGGAGGCTCAAAAAGACACTTTAGGGGTGCCTGGGTGGCTCAGTCGTTAAGCATCTGCCTTCGGCTCAGGTCATGATCCCAGGGTCCTGGGATGGAGCCCCGCATCGGGCTCCCTGCTCGGCGGGAAGCCTGCTTCTCCCTCTCCCACTCCCCCTGCTTGTGTTCCCTCTCTCGCTGTCTCTCTCCATCAATTAAATAAATGAATAAAATCTTTAAAAAAAAAAAAGACACTTTAATTGAGGACAAGAAATTTTTTTTCTTGGTATTGCTAATGGACAGAGGTCGGACAAGCTATTGATGATGCAAACGAGAAACAGACAAAGCAAATGAAAGTAATGTGTTTGGAGTACCCTTAGCTGGACACAAAATAAGGCAAGCAAGTCCCACTCTTGGGCAGCATTCACAGCTGTGTCCTTGAACTGCTTCCTCGTTGGACAAGGGACAGCGTTTTCTGTATTTTTCTCTGAACTGTTGATGCGGATCAGTGCTTTGCAACTGAAAGTTCAAGTTTGTGCTGCTATTACCACCTCCGTGCTTTATTTTCACGGTATGTGACTGTCAACGAAATGGAATGATAATAAAATGGCCTGCTTGTGGCAGAGTTCTTCCAACAAACAGAAAATACACATACAAATTATTAAGTCAATTTCCTTAGGGTGACTTTCGCGGGCTAGAAAATTGTCCATGCTTGCGTTTGATATTCTTGTAGGAAGCATAAAAGACATCGGACAATTCTCTTGACTCCCCTCCAAAAGAGGTAAGAGCCAACAAAAGTACGGAGTTGAGAAGTAAAGTGGTTTATGAACTCCGCTCCTCAGCGAGCCTCACAGGCGGGGCTGAGCCGCCTCCGCGAAGCCTCCAGAGCATCCTCCCAGGAAGGGGAGTCGCTGAGCAGAGGTTCCGGGGAGAGCACGGAAAGAAGGCAGGGGGCAAGGCTGCTGCTTAGGGGAGAAACTTTCACACCAAGGACACCGAGTGACTTAATTTGTACTTTTTAAGTATATGAAAATGATTTAGAAACAGAGCTAAGCTGCTGTGGGAACCGCCATCGCTGGAACTGGCTGTGACTGGCCCCAGTCCTTTCTCTGACCCTACTCAACCTGCATCGTGGCATCTCCTACACCCGCTCTGCTCTACTCCCTCCAGGCACATATTTGACTTTTTGTCCCAGTGGAGCTGCCTACTTTTATGTAAACCTGGCATGAGCACACTAGGGCCCTCAAGCCCCTCTGGCCCCCCGTCTGTGTTACACATAAAGTTTTATTGTACACCACCATGGCCATTCAGTGGCATATTGTCTGTGGCTGCTCTCGAGCCACACGGGTAGAGAAGAGTAGTTGTGACAGAAACTGTATGACTGGCAAAGCTTAGAATATTTGCATCTAGGCCTCACAAAGTTTGCCAACCCTGATGGAGACGAAACAGTAACGTAGTAGCCAACAGGCGGATCAGGCCCACCGGTTGTGACTCTTACCCCGCCCCCCCACGCCCAGTCACTGTGTGGTGCCCAGAACTGCGCTTGCAGAGACTGGGGCCCCTACCTACCTCACAGGCTTCTTCATTACTCAGCGTAGTAGCTGATACCTGATAAAACCTCAGTAACGGGAAACCGAGAAACCACCCAACTGTCCGGCAGCATCCGCGTTCTTCTGACTCTGATGCTCTCTTGCGCACGGTCTTTCTCCCTGTTCCTTCTTCTCTCTGCCTCACGTTATCTTGTACCCTTCTGTTCTTTGTGCCCTGGTCTCCTGGGAACTTTGTCCTCCTTTCATTTTCTTCCTTCTCTCCATTACCTCCCTTCTCCCCCTGCCCCTCTTCTTGAATTGTCTGGAGCCCTCGTTTTATGGAGGATGCGCTGCATTCTTGGCAGCGTCTCGGTGTTGGGCCCTCAGTACCTTCTTTTTCTGAAGACCTGCTCCCCTTTTTACCATCCTTCCCTCTAAAAGCCACCAGCCCTGAGAAATGGGGGGTGTAGAGCCGCAAATCTGAAACAGACTGGCTCCTGGTGGCTATGCTCAGGTGCACCTGCTGGTCTCTCTTGCGGAATCTGCAGGCATAGAGATAACGAGTTACCAATCCCATTTCAGATATTGGGAAATCAAGGCTCGGCCAAGTCAGGCAGTGCAGTGAAGATGAAGGGAACGCTCGGTCACAAACCACCAGCAAAGTGGGTTTGTAGGTGCCCCCTTGTTTTCGGGAGCTCTGATGGCCCTAGGACAGAACTGTATGTGCTCCAGGCCATGGACACCTCTCAGAGTTGAATGTGGTTCATAACCTCAGGCAAACAGGCACTGGGTTATTAGAGAAACACAGAACTGACTGAATGTTCCAAGTGGCTGGGCTATCCGCTCTGTGCTCACGGAAGAATTTTAATGCAATTAGCCAAGTGCAAGGACGGAGCTGATGAGCCGCACCAATCTTCTGATTAACACCCAGGTTTACTTGAGAAGATGCATAGCTTATTTTGAAAAATACACAAACAAATAGAAGGCAGAGGATTCTCAGCCCGTGTTCTCACTGTCCAGGAGGGAGTGTAACTCCCTTTCAGGGCACGATTATTGTTTCTGATTTAAACCCATCACCCAACTAGTGAGAAAGGGACCGAATTCATCATCGAGTCTCTGAAGTCTTATAATTGCCTAATATTTGACTCCCTGATTACAGTATTTATCTTTTAAAGACCTGAATAAACACACACAGGTGTAACAGCGCCGTTGCTCATGGCTTTCTTATCTCCGTCCTGTAGGAAATACTATAAAAGGACTCCACTGAATGTAGTCGAGGTGTTATGTAGCTGATAAACATTTGTTGCTCTTTTTACCCAGAGGTGGCCATGCTCTAGGAGTGGATTAGTGGCCCCCATGAATCAATGGTGGGTTATCTTTATTTACTAGGTCTGTAAACTCTTGGGGATTCTAGAAGATGAAAGGTGCCTTAGAGGGTATGTGCACAGGATTTCAAAACCCCAAGCCAGACATATGTTAATAGAGAGAACATTTAATAAATTACAGAATGCTTTTCCTTTCCCCCCATAATCACAGGAACAGAAGGGAGTAGTCCCTAAACCCCCATGCTGTGTCCGGGTTTGAACCACGTGACTTATGTATATTTATCCACGTCATTTCATTTAATCCTCACAACCCAAGGTGAAGGTGGCATTATTCCATTTCACAGATACGGAGCCTTCAGCTTTAAAAGATGAAATCCCGGGTTATACTGCCCTGTGTCACGCAGCCCGGAAATGGTAAAGGTGGGTCGTCTCCTGCATGACTTCTTTTATACCATGCCTCCCACTGGACATGTGGCTTCTGAGGATATTAACGTCTTTGGGGAAAAGTGCAAGCCATTTTTGCAAGTAACATACTCCTCCTGTCACACCTTGAATACTGCCTCCTGGAGCTTAATTAGCTCATCAGATACACTTTCTAACTCAGCAATATGGATACTTAATATGACATCTCTCCATGAAGACACTGATTTTTTTTTTTTAACTAGTTTTAACTTTGTGAGAGGTGTTAAAGTTTTGGGCTATTTTTGAAATTTGCTATTAATATACTTTACTTGGAATCCAATCATTTCCTATACTTCCGTTGACTACTTGGAAAGGAGCTTCACTTAATTAGGAAAGATCTGGGTCCACGCTGATACCGGAACCTACGTACAGGGTCCTGACGGAATCCCACCCCATCGTGAGAGACAAAGGTTTCTAAATACTGTTATCACTCCTGAACACATCGAGACTAAGCGAGGGAGGGGGAGACAGCTTTAAAGGACATCCCGAGGGAAAACGCTGGCCAGGTCTAGAAGGACCACGAACTCAGCGAGAGCCAGCCACGTGGCAGGGTGGGGGAGCGCCATCCTCCCGGCGTCTGGGGACAGGCAATACTGGTAACAATGCCCCCTGTGCGGCTACAGATGCCATTCCACAGCAAAGTCCCTCGTATCCCAGGTGTGGGGTCAGGGCTCCTCACTTTGGGCCAGCTTGTGACAGAAAACACCCGGAACTCTTACAACTCTCAAGGTAGGTATTTTGATCCTTGTTTTGCAAACAAAGAACCTGAGGCGCAAAGGCATCGCGAGACCAGCCTGAGATGGTGTCGTGGGTCAGTGTGGATCAGGATTCTACGTCAGATCCGCCTGGCTGCAGACACGCCCGGGGGGCTGCTGTCCGTTCCGCGTGTTCAGTCGTCGGCACCACGAATGTATCAGCAAACCCATGTGAGGCTGTCACTAAATGCACACCTACTGTGTGCTGGGGGGTCACGGCATTCTCTGTGATCCACGTGAAGTTGCCATTGCTGCTCACACTTTATTTTCTGTGGCTTCCATGCTATACTATGTTTAAGTCACAAGATACTACTCTATGAGTGGGATAGTCATTAGAATTTAGAGCAAAAGAAAAAGTCATGGGCTATTCAAACTTAGTCTGTATTTAGTCTATGTGAAAAGAGTTTTCCCAGACACAGGAGGCATGAAATTATTTAGACAAAACTCATATTTGCCGCATTTTAAAATGGAGGAAATGGACTCACAAAGTGAAAGTAAACTCCCCAAAGTAGAGGATCTGAAGTAGGAGAACCAAGTCTGAATCCTGCATCAGTATGTCCACAAATCCGTCATCCTAAACTATAACTTTAGCTTTAACCCCCTGAAAAGACAGTGCAGAATCAGCCCGTAGACACAACGTGCATTTAGACCCCTTTCCACCAGTTTTAGGATCGGTGAGGCATCAGTGAATTTGCCTGCTGGTTGCCCGGAGTGTCGGCCTGCCGACTCCTCCCAGGTGAGGAGCTGGAAAATCCCTCTGCTTGCCTAAAGGCTCCGGCGATCATCACCTTCCAGCCTCCCTAAGAGAAACCTGAGCAGCAAGAAAGTTATACGGAAGCTATCGCCATTAACTGGCTAATGAGGACTATTGTGCTGAACGGGTTTGCTGCTATGGTAAATCCCAAGTTGCGTTTCCACTGAGTGCAAGTCTGGTCATCTGCTTTCCTCCTCTCCAGAAAAGTCACTGAAAGGAGATATTTTATTCTGATAAGCTAATTTAAACAGATAATAGCCTTGTATGTACCATATCGTGAGTTAGTTTTTAATAGGTCTTTAAATCGGAAACTAAAAGTACAAAGCCATAAATCTAATTATTTTCCCCTCCATCCCCCGTACTTTAATATGAGATGCGCTAACGTGCAAACAATACAAAACATCAATGGAAATGATGTCTAATGGGGATAGAGAATATATCAAATAAAAGAATGCTATTTAATAGGCTAATATCACACATTAAGCTTAAAAAACAGAAACCCGATCTGAAGTCTAGGCTGAACACATCCATTTGTCTTATTCTCTTGCTTTAAAAATTAAGCATTATTTAAATGTCTCTTAATGCTGCAATTGTTCATCCTCCAAGAAATAAAAGATCAGCAGCATTTCACACATTTTGAAGGTAAAATAAATAGCAGTCCAAAGATACATCATCGATAGAATCTGAATTTGTTATTTACACAGAGCTGCTTTCAGGGAAACACAACCTGCTTTGGGATGCAAGCAATGAATGCAATATCCTTTTCCCTTAACATTATAAACACCGAGATGAGAGCATTTATTTGCTGACAAAAATGCACTTCTAAATAATAGGAGGTTTTCTTGTGGGATCATTCTAAATGGTGAGGCCAACAGCACCAGCTTTGGCTCTGCTGGGTGGGCGAGTTACCAGGTAGAAAGTGGGTTACTTTCCTCTTCATACAGACAAAACATCCAAGCCAACAGTGGTCCCTCAGTTTATGGTCTTCTCTGTGTGCATCACACCTCCCCCAAGCAGAGATGACTCCCCTATTTCACCGCCATGGGCAATCAGACAAATGTTCCTTTGGGTATGTGTTTTTCATTAAAAAAAAAAAAAAAAAAAAAAAAAAAAACATTTGGAACATTTGCAAGATCTATTTCATAAAGACATATTATTGGGGCCTTGATGGCATAATTTACATCTCCTTCCCAGCTTAATGAAAAAAAAATGTATTTTTGAAATAATGCACTTGAAAGTCCTTTATAAACATTACCTGGTAGCAAGTATTCTAAGTCCCAGAAGGAAACAAACTTGCCAAAGTCCACACTGCAATAGTGGCACTTAGATACGAAGAGCATCTGGGGGTTCTTAGATTTCCACAGATGCGTTCTAACCAGCCATGCAAAGGAGAGGTTGCACCCGCAAAGCACTGATACTACATTGATGAGGATCATAGAGGATCCCACAACTTACTTGCTAGTAGAACATGGAATCTTTTTTTTTTTTTTTTAAAGATTTTATTTACTTATTTGACAGATAGAGAGACAGCGAAAGAGGGAACACAAGCAGGGGGAGTGGGAGAGGGAGAAGCAGGCTCCTGGCCGAGCAGGACGCCCGATGCAGGACTCGATCCCAGGACCCTGGGATCATGACCTGAGCCGAAGGCAGACGCTTAACAACTGAGCCACCCAGGCGCCTGAACATGGAATCTTTTAAAAACTTTACTTCACACAAGTAGGGACCATATGGGGAATAGATTTTCAGCTTCCATTAGTTATCTGGGCAGATGTTTGCTTCTTTTGTAACAAACTCAAGAAAAGAAATTGACTTTGGAAACACACTTCTAAATATAATAGAGAGACAGGGAGAGAAAACTAGGTTAAGACCAGAAGTATTTCTATATTGTAAAGGTCCAAAAGTTTGAAAACAGAAAGGGAAATAGAAATTGGTAACATTTATCAAAATCATGCCATAAATGTCTTTGGAATCTAATGTATAAAAATAAAGATGAACTTTTGCATCGCATGCTGTATCCCAAATGGACCATTTAATAAGTGAAAAATGTCAGGATCATGAAGGTACTGACCCAAATTATCTCCATGTCTTATTCCTTTTCCCCCCATGAGCCCTGTGCTTCTTAAACTGACAAAAAAATTGAATGTGTAATTTAAAAACCTAGAAAAGGAAATCTTCATGCCCAGATGGTTTCACTGGAGAATGCTGTAAAGAATTAACACAAGTTTAAATAATTTCCTCCAAAGATAGCAGAGGAGAAAGTATTTCTCAACTCACTTGATGAAGCCAATATTATTCTGATACACAAACCAAAGACAACAGGAAACTACAGACAAATACTTCTCATGAACTCAAACATAAAATACTAAAAAAAATAAAAAAAATTTAACGAACTGAATCCAGCAATGTACAAAAAGAATAATACACCATGACCAAGTGGGATTTATTCCAAATATGCAAAACTGACTCAATATTCAAAAATAAATCAATGTAATCCACCATATCAACAGTCTAAAGAAAAAAATCATATGCTTATATTAATTGATGCAGAAAAAGCACTTAACAAAATCCAATACCCATTTCTAATAAAAATTTTGAGCAAACTAGGAATAAAGGGAAACTTCCCAAACCTGATAAAGAGCAGCTACAAAAACCCACAGCTGACATCACACTTAGTGGTGAAAAACAGCGTTTACTTCCTAAGGTTGGGGAAAGGCAAGCACGTCTGCTCTCACCGTTTATTCAGCCTAGTGTTAGAAGCTCTAGCCTGTGCAATAAGGCAAGAAAAATAAAAGGAACAGACTGCAAAGGAAGAAAGAAAATGGCCTATATTCACAGGTGACATGATTGTCCACATAGAAATCCTAAAGAATCTGCAAACATTCCAGAATTAATGAGTGAGTTCAGGAAGGTCACAAGACAGAAGGTAAACATACAAAAATCAATTGTATTTCTATAAACACAATAAACAAGGGGAAACCAAAATCGGAAATGTAATATCGTTTGCAACCGTTCTAAAGAAACAAACACGTACAGGATCTGTGTGCTGGAAGTTACAAAAGGACAATGAAATGAATCAAGGAAGACCTAAGTAATTGGAGAGGCATACCAAGTTTGTGGGTTGGAAGACTCAACATAGTAAAGATGTCAGTTCTCCCCAAACAAATCTATAGGTTTAATGCAATTGCTACCTAATCTCAGAAAAGTTTTTTTTTTTTTAATAAACATATATGGGCTTATTCTAGAATGTACATGAAAAAGGAAATGTCCTAGAATAGCCAAACAATTCTGAAAAAGAAGAATAAAGCGGGAGGAATCAGTCTGCCAGATTTTAAGACGTTATGTATCTACAGTAATCAAGATAGTGTGGTATTGGCAGAAGAACAGCAATCAGTGGAACAGAAGAGAGAACACAGAAATAGACACATGCAAATATGCCCAATTGATTTTTCACAAAAGTGTGAATACAATTGAATGGAGGAAGGACAGCCTTTTCAACAAATGGTGCTGGAACAACCAGACTGTCACAGACCCAAAAAAAAAAAAATGAAAAGAAAAAAAAAAAAGGCGAAAATCTTCAGGACCTAGAAATACTCAAAGTATTCTTAGACTGGACACCAAAAGCAAGGAGAAAACAATAAATTAGAACTCATCAAAATTAAAAATGTTGATAGGATGAAAAGAAATTGGCCTGAGAGAAAATATTTGCAAATCACATATCAGGAAAAGGACTTGTATCTAGAATACATCAAGAACTCTCAGAACTCAACAGTAAAAAAATAAAGTTTAATTAGAAAATGGAAAAAAGACTTGAATAGATATATCACCAAAGAGGACATACAGATGGCAAATAAAAGATGTTTAGAACCATTAGCTAGTAGAAAAATACAAATTAAGAACACAATGAGCTAATGCTGTACACCAGTCGGAATGGCAGGAATGGAAGCAGTGACAAGATCCAGGGAAACCGGATCGCTCACACTTTGTTAGTGAGAAGACACAACCAGAGGCCGCTCTGGAATGTCGTGGCCAGTTTCTATTAAACCTATAAAAGAACTTACCACATAACCTCACAATTGCACTCCTGGTCATTTGTTCCAAACAAACTATGTCGACACAAAAGCCTGTCCATTAATGTCCGTGGCAGCTTTATATGTAATAGTCAAAAACTGGAGACAATACGGGTCGTTTAACAGATGGACGGCTAAACAGACTGCGGTCTAGCTACACACAGGTTACAACACAGCAGTAAAAAAGGAACGGGCATTGGTTTGACTCCAGAAAAATTATTCTGAGCGGTAAAGTCTGATCTCCAGGAGCACATGTAGGATAAAGGGAGTCTGTGGTGCTGGGCCAGGCATGTGGCTTGATCGCGGGGTCGTTCACACCACTGCAGAGGATGCTCTGCACCCACAGCAACCAGTCCACGCGGAACCACATGGAACTGTGGAAATCTGAATCGGCCCTGTCCTGGTTTTGATGCCACACTCTAGTTACGAAATGTTAGTGTGGAGGGAGGCTGGCTTTGGGCATGCATCCTCTCTGTACATTACTTTGCAACTTCCTGTAAATCTATAATTACTTGGGAATAAGAGTTTCTGCTTACTAGATTTTTAAAGAAATGCTACTTAACTACAGAGAAGTAGGAGGAGGTGGTATGTTTGGGCACACCATACACTCTAGAAATGTACAACTGAGAGAGAACCAAAGAACAGTCAAATAAGACGGTTTTCCTAAGGTGACATCGACAATGTGCCATCGGTGAGTAAGTGATTCATTCTCAACTTGTCTTCCACATGTAAATTATAGGAGGAAAGAATCCATTTCATTCTGCGTTGCTTCTTCCCCAGAGGCTGCTCCCTTGGGAATAGGAAGCAGGACAGGCAGGTGTCAGAACAAGGAAAGGGGGGCTTGGGGAGCCACTGTCCTTGGCAGAGGGCCTCGCACCTGATGGAGCTGCCAGGTCGAAATCTGCCCTGGGTCCTGGACAAGTAACAACCCGGATGGAAAAGCTCCAATTTCCCAGTTCTGATTTCTCTTCTCTGTTAAGAAAGACAGGACCCCGGCCATTACTGACCACCGTGTGCCGAAGGGGCTCAGCCAAGTCCTCTACAGGAACAACCTCACTTCTGTCTCACAATTACTGGGAGGCAGATTCTATCGCTGTCCCCACTTGGCAGCAACCAAACCATCCGGGGGGTAAATAACTGGCCCTTGGAGCTCAGCAGAGCAGGGATTCGAACCCAGGCAACTGGAGCCAGAGTCTACAACGTCTTAAAGGCGGTGCGGGGCTGGGCATCGAACTGCGTCCTGCCCACAGACCCCACACGGGGTCTCCGGCTCATGACAGCTCCATGCTGTGTCCCCTCCCACCCGAATCTGGCTCTGATGGACCGTCACTGACACTTTTCATAGAGCTAACCCTCCCTGGTAGGTTTTGAACTCGTATTGTGCAAAATCATCATGCAGAATCCCATGTAGAAAACAAAATGTTTTCCCCATATGTGGCACTGTTGCTGTTTGTGTTTTCTGGTTTTGCCGGGGGGTGGGGGGGGGGGAGTGTTGTAAAGAAAAGCAGGATGATTTATTGTGGTCTCTGCTTCAGTGACTTTCGGACAAACTGAAGTCCTAAACGCCTGTACCAGAAAAACAAGAGCTAGCGAGAGAAAGAGGGAGCGAGAGGGGCCTCCGGGGTCCCCGGGTCCTGTGGCTCCTTCCTCTTACACGGCTGCCATCTTGGTCTCCTTCAGCTCTTTCCACAGCAGACACTTGACCCACCGCTGCCAACCTCACACCGGACGGGCCCGAGCTTCGTGCTGGTGCTGAGGCTGGGCACACACACAGGGGTGCTGCCCAGAGGAGCCCCAGCCTGCCGGCCTCTTGCCCCCACCTCCCCATCGGGATGTGCACTGGTCGGGCCCACGCTCAGCCCACAGGCCTTGTCACGTCCTGCGGGTGACCCCCAAGTGGGAGAGGACCAGCAGTCTTTCGAGCGCACACACGGTGCTTCCCGTGTCCCCACGGTGTTCAGACTCATCTGCTGTCTCCTTTCCAAAGGGATCAGCATCAGCTTTGCAGGGCCAGGATGAAGCCCATCAGAGTGAGCCACGCGCTGGCTCAGGAGTTTCCCACCTCTCTCAGTGGCCCCGTCCTGGAACCTCTGCGGTCCTCGACTGTACCTCCCTTGGGGGAGTCGGTGGCCAGGAAAGCAGTGAGTGCCTCATGCCAGGACCGAACACACTTGCCCACCGAGGACCCGGGATAAGAGGTCCCATCGACACCATTCACAAGACAGACGCTCAACCAGGGCCTGGCAGAAAAGCAACCTCTGTCGGGTCAGGCAGGAGTCTCCCTCCCACTGCTACACAGTTCCACAGAAACGTCCTGTTTCCACATCTCACACTGCTCAGAACCCAGCCAGGACGGTGGCCCACAGGCTCGCCGCCTGCCGTGTTGTTCTCTCAAAACCATTTCTGCAAAGACCTGTTTGGGGCCACGTCTGTTTGGGTGTAAGAAAGACGGTGACATGGGGCAGGGAGGGGGAAGAGCGAGTGACATAGCAGTGACCCCAGTGACGAAGGGGGGGCCCTGCTGGGTCCATCCAGGGAGCGGCCTCCGTCAGCTTCAAAGGGAGTCGGGCTGAGCTCTGGGACACAGGGGAGACGAGAGGCCGGCCCACAGAGGGGACCAGCACATCAAGGACGCGGCCGACCTTTGACCGGCCCTCCCCATGCACACCGGGGGGCTAAGGGGCTCCCTCCGGATCGGCGGCGCTGCCCCACGCAGGAGAGCCAGGCGTCTGCACCAAAGGGTCATGCACAGGGCACTCTGATGGCCATGCCCATGGGGCCGTGGAGTTGAAGCACAAAACCAGGAGGAGGAGAAGCCCCAGGCCAGGGGCTGGGGGACCAAGGAGGAAAGTGCCCGCTCACCTCCCCCAGCCTCTCCTGCGCCAGCACCCTCACCCCTTCTCAGGGACTGTGACTTCATACAAAGTTCCCTCGAGCAATGGAAGAGGGAGGTGGGTCCACACCCAGCAGAGCGATAGGTGACAAAGTGAGGATCAGACAGGTCGAAGACCATTTTCTGGCCTAATTAGGCTCTTCCTCCAAGTGCTGGCTTCTCCAGCGTGATGGGAGGCAGACGCGGCCTTACTCACGTGTTGGAACCATGTTCACGTGCTTCCCTCCTCAATACTCTCTGCCTACAGTCGTGTGCCTTTCTTATGGTTCAATATTTACCAGAGAACTGCAAAATTAAAAGAGATCCCATGGTTGCAGAAGACAACATAATTATAAGGGTCAACGTGATAAGACATATAATCTTCAGAGACCTGCAGGTTTGCCTAATAAAATATTTATATCCGTCACTGTTGGACACCCAGAGACGGGATATAAACGATGCTTCAATCTCACTTTTCAGCGTGTACGAAAATGCCCACGTGAGCCACACGCGCGGAACCGCCCCCTGCTTCCGCATACTCTACCCACACCAAATGCCACCAAGAAAGCACGACTGCGCTATCGCTCTTGAACTCCATTTCTTTTGTAAATTCGAAAGAAGCTCTTTATTCCTTCACTTATACTCCATAAGGAACAATCTAATGCCCCTGCTCCTTGACCCCACATTCCGTGCAGACGACGCCGTGGATTTCCCACCAGTTTGTATTCCTGCGTACTTAAGCGTTTTCCACGTAGCACGAGCATCTTCTTTGGAATCCAGTTATAATCAAGCACTTGGCAATAATATTAGTGGCAGAAAGTCCTAGTTTTACCGCTTCACTGTGTTAACAAGATACGTGAGTTTTCCTGTGTTATTTTACTGCAGACCTCCTTTTGGCTCTGGGGATATTGTTATGCAAATTGTGTCTGCCCACGTGCATCCGGCACTTGGAGACAGTGGGGAATTATCTAGCGCACGTTCCCCGTTCTGCCAGGAGAGAACCCGGGCTCTGGTAGTGGCAGTGGGGTGCGGTCCCCACGCTGGGGGCGCACAGCCGGGACGGAGCCCAAGGCCCCAAGAGCACCTCCTCCTGTCCTGGGCCATGGGGTCTGGCCCCAGTCCTACTTCAGCTCGGAGCAACTCACCTCCTTCCCCTGTGGACGGGTTCTCGGTGACCGCTCTCGAAGTCCTACAAAGATGACAGCTGCTGAGGATTAGCAATACAGCCACTTTGTCTCTGACACGAACATCAGACAGGGAGTGAGATCTCAATGTCTTCAACTCTCAACCTAAGATAAATCAGCAATAAAGCAAACAAACTGTATCCCACCCAAAAACAAAATACACTAGGGTTGAATTCGGTTTTTTTGTTTTTTAACTTACATGTTGGGAGTTTTCTCCAGCTGATTAATTCTTTATTTCTTTTATGTGATTTGTCCCCCTATGGAGACCACATTGGCCCTTGGGGGCTGGTTAAAACACATCCTTAACTTTGACTTATGAAATCCGGGGAGCCTCCCCACACACCGAAGTCATAAGCAGCTCACCAAAAACACAGCCTCAGACACCGGCAGTGTTCCTCTAAAGGCAGGCACAGCAAAAACTACACATGCTTTTCAGTTGTCGGTCGTGGCTCAGGATGCTTGTCATCATCACCGCCGGGCTCGCCACCTGCCCACCTGAGCTCGGAGACCAGCAGGTGAGAAGGCGCTGCCTTCCCATCGCTAGCCAGCCAACATTCCTTCCCATGGAAGACGCCCCCGCTTGACAGATTTGTAAAAACACAGGCAGAAACCGTAAGCACCAAACCAGCCCAGAAGCCCACGTCTGGATTAGAAAACAAGTCATCACTTGGTCAGTTTAAAACATTTGCTTCTAGTTGCAAAGGAGCATTTCATTCAAATGAGACCACGAACTGTGTCTCTGTGTCCATTCTGTGTGATTCCATCCGGACCCAAGCTCGTGCATTTGGGGGCTCGGTCTGCACTGGGCATAAAAACTGCTCTGTAAGGTAATGACCGTAAAGAAGACATCACGGTCTGATGGGAAAGGGTCCTGAGCAACCTACATGTGGCTGCGCCCCTCCCCTGAGCGCGGACTGGGGACAGCAGCTCGAGTCGGGACTGGCCGTGTGCCGGAGACCCACAGTCTCCCCGAGCCCTGCTTGTGCCCTGGTCTGTCAGCCCTGGTTCCAGAAAGGGTTGGTCCAGAGGGACCCAGAGGATCTGACTGAGGGCCTAGAAGACGGTCTAACAAGAGGATTTTGTGGAGTTAAGTCCCAAAGTGTTCCTTTTCCCCTTAGCTCACCCCCGTCCCAAGCTGTGCGAGAATATATTAATACATTTAATACATTTGTTAAATTCCGACCATCCTGGGCCCCATGCCGACCGCCGCCTTCAGGGCTGTGACAGCCCGCGTGGGGGGAGGCACATGGCGGGAAGGCCTGGAGGACGCATGCAGTGGCCTCGGGCCACGTGTGGTCTGCGAGAGCCAGAAAAGCAGCCGGTGCGGGCCTCTGTGCAGGGGCTTCTCGCCTCAGCAGGTAGCGAGAAGCTGTAAGGGGAAGCCCGAGCATACGGACCTTTGGTTGTCTTTTAAAGTAGTTTTAGTCTCTGGAATGTGTGCTATATTCGGAAGCCGCCCTGAACGCCAGGAGCGGCCACACTCACCAACGGCTCTACCAAACCAGGGACCAGGTATGGAGAGGCACACGGGGCTACAGACCCTCCCCTGTGCCCCGCGCCGACCAAACACAGGGACAAGCCCCTTGGGAGGCATCTGACACTAGTGTCGCCAAGTAAGAGTTCCTGCGGTTGAACAAAGGACGGCAAGCAGCCCATTATGGGCTGAGAAGCTTGTTTTCCTCTCCCCGTGAACGTGGTGCTCACCATCAGGTAAGGCTGGGCATGGGCCTGCAACCAGCATGATGCAGCATCATGTGCTTGGCAAACACATTTAATAGGAAAAGGCTCCCAAGCCAATTCATGCTCTCGAGCATAAAGCACAGGACTTTACTGTGCCTAAGAAATTCCAGTTTTGTCCACATCACTGCCATTATTTACATGACAGGATAAAGTCATTTTTAGGCTGAAAATCCAGTAGTATGATCTCTAAAGTCAGCCTGAACCGTCTTAGAGTGAATGACTCTGATTATAACGATTACTTTTGCAGTGCCGCTGCATTTGGAGATA
The DNA here is from genome assembly GCF_964656455.1 of Halichoerus grypus. NCBI lineage: Eukaryota > Metazoa > Chordata > Mammalia > Carnivora > Phocidae > Halichoerus > Halichoerus grypus. Next base: position 1,909,245 of record NC_135715.1, read on the forward strand.
TGATCAGATGATCATATTGCTAAAATAAAATGTGTTAAATGTAACATTATGGCAATTCTGTCCTGTCATTCAGGTCCCCATAAATGGTCACAGCATTCTGGGCAAACCATTAGCTTACTCCATTTACGTACACGCCTTCTTTCTTCTGTTTTTAATCCCAAAGAAATGGCTGCCATGAGTTGTTAATAAAACCGCAGATAGGAACAATCCCAATTTATTTAAAGATTGCATGTTCAGGAGAGACCCGAGTCCAGTCCGCACGAGCGGAGAGGGCAGCACCAGCAGGCCGCCCCTTCCACTGGCCCCTCCCCCAGCACACGGTCGGCCTTAGGCGGCCTGGGACACAGCCCCAGAGCACACACACAGCGGCGGGTGGGACGCACCCCTCTCTGCCCCACCGGGCCTGCCGTGCAGCAGAGCCTCGCGTCCAGACGCCCCCGCGCTTCCCACGCCTGGCGGTCGGGAGAGCCACAGGAAGGTCCACCAGCTCCAAGCGCTCTTTCAAAGCCCCCCTCCGCCGCCCAGGGCATCCCAAAGATAGAAAAGATACACACGTGTCCGCACACCCCACAATTAACCTAACGTTTGCTTTCAAGTTTTTGAAGAGCGGCACAAATTGTTCCTTTGAGAGATGGCGCGAAACAGCGGTCGAGCGCCGTGGCAAGTCCCCAGCTCTGCGTCATCTAGAAGTTACTTAACATCCCCCGCCGCATTTATGGAATGACAATGGCGCTCATGTCCCAGGTTCCTACGGCCAGTAAGCGAACTAACACCTGCTGGCGGGAGAACCCTGCCTGCCTCGCACAGAATGAGCCCCGGCAAGTGCTCTTCTGGGTTGCCGTTGTCCTGTTTGGCGACAAGTAACACCTGCTGGCGGGAGAACCCTGCCTGCCTCGCACAGAATGAGCCCTGGCAAGTGCTCTTCTGGGTTGCCGTTGTCCTGTTTGGCGACAAGTAACACCTGCTGGCGGGAGAACCCTGCCTGCCTCGCACAGAATGAGCCCCGGCAAGTGCTCTTCTGGGTTGCCGTTGTCCTGTTTGGCGACAAGTAACACCGTTCCATCACAAAGCCTCTGCCACCTTGGCAGCTGATATTTATGCACCCAGGCCTTTTTCATGTAAGAAAAGCCAACTATTTCCAAATGAAAGATGATCTGATGAAAGCTGGATTTAGCCATGAATAAATTTGACATGGTGTTACTTGTTTCAAAACATTTAGTGAAAAAGTTTGAATTTCAGTGTTGTCGTTTCCTTTACCTATTTTGGAGTCCCTCGTTCCCTTTTCCCCCAGATCTCTTCGTGGATTCAGGAGGGGCCACCACTGGTGCGCGCGGGGGGCACAGGCAGGCACGAGGCCGCGGGGTTCGGTGCGGTGCCTTGCGTCTGTAACTCAGTCACACTCACACGTCCTGCGTGTCCGCCGCCTTCATCCCACAGCCTCGTTCCCAAATCTTCCACAGGGCAAGCACTAGGATGGCTGCCACTGCACCCCGAATCCCGCTGGCGGGAGTGTGTCTCCCGATCACGTGAGCGTGAAGAGGGCCCTCAGCTCGTGCAGCTCCTGGGGCTCGGTCTCTGCCGAGCTGTCTAACCCATCGGGACCCAGACGGCTTTCACTCCGCTCACTCTCGGGGAGGCTACAGCCTCCTTATCTTGATGGCCTCTATCTTGTCACCCGATGTATATGCTCTTCTGAGTGCAACCAATCACTTGGCATATATGATTTCTTCCAACTAGTCATAAAACTTTAAAAAAATAACTGAAATCTTACCATATAATTATTGATTTTTATAAAATCTTTTGCCAAATATATTCTATGCCTAATACTTGGTATATAATACTTAACACAAAACCCACAATTATATATACTTATTAGCTAATACTCAATGTAAATCCTAAAACATAATATAATACTAAATATAAATCCTCTTATAAAAAATCCTCCTATAAAAAAAAAATCTCTTTCTCTCACAAGTGATATTGCCTGTCAGCTCATGGCCACGGACACTAAATGTCACTTTCCCTCACGTCCTCCTGTAAATGCTCCTTGCAGTGGTCAGAAGGTACTTAATATCATGTGGCAGTGGATGGTCCAGTGATTGGCGGTTACCAGGAAGAAGTAGTGAGCTGAATTAATTGGCTGCAGACATGTTGACACTGCTAGACAACCATTACTTTATAATGGACACTAATGCACAGAAAAGCGCTGCAGCAAATGGGCCTTCAGCTCCAACTGGCCGCGGAGTATATTAAGTCAGGTCAATGGCGAGATGCTGGGACTCTAACAGAAATGCCAATGGCCTTGATATTAGCTCTTCAAATACATATCCATCCCCCGCATCCAAACTTCACCTCCAGTGGTGCACCACGGGCCTTTCCCCCCACGGCGGATAACAGCCCTTACCTGCCTAATACCTGTGCCCTCCTGAGAAGTTGCACATCAATGTCAAAGATGTGCAGCTCGTAGCAAGGGGAGGATTTCAGGTTCCCTGGAATGAAAGAGCACTTGTGGAGATGAGAATTTTCTCAGCTTGCCCCAGAAGAGCAGCTTCTCATGACTTGATTCCCGCAGTGAAAGACACTCATGCCTCAGCCTCCTTGTCCTGAGATACCTCAGTCCCGAGAGTAAAGCCGTTTCCATGATTCTTCTTCCAGTGTTTTCAAAGGTTGATATGTGAGAGTGTGTGTGTGTGTGTAAGGGAGTGTGGGTGTGAATGCGTAGGTGTGAAAGTGAGCAAGTGTGTATGCTTGGGTGAGTGTGTGGTGTGAACGGGAGTGTGTATGCTTGGGTGCATGAGTGTGGGTGTGAGTGGTGGTGTGATTGGGAGTGTGTATGCCTGGGTGCGTGAGTGTGGGTAAGAGTGTATGGCATGTGAACGAGTGTGTATCCTTGGGTGAATGAGTGTGGGTGTGAGTGTGTAGTGTGAATGGGAGTGAGTGTGTATACTTGGGTGAATGAGTGTGGGTGAGAGTGTGCGGTATGAGTGTGAGCGAGTGTGTATCCTTGGCTGAATGAGTGTGGGTGTGAGTGGTGGTGTGAATGGGAGTGTGTATGCCTGGGTGTGTGAGTGTGGGTAAGTGTGTGGCATGTGAACGAGTGTGTATCCTTGGGTGAATGAGTGTGGATGTGAGTGTGTAGTGTGAATGGGAGTGTGTGTGTATACTTGGGTGAATGAGTGTGGGTGAGAGTGTGCGGTATGAGTGTGAGCGAGTGTGTATCCTTGGGTGAATGAGTGTGGGTGTGAGTCGTGGTGTGAATGGGAGTGGGTATGCCTGGGTGCGTGAGTGTGGGTAAGTGTGTGTGGCATGTGAACGAGTGTGTATCCTTGGGTGAATGAGTGTGGGTGTGAGTGTGTAGTGTGAATGGGAGTGTGTATACTTGGGTGAATGAGTGTGGGTGAGAGTGTGCGGTATGAGTGTGAGCAAGTGTGTATCCTTGGGTGAAAGAGTGTGGGTGTGAGTGTGTGGTGTGAATGGGAGTGTGTATACTTGGTGCGTGAGTGTGGGTGAGGGTGTGTGGTGTGAACGAGTGTGTATCCTTGGGTAAATGAGTGTGGGTGTGAGTGTGTAGTGTGAATGGGAGTGAGTGTGTATACTTGGTGTGTGAGTGTGGGTGAGAGTGTGTGGTGTGAGTGTGAACAAGTGTGTGTCCTTGGGTGAATGAGTGTGGGTGTGTGTGGTGTGAATGGGAGTGTGTATACTTGGTGCGTGAGTGTGCGTGAGGGTGTGTGGTGTGAACGAATGTGTATCCTTGGGTGAATGAGTGTGGGTGTGAGTGTGTGGTGTGAATGGGAGTGAGTGTGTATACTTGGTGCGTGAGTGTGGGTGAGGGTGTGTGGTGTGAACGAGTGTGTATCCTTGGGTGAATGAGTGTGGGTTTGTGTGGTGTGAATGGGAGTGTGTATACTTGGTGCGTGAGTGTGGGTGAGAGTGTGTGGTGTGAGTGTGAACAAGTGTGTGTCCTTGGGTGAATGAGTGTGGGTGTGAGTGTGTAGTGTGAATGGGAGTGTGTCCTTGGGTGAATGAGTGTGGGTGAGAATGTATAGTGTGAATGAGAGTGAGTGTGTATCCTTGGGTGAATGAGTGTGGGTGAGAGTGTGCGGTCTGAGTGTGAGCAAGTGTGCATGCTCATATTCCATCCTCATCTCCTTGCTCTCCTGATATCGAGCTCCTCGATACCGTCACACATCGACAAGAAGGGAAGTGCAGAGTCCCTTTGCAATCACACCTCCTGTGGTGTCCCCTCAGGTCCTGTGGGCCCCGCGGGGACTGAGATGCCGGCAGGCTCTAGCCGCCGCAGGCACCCGAGTAGAGAGCAGGTGGAATCCCAACACCCTGGAAGGCCTCAAGGGCGAAAGTGCGGCCCGCCAGGTGTCCCGCTAACGACGAGCCAGTACGGCTTCGTGTTTGTCTTCGCGTCTGTGCCGTGGGCACCATGGACAGCGACACCATGTCACACGTGAGGAGACACCAGCAGAGGAAATGATTTCCTAAGATGACAAAGTAAGAGGCAGCAGGAAAGATTTCATAATAAACCCTATTTTAGCATGGCTCTAGAGCTACAGAAAAGTTATGAGAACAGCTCAGAATTTCCATACACCCTGCACCCAGTTTCTCCTATTCTTAACATCTCGTGTTAACATGGGACATGTTTTTACAACTAATGAACCAATATCAATATATTATTATTAACTAAAATCTATATTTTATTCAGATTTCTTCATTTTTACCTGATATCCTTATTCTGTTGGAGGATCCCATGCAGGACACCACACCCAGGATGTGGCATCTCCTTGGGCTCCTCTTGGCCATGACGGTTCCTCAGACCTGCCCGGTTTTAGATGATGACCCTGACGGCTTTGAGTTGTCCTGATCAGGTATCTTAAAGGATGCTGCTTGCCTGGGTTTGGTCTGGTGTTCTTCTCTTTGGTTTTCTGGTTAGACTGGGGTGATGGGTTTTGGGAGGAAGACCCCAAAGGGAGGTGCCCTTCTCATCATGTCGTAGCTGGGGTCCCTACCACCAACATGACCACTGGCAGTGGGTCCTGGCCTGGGTCACCTGGCTCAGGTGTGCCTGTCAGGGGCCCCACGGTACCACTGCTCTCTGTCCCCTTCCCACACTGTGCTCTTTGGAAGGCAGTTGCTGTGGGCAGACCACACTTCAGGAGTGGGATTGAGCTGCACCTCCTTGGTGGGGAAGTGTATACATACATCATTTGGGATTCTTCCAGACAGGAGACTTGTCTCATGTCCCCATCGGTTTATTTATTTAATCGGTTACTTATTTATATCCATATGGACACATGAATATGTATTTTACACTTTGAGTTGTGATCCCATATCACGTTATTTCCTATATTTCTTAAATTCTTCCAGCTCTGGCCACTGGGAGCTCTTTCAGGTGGCTCCTGCATCCCTCTGACATGTCATGGTTCCCGGGTGAGCAGCTCCTACTCACTGGCACCACACGGTGCCCCAGGCCCATCGTGTATTGTCCTAGCATCCACCATTTCTCCTAGGAGACCTGATCCCATTATTGGAGAGGCGCTAGTGTGCTTGGCGTTACTGGGGTGTCACTGCTTCTAGATGCTCCTAGCTGACGAGAAGAAACGTGCGTGCTGACTTGTGTCCCTGCCCACGTCTGTAGGTACTTCTGTATCTACGTGAGCTAAACACCGACGTCCCCACTCTGATCCAGCACCACATGGATCATTCTTGTCCCCTCTGCTTGCTGCCCTGTAACCTCCAACTCCAGCAGTGAGGAACTCAGAGACACGACCCATAAGGAGGTTTTTCTGCTGTCCACACCCATAGCCACTCTACCATACTGCCTCCCAGTCAGAGTGAGTAAATGGCCACCATTCGTGTATACAGAATGCAGCTTCTAGAACACCCACAGCACTGCACGAGCAAGCCCACACCCTGCACCCCGCCCTTACAGGCCACCCCGCCTACCGCAGTATCTCCGATATCATCGTCATACCCACACTGCCCATGGCAGCCTGACCAGCCCTTTGCCTTCTGCCCTCTTTCTCCCCACCAGGTCGACTTCCAAAGACGTTCCCTCGCCCAACGCGGAATGTCACCTATGGAATGTATATTCTCCCCCCTCCTCCTTAGCGACACTAACTTCTGTGCGGTGGCGGTGTGCAGGTTCAGAGCTCTGTCCTGCAGCCTCCCGGGGGCTGGGATGTGACAGGGTTCTGGGTTCTGGCCAGGGAGCTGCAGAGAAGCTGCTGGGTGGGTGGTCCAGGAAAGCCTCCTGCGGGGGAGCATCTCGGTGCATCCTCGTGGGCATGTGCGTGCGTTTCTTTTCTCACCAGTGAGGCAGAGTCAATGCTGACAATGGATCTAGGGACCATGGGGCAACGAGATCATGTGAATGACAGCTGAACAGAAATAAAAAAGCAACCAGGTCCCTCAGCAAACCGCTGGCCGCGTTCACCAGCCCATGGTGGAGGATTTCCAGCTTCGGCTGGTTAAGAACAATAAAATCCCTAAATCAGCGTCATTTTCCGCTGGTCTCAGCCCAACCCAAGCCCTCGGCTGACACATCAAATGAAGACTCTCTCTTATTTCGCACATCCCTTGTGTGTAGGGTCCTCTCACTCAATTCCCACTTCCCGTCAAGTCGAAGCCACAGGGACTGATATCTTAAGACTTAATAAATGATTTAGCCCTCTTTGAGCTCTTTGAAGAGCCACTTAAGACTTTTTTCTCACAAATACAGAATACTGTAGTCGCTCAATACTCAATAAATTGTGGTCGAATGAATGAATACAGTTGGAAGACAGTTATTTTCTCAAAGGGGAAATCAGCAGTGCACCTCACAATCCACAAGGTACCTTGATTTTATGGCTGTTTAGACTCACAGAGTCTCACTCCCCCTTTCCATCCTCCCTCCCCTGACCACGGCCACTCTGCACTTTATTTAGCAAAGTCACTTCCATGGGTGTTTAGGGGAGTGTCTGGAACATGGATGGCTCCAGTCACAGACCCAGACCCCAGACCCCCTCCATCCTTCTGCTCCAGGACATCAGAGGCCTCAACGGGGGGAGGTGAAGGGGCCACTTGGAGAGGACCTTCAAGTGAGAGAGTAAGGGAGGTCAATGCTGGTGGGTGGGGGGAAGCATAGAGGAGTGTGACCTGTGTCCCGGCAATCACGACCTGAGCTGAAATCAAGAGTCAGATGTTCAACCCAAGTGCCCCTAAGATACTTTCTTAGGGACTCTTGCACAGTTTTTCTGGAAACTACCAAGTGCTTATTACGGATACTATATTGTATTTTTATCTATCATATATCATTGGATTATATAGTATATACTTATATATCACATATATCCAAATTGTTATTGATTAAAAATTAGAGGGAAGGAAAAGGTGATCTAGTGAGAAGTTTTCAAGGATTTGGGGCTGCTACTCAGGATAAGACTGGTCTAGAGTGGTAAGTGGCTTCTAGAAGGTTCTGTCTCTCCACAGAGACACTAAGTAAAAGGGACCCGTTCCGCCTGACCTCTCAGGTAATCCTGAGCAAGGTGCGCGACCTCTAGGACTCCAGTCACAGGCTACAAAATGCAGGGACTGCCCCTGACAGTGTCTAAGTTTCAGCCAGCCCTACCACCCCGGGAGGGTTCCGAACGGATTCCGGGTAGCCAGAAGATGAACATCTGACTGCCAGGAGGCTGCGAGCACGAATGAGTCCTCCAGGCTGGTGTTGGAGCCTCTGCTCTTACAGATGCACAAAGAACGCACAGATGCTCTCCCTTATGGATTCGGAAGCTCTCGTTTTGTCCTCTTCCTAAATGTAGGTAAACTTAGGTCATTCCTACCACATGATCCTGTGACCGATCAAGTGCTTCTTGATTCCCATTTCCTTGCTAAGGAGAAGGACGAGCGAGAGGAGGAAAACACACTGTGTGGGACTGACAGGCATCACCGTGCAGGTTGCACGCGGCATTCCTCACAGCAGGGCATCCCATACTAAACGCATTATTGCTCCTGGGACCTCAGGGCAGATCGTAACCTAGAGCGTCTCACCTTTACCTCCTCCAGGGGTAGGCAGGAAACCGTGCTGGGTAGAAACCCAAGTGAAGAAGGCCTGGAGCAGTGACCAAGGCAGAAAGCTCTTCCTGACTGAGCCATGCCACCTCATTCAGCTCACCGAGACACGACCACAGCCTCCGGCCCAGCGTGCACTCCCCTGCTTGCAACTTTTCATTCCTGTGGCTCATTCCATTTTCCAGCTACCACCTTCGACTTGCAAAAAATAATGTACATGCTTTATGCATGTTTGGTAATTATCCAGTTAACCTCAGCTGCCCAGCCTATCCCCTCAGCCTGGATGTCTAAGTGCACAAAGACTGTAAGTTGTTTTGTTTCAAGTACTTTATCTGGTGCCCACGACAGAGCTGCAGGCGATAAAAGCTCTTAATAATAATGGAATTATCTTTAGTGGTGGAAGCATCACCTCCAGCCCTAGGGCCCCCTGGCTTCTCACTGCCCCACAGTAAATTCAGTTATGACACCACCTCACCCCCCGTGGGGGCCTGGCATCGCTTTGTTATGCACATCGGGGACTCTCAAAAGTATACAGGGGTTTAAATATAAATTTGCCTTTCTGTATATTCTAATTCCAGAACACCGAGGAAAAACTCAGTGATTGGTGATTGTTATCACATTATTTAAATATAGCATATATTTACGTGATAATACACAAGACACTTTTCTTGGTTGTGTATGTAAGAAATACACTCTCAATCCATAATTCCCTATGATATTTATCTGAGTGATATAAACATTCCTTTGAATAATAATGCTTAGTGTAACCTCCCATGACAGTTTGTCTATTAAAGAGGAAATTAAACACACAAAGGTATGGGAAAAATCACTGCGAGGCAATAATGAACTTAGCAAATTCCAGAAGGAAAATGAAAGAAGACTTATTTGAAGCCCAGATGTCCCTTTCGGGTCTCATGGTGCATCACTTCTGACCAGTGATGCGGCTGGAGGGCCGCGCGCGCTGGGTCTCGCGCTGTATGCCCAGGGAGCTGCCGTAAACAGGCTTCGACTCTGGGATCCAGCAAGAACTGAGTTTCTACACAAGGAGTTTTGTGCCTTTGTGGGAGGCATCCTCTCTGATCTCCCCAAGTTTCCGACTGTTTACTGAAAAGTGCTCTCATTTGGAACCATCCAGCCTAGAGTCCAATGGCCCTATTTTTCTAAAACAGCAAGAATCCTCCTCCCAAGAAGTACCAAGCACCCCCACCAGTCCTTTCCTTTTTAAAAGGCACAAACTACTATAACAAGGAATGATCAGGTATGGATTTAGTCCAATGTATGCTCAGTGCTATGTTCTTGTTTTAAAACCAGCCACGTGCTGACATTCAAACTTACATCTTTGCAGGAGACCTGGGCAGGGCTTTGCCTCAGCGGCAGGAATGATTTTATGAGCGCGGGCAAATTTGCTGATATACACTATCCAGGATAAAAGTTGGGGTTTTAATTATTTATTTGATTTTATTATTTAATTATTTCTGGCAGCAGATCTGCATGAAATTGCCATTTAATTGAAGTCAAATATGTGTGGCCACAATGATTTATTAATCCTTTTTCAAAAAGGAAGAAAAGTTTTAAATTGGGGGAGAAACATCTCAAAGTAAAACTTTGCCATCTTTTTATGGAGGATGAGAAAAGCTAGACTCAGTAGTACAAGCCATGTCCCCAATAAAACTAACATCCTCCCCCCCATGAAAGAGCAACATTCCTGCCTGTTCACTGGTGAGTTTGCACAAACTGTGCGCAGGTGGGTCCGCTGTTCACTTGAAAGCATGGCAACGTACCCATTACAGCTCTACAGTAAAAGTCATCACTGTAAGAGCCCTCCCAGGAATGCCTTTAAAATCAGCAGTCAGAAACCCATTAGACTGATTACCAACCCCCAGAAACCTGGTGCTTAATCATCTCTGGAATCCGGCTGCATCGCCGGCCCCTCCTGCCCATCTCCACCGGCGTGAGGCACCAAGCAAACATGGAGGGACTCTGCTCAACTTGGGTCAAATGAGAGACTGCAGGGAGGCTGAAGCGTGTTTTCTAAGTAGTGGAGGGAGGGCGTCCACGCAAGGACGGGCGGGGTGGGGGTGGGCAGGGGCCACTGTCCGGAGGCCGTGGACCCTGAAGTCTGCCTTTCTGCCCCCAAGGCTCCATCCCTCTCCCACGCCGCCTCCCGCTGGGCTATCAGAATTAGACGACTTGCCCAGGATAACAGCGCTTATGTCACACACTTCACAGTCGAGAAGCCGTGTCACTGATAACATCCAGGAAAATCAGAATTTCATTCCAAAAAAGGTAGCGTGTTCTGCATATGTGCTTATTTTGGATTTGCTTTTTGTTTGTTGTTTTTGTTTTGTTCCGTGGCTCCAGGGTAACAGGAACCAAATTCACAATTCTTGATCATACTTCGTACAAGGGGCTAAGGAGAGGAGATGACAAATCACACTCACACGTGCTGACTGGCTTCATACAAAGACAGGAAGTAGAAAGGTTTGAGGTTCTCCAGTAATCCGTCTCCCTACTTCCTTCGTCTCTCGAAGCCTGAGGCCTCTTCGACAGACACACTGCCTGTGCCCCCCACCCCCACCCAGGGCTCCGACCTTTGTCCTGCAGGAGCGAGCCTGGTGACTGCTTTCCTATTCCGACAATCCAACACTTGGCAAGACGTTACCAGGCAATAACGAGTCACTGTATCTACCGTCCCTGAATGTCTAGACTGAAATGAGAAGGAAATACCATGGAAGGAGGCAGACCAGACTTCAGTGTGTGTAAGTGCACTTCCGGTTGGCACCTGCAATTAACCCCGTATCTACAGCTGGTGGACAGTTTAAAACTTGGATCATGTCAATGTCCACTTTTATTCCACCCTCTGAACTCTCAATTTTATGTACATAACCTCTAAATCTAAGCCACGGTAGCAAACAGATATTCTTCAGAGGCAAAATGTCACCGATAACACTGGGCCTCGCTTTCCTCGTTTACACGGATGAGAAGGCCTCCTTCTCCACCTTCCCGCGCGCACTCCCGTGACCCTCACTTCGGGGGAAGTATCAGGATCCCAGGGTGGCGATGGGCTCACCCTGCAGCGTCCTGAGCAGGCGAGCATGCAGTGGTGACCTGGCCTGTCCAGAGCATTCGAGCTAGGCTGCAGGGTGCTTCCCACCCGGACGCTTACGAGAGCAGGCGGACGGACAGCGGTCCAGGGTGGGGCAGGGCCCTGGGCCTCATGTTAGTGCCTCCACCAGCCTAACCACCCGGGCAGGACAGCCAGCGCTGCCCTCCCTAACCGAGCACCAGCCTGCGACAGGCTGCAGGGGTCCTAGACTGGGAGCCAGCAAGAAGAGCAGAAACAAATGAAGGTTTAAAATACAAGTTTTTATTACCCGTATTTCAAGCCTGACACAAGAACATCTGCCTCCCCCCATCACTACAACTCAATACATAGCAGCGCGATGTAAGTGTCTTCCATTTCCCCCTATTTCACGCTAGATTTACTTGATAGATGAGTGTACTTAAGTAAATAGCACAGATGATTTTAATAGGACAGGTGCTTTGAATGCACAAGGAAGGTCATTCCTATTATTTCAATTAACAACTTAAGGTACAAAAACACATGAGGGTGAATTAATTTAAAGCCTCCATTTAATGCTACCGGTGAGGACATCTTTGGGCCCCCCGGTTGTCTTGGCAACCCCGGCATCCCAGCCCGCAGAAGCAGCCTCCGCCGGGCCCTTCTCGGCACACACACAGTTCAGATAGCACATTAGCTAAGAATATGATGTCCATGTAAATGTTGAAATATTTTTGTTGCCATAGAGATAGGAAGAATGGCAAAAATACAGAAGTACTTGACATACTCCGAGGCAGACTTTTAATTAAAAGGAATCTCAGACGACAATACCAAGATGGCCGAAGGCTCGGCGGGGCTTTCAGGCTCCGCGTCCCAGGACCGTGGGCAGGCTCCCCGGCCAGTGAGGGCGCACAGCCTCCGGCGGGGGCAGGGGCCACCATCGCTATCTCTGCGCTAAGCACAGAAAAAGAAAGGGACGCAAGGCAGTGAAGCCAATTTGCCACGTTCGTTACGTATCTCTTCCGAGATGACAATTTTTTTGTCCTTCCAGTGCCGTGGATCCTGGAGCGCTGGCAAGAATAACCTTGAATATGTCACGATCTGTTTCCTTGTCAGCCTCCCCCTCTGGAAACAGACTACAGTTTCTTAAGAACAGGTATGTAGCGTGCTCTTCTTGAACAGTGACGTGTGCGCTCTGTCAAAGCACAGGTGGCGAGGGCGAGGAGGGGGGGCTTGCCCAGCGTGCTCTGAACAGCGAACGGTTCTAAAACCCCGCCCCTCCAAAGCATTATGGGAGGGGGGAGAAGCCTGTTTTTCTCCAAAATTAGTTATTTAATTTTCATAAAAACTGTAAAAATTTCTGTGAGCCATCACAGAAATCGGCTACTAAATATTTCCTAAACTGGTTATAGCCAAAGACCTGAGAAATGCTTGCAACCACTTTCAATATGGCACCCGCGATGGGACAGTGCGGGAGAGGACATGGCAACATCGTGTGAACGGAAGACGGATGCTTGCCCTCCAGGCAGTACTGGTCACCAGACCCACCCGTTCCTCATTAGGGACTCTCTCTGACCTTGACTGCATAATTATTTCTCCTCTGCCCTTGGTAGTTACTCAACGTCAAAGTTCTCCCAGAGTTCGGTCCTCACCCTGCCTTCCTTCCCTATATAATCTAGTCCATTCCTCACCATCAGCCACCCTCTAACACGATGCCCGATCGCCCTTCTAGCCTGGAACCTTCTCCTGATCTCTAGGCTAACTGCTAACCAGTTTTCCCCACTGGATGCTTCACCCAAATTCCACGTATCCTAGATCAACTTCTCTTCCCCCGTCCCCTAAACTTGCTCCTCTCCTCCATCCCCGGTCTCCACACACATAGCGACCAAAGGCTGAGACCTTAGGTTTTTTCCAGATCCTCCCCTCCGCCATCAGCTCAGAAAGCCACCGAGTCACTGATAATCCAGGTGACACCTCTCCCCAGGGGTACCAGGGGTGCATAATTATCAAGGCCAAATCATCCAGATTCTCTCTGCCACGACTGTGAGCTTTGAACACGGTGTGGCACAAATACACAGCAACAAGAAAGGCCAGGAGCTGCCCACCATAGGAGTGTCCATGTTTCTTCCTACCCAGACTCCAGGAGCTGCTCTGGCTTCTGCCTCTATCAGAACCTGGCTCTTGACTCTTGCCTGTGACTCAGTTCAAACTAAAAATCCTTTTCCGCTTAAATTCGCCAGATTTGGTTTTTGTTACTTGCAATATAAGAACCCTGACTAATCCAGATTTTGGTGTAGGAAGTATTTCAGGGGAAATGTGGTAGCCGGAAGAAAGGATGGGGCCGAGCTGTCAAAAACAGTCATGCAACCTTCTACACTGGAGCCCATCAGTACGTTCATGGGCTGTTTGCCTAAGGAAGCGGTCTGTGCATAACTCCCCCTCTGGATTTATTCATCTTGGTATCTCTACCATTCACAGAGTGGGGGTTTTAATGAATGATTTTGGCTGCCCACAGCCCTGCCATGCCCCCACTGAGCCACCATTTTTCTCTCTGCTCCAAATCCCAAGACCACGCTATATCCCACGTTACCTAAAATGAGAGTTTTATTTCTAAGGTCAAGGACTCTTATGCAGTCACTGCCCAGTTATGGTTTCTGGTTGGTTCCTTTTTGAAAATATGTATTTCTCATGAGATGGACAACCACGTTCTCCCTTGTCAACTGCATGCTGGGAGCCACAGGTAATGTAAGACGGGTGCTGCTGACCCAACGGCCCCCATGCCTTCCCAGTGGCCGGCGACTCCTGTCCACAGCCCTCCGTCCCCACGCTATGGCCTGCGCCAGGCAGCGCTTTCTCCCTGAGCACCCCCACTTGTGCCTGGCACTTGGAAGAAACACCAGCCACAGTCACGGTCTTCCTGCGGTGCGCAGGCCGGCAGCTGGCTGAGGTGAGCCGTGCGGGGGCAGTGCAGAGCATCAGAAGCCACGGAGAGGGGACAGGGATGGGACCATCCTGGCTGACACGGCCTGGGTCTGGAGGTGCAGTTTGAAAGGATGAAGGGGACCACGGGCCCGGGAGGGGGACGGGGTGGGGGAGAGAGTGGCTCGGACTTTCAGTAAAGCATGAGGAAGGGGGCACCCAGCCCTGTTTGGTGGACAGACTCACTTCCAAAGTTTCCTTTGGGAGTCAAAGAGAGGGCTGCAAAAAAGACTGCAGATCATAAAGTGTCCACGTCCCAGGCCACACTTTCTCTGGTGGCCAAAGAAACACGTCAGCAGAAGGACTGTCAGAGAGTGGTTGCTGACAGCAAGTAGGACGGCGTATCCAGAGACCCCTGCACCCAGGGAGCGCCATACGGCTGCCGGCCACGCCTAGCACCCTCACCTGGGCCATCACCCCGCGACAGCCCGGGCCCCCTCCCGTCCACAGGGCCTTTCTCCTGAAGGAGCCAAGCAGCCATTTTCCGCGGATCTTGGCATTTACTACCAACTTCGGCGTGACCCGCTCACCCTTGAAAGCCCCAACCTCGTGCTGGCATTCCCACATCTGTCCTTCCCCTGACGGGATCGAGGCGCAGTCCCCCAGTGCCACCAGACAATGCCAAACTCAGGGTTCAGAACAGTCCGGGAGCCAAGAGAGGCGGCCAAACCCTGCTCACGCTGCCCCAGTGCTTCTGACGGTGACGACCCAAGAATAAACGAGAAGAGAGGCCTGCTCTGTGCGGCGTCTGGGAGGCATGGCAGCAGGCCAGGAAGCGGCAGCGGGCCGGGCGGGCCGGGAGGGGCCCTGGTTCCAGCCCCGTCTTTGTGGAGGCCGCATTGTAAGGCTCCCTGTTCAGGGCATGATTGGATGATGAGGGGAGCGTCGCGCTCAAGTGTGTGGTCCATGCGCGTGAGTGGTGCTGGAGACGTCTCCTTGACAGAAGAGGCTACGGAGGCACCCTCACCTCCCCATGGGGCCCGGGCTCTGCCAAACGCTTTGGCCAGGAAAGAGGACGCAGCGTCCCGGTGGGAGGAACTGCACAGCTGAGCTTCCGCCAAGCCAATCTGTGCCTCTCCTGAGCCCGAGCCTGCCACGCTCTGTGTCCGGAGGAGCCCCTGGGACGGCAAGGCTCCCCGGGAAGCAGGCAGCCTCAGGGACGTGGAGGCCGAGTTGCAGAGGAGATGGGCTTCCAAAGAGCTCCCTACCAGTCCCGTCAAGCTCACTGACCTTCACTTTTGGAAGGGTAGACAAGAAGGCCCAAAATGGAGCTAGGGAAAGCCTCAGAAAGAAATCCGTCCTGCTGCAAAGCAGGAACTGAGCATACTGTAATACTTGTGAGGCTTTAGACAAACTCTACCCTGATTCAGGTAAACCAGTACTGCCCAGGAAACAGGGCAGGTGCCGCCCTTCCTGATCCACTAGGAATCACGAGGAAGGAAGGCACAGATTCAAACCCACCCCAGTTTTCTTCTGGACCCCAGAACTGGGCCACTACTACCTCACAGGTTATTGTGAGAATTAAATAATATATATAAAAAACTCAGCACTTAGTAATTACTAATAAATATTCATAGGACATGTAGGACCATGTATTAGGATCTCCAGAGAAACAGAGCCAATAAGGTGTGTGGGTGAGTGTGTGTGAGCATGTATGTGTGAGAAGGTGTGAGGTGTGGGTGTGTATTTGTGAGTGTGTGAGAGTGTGTGTGTGTGGATGTGAGCGAGTGTGTGTGTGAGTGTGCTGCAGAGCGGGGGGATTCAGAAGCGGGCTTAGGTTCAGGAACGGCCTTGAGGGATCACAGGGGCTGACAAGCCCGACGTCAGCAGGGCAGGCCCACAGGCCGGAGACACAGGGAGTCCAACCCCAAAGGCTGTCTGGAGGCAGAACTGCCTCCTTCTTGGGGTACCGCGGTCCTCTTCCTCGGACTGGGTGAGGCCCACCCACCTCAGGGAAGGCAATCTGCTTTACTCAAAGCTTCTGGATTTAAATGTGAATCACTTCCAGATGACACTTTCTCACCAACATTTAGACTGGTTGTTTGACCAAATATCTGAGAACCGTGGCCTGGCCAAGTCGACACCTAGAGTTACCCATCATGGACCATGACAACACCACCTCTTTCTCCTCTTAGACCCAGAAAACTCTGACCCCCCAACCTTGGGGTCCCAGGCTTAGAGCGACAGGGAAGCACAACACCTCCCACGTGAATCTGCATCCGTTCCGGACAAAACTTGTACCACAACATATTCAGAACATTCGGAACCTGACAAGAGTTTGGGATTTTCTCCCCAGAAAGTATACATACACACCAAAGCCGCATGTAATTTCTGGAATCCCGTGGCCTTCCCTAAGGCCTCAATGATCTGGGGCTGGCTGGATCCTGAATTTAAGAACCTTACATCTGACAGCCCTGGAGCTGCCTCCAGTTAAGACAGAAACTCTGAAGAAGGAAGGGACCTCCCTGGGGCGTGGGGACACCTCCAGTCCTGGGCAGACACAAGCTGAGGAGCCCGGGGGTGGGGGGTGGAGCCGAGGCTCATCCACTGTGGCCCGCGAGGTAGGCGGGCGCATGAGGTCACTAGAAAGAGGTCCCTGGCCCAGGTCATCAGAACTAGGTGCCCAGTTGGGGAAGCCCCCTTCTGCTTCCAGTTCCGGGCAGAGGGCCGACGAGAGGCCCCGTCCTCCCCACGCTCGTGGGTACCTGACGGCGTGCCTTCCCACCCGTGCGCGCGACAGGCGGCTGCAGCGTGTCCCTGCGTGGAGAGCCATCTTCCTGTGTTACTAACGAACTGGGTGAATATTGAACCTTTTCGGGAGGATGTCTGTAACACGCTCTGCTCACCTTACGGCGCATCTGCGGCCATCTTCGCCACGCGAACGCTGTGATTGGCTTTGCCGGGGTCCACTGTGAACACAGACTTCTGCAAGGCTTCACGTGGCTTCTCGGGGCTCTCTGGAGCCAAATTTCACAGCTCTCTGAATGAACTTCCGGGTCAATGGCATTTCTTTTATGGATGTATGTGCAGTGAACTTCACGGGGCCAGGGCGCCGGTGCAGGGATGAGGCTCCAGATCAAGGCCAGTCTGAAGACTGTGCGCAGGGGATGCCCAGGGGGGTCAACACCAACGGAGCTGGTGCACTTTTTAAGCAAAGACAAAGAGCTCAGTACAATAAAGGTTCCCCGACTCTCCAACTAGAAAAGGGATTTCAGCACAGCCTGGGGACACATGTGAGTCTGGGCAGAAAAGACTGGTGGCTCTGGGACCATTCACCGAAATGCCATAGCCACGGGGAACGTGAGCAGAGCTGTAGCCTGCAGTCATGGCTGAGAGGGAACGCGGACCGCAGACAGTCCATGGGGGAGCAGGAGGTGTGTGTGGCCGGGGTCAACGAGCACCGAGACAGGAAGAGACCCAGGACAGACCAGCCCGGCCCCACCCGACTGTACACTCTTCCCATTCGCTCCTCTTCGATGGCCAGAACACCCCGCGCAGGAGGTGGGGCACGGCATCCCCCCACCCCACGTGAAGCACAAGGACGCTGGACGAAGGGTACCCAGGATCGGGGGCCATCATCTGTCAGAGCCACGCAGGTCCCAGCCTTCCGGTGGCGCTGCACGCTCTTCTGCGGCAGAGGCGGGGCCTCTGGTGATGCTGACTGGCAGGGTCTCCCCGCTGCCCTCAGGGTGGGCGCCACGGCCACAGCCCCTTGGCGACGCCGACTCATTTTCCCCAGGAGCGCTGCAGATACTCCTCTCCAGCTGCTGGGAAGCCAGCGCTGTCGAGGGCTCTGCGCTGGGCGCCCGGCGGATGGAGAGTCCTTCTCTGCGGGAGGCAGGGACAGCCTCGCTCCCAAGGGCAGAGCAGCCTCGGCGCCTTAGGGAACAAGTTGTTTCTGGAGCTGCGTTCTGAGCATTGTTTGAAATCAATGGTTTAATTAGACCCAAGTGACATTTGCATCTACAGGAGGGAGACGGCCTTGGGGCTGACATACATCAACATGTCGTCTCAATCCTGCAAGTCTCCACATCACCAAATGTTTCGCAGGAAGAGGAGAGACTCGGTGCGTCCAGGGGCCCCCGTGAGCTGGCCTCTGCAGCCGCCGTCGGTCAGAACGCATGTCTGTCCCAGGGGAGGCGCCCCGCAGAGCACGGGAACACAGGAGGCTGGCGGTCGGCGCCCCAGAGCCCGGCTCGGGCAGAAAGGGAGGGACTTGGGCTGTTGGCCCGGCGCAAGCTCCGGTGAAGATGAGCGTGGGGTTGGCATTCCTGCAGGGACAGTGCATCAGCCTGAGCTCAGGCCTGCACTGGGGCGCGGACAGGCAGCGGGGAGCTCGGGGAGCTGGTGACAGCGGCAGCGGAGGCCCACTGGAGGCCGCCCAGCCCGGGAACTAGGACAGTTGCCTGTCTGCCTCACTGTCCCGTCAGCCAAGCTCTGGGTACACCCCCTTCTCATCATCCGTAAGTGCCATGAACATTTAAATTCACCACCCCGATGCTTCTAGGAGTGTCCCCTAGCAGCTGCAGAAGGCACGGCGTCCAGTCACTTCATAACCCTCCCAAAACGCTTTACACGAAAGGCCCACCGACACTCCCACACCGACTCAGGAGGGAAAAGAACCAAAGCCACAGATGTCACCCAGACACCAGCAGGTGCGTCAGGAGCTCTCGG
The DNA here is from genome assembly GCF_964656455.1 of Halichoerus grypus. Taxonomy (NCBI): domain Eukaryota; kingdom Metazoa; phylum Chordata; class Mammalia; order Carnivora; family Phocidae; genus Halichoerus; species Halichoerus grypus. The sequence continues at coordinate 1,928,017 of NC_135715.1, forward strand.
ACGCGTGTCCTCCTAAGAGACCGTCTAAGGCCCCAGGCAGCCAAGCCACCAGGAAAGAAAAGTCAGAGAGCCGGGACGGCGCACCAAGACCACGCCAGGTCCTCTGGCTCCCCTCGGTTTGCAGCTGGGCTTTGCTCACAAGCTTAGCGGGAAACCTGCAGACTCGGGACAGCGCAACCCTGTTTCTGTGTTTGGGACACATGCAGCTGTCATGGCCGTGGCCGGGGACCCAGCGCCGCCCCCCCCCCACCCCATGCAGGGCGCCAGGGCAGAGAAGTGCAGGCCCCTGGCCCTCCTCCGCAGCCCAGCCCTCTCTGCTTCTGGATGAACGCAGACACACAATCGCACACGGTCAGGAAGCAGGAAGCCCAAAGGGGCAACAATAACATGACCGTAAACAGTGTAAAAGCTCACAGTCCCCTCGGGAATCAGGGATGCGTTATTCTCGCCAGGACAGACACAAAGCTAGATACACTTTCTATTTTCAAAGGCTTACACAAAATCTCTGCAAGAGTAATAATAAACAGGAGGCAAAGATGAAAAAGCTGAGAATCACGGGTGAAGACGGCGAGCACTTTTATGCCCAGAGGCACGCGGAGTCAGGGCAGGTTATGTTAAAAAGGGAAGGAAGGGAAATGCACAAGCAAAAGAAAGTCTAGATTTGCTGGCGGTATTCGCAGGACTGTTGAGCATTTCCTACCACATGACTAAGTACACGTTGGTCTAGAATGTTTCTCTGCAGCCTCGGGGTATCTGTGTCCTGGGGCCGTAACAGAGCCCCAGCCCAGGCGGGCTGCACCACACACCTGCTCTCTCCCAGTCCTGGAGGCGAAGGCCTGGGATCGGGGTGCAGGCAGGCCCGCGCTCCCTCGGAAGGCGCCGGGGAAGGGGGTCCAGCACATGCCCAGAGTCCCCACGGCGTTCCCTGTGGTCTCTGTGTCCTCACCTCCCCTTTTATAAGGACACCATCATTGGATTAGGACCACCTGACCCCAGTGTGACCTCAACTTAACCAGTTACATCTGCAGCGACCTTGTTTCTGAATAAGGTCACGTCCTGTGCTTCTGGGGGTTAGGGCTTGAACATATCATTTTGGGGACAGAATTCAGTCCACGACAGTGGGAGAGGAGCATCTCTTCATGGGACGTGGGCAAACTGCAGGTGCCTTGGCACACACCAAACGTCATGACACCACACCCACTGGTCGTCACTGGATGGTTCACCACCCTGGACTCGGAGTTAAAGACAGAGAAAGCTAGTGTCACACAAGCCGGTCCCTGATGACATGGTTAAAGCATTCCCCTTCTGAAAGCACGGCCTGGAGACCCAGGCCTTTCTGCCCTTGGCAGCCACGCCCCGCTCCTTGAGGCTGCGGGAGCTGGGAGCACATCAGCCACTCCTTCGTGGGACACCAGTGTCCCTGAAAGAGCAGCTCCCAGCCCAATAGAGGCTCCTCGGGCTGGGTATTCAGCAGGTGTTAACCCAAACACGTGCAAAGAAGAGGTCCTGTTACTTCAAGGAAAACAATTGGGAGTATTTGTTGCCGAGGATAAAATACGAGTTTTCAAAGAAAAAGTCAAACATCCCGAGCTCCGTTTCAGCCTTGGTGAGACTGACATCTTGGTCCTTGAGACTCTGATGACAGAGTGATGCTGTTTTTAACGACAGTGATCTTCTGATACTGCACGACGAGACCCGTGACCGTCTGGAAGATGTACGTAACCAAGGGAATCGCTTTCTCCAATGACCAACGCGTGACGTTACGGAACCACGTTTGGGTAAAGAAGATCCATTCAGAGAGCGATGGGCTGTCTTCATCTACTTCAACCAGAACAACACTCAGCAACAGACTGAAGGCAGCGGAAGGATGAGAATCCAGGTGTCTTCACTCAGACATCAAAGACATTTGAAAAAATGTCAAACAATGCCACTCTTCTCACTAATGAGTTTTGTTTGAAGAAAGAGTTCTTTTTCAGAAAAAAAAAATGTTAATTATACTACCATAAAATGAGTTTATCATGATAATTTTTAATTGATAAATATTTCAAATGTTTCTGTTTTAACTTCTAATGTGGTCAATATCAATAGCTATAACCCACAGAAACAAAAGCTCTTTGGGGTCGTCAATAATTTTTAGGAGTGTAAAGGGATCCTTAGACTAAAACAGTTGAGAACAACTAACTTATTTCATTGTCTGGCCAGATTCATTCCGGAAATAAACCATTATAAATCCAACAAAATCTTCAGAACAGTTGGACTTGCTCGGTTTAATCTCTCTGCCTTAAATTCTAACGAGACCATGTATTTCCAGCACGGCCGACAACTACATGTACACCCAGAACACCGTGCATACGGTAGATGCTTCATCAGTAACGGATGTATCGTGGATGCTGGGTGCACACGGCCTTGTTCGAACCCCAGATCTGCCCCTTACTAGCTGTGCGATCCTAGCAAGTTACTAACTCGGAGTCTCAGGTGCTCTCGGGGCGCCTCCCTCACAGGGCTGCTGGGAGCACTGGCCAGTAGTCTGCGTAAAGAACTTAGCCAGTGCCTGGCACAGAGGAAAGACTAGGAGAGCACCGGCTGATGTTACTACCACGCAACAGAGCTGATGCCTCTTCACGGCATCGTCTCAAGCCCTGTAATAACAGGAAGTCCCCCGCTAACGACGACTAGCGTTTACTGAGCACTTAGTACGTCCCAGGCAGCGAGTCTGCAGCGCCACATTCAGTGCTGGGTAAGCAAGAGGTGGGTCTTGAGCTCAGCACAGGCCCCCCGCGTGACTTCTCTGAGGCCACAAGGGCTCAGAGAGGAAACCACAGCTTGAATTCAGTGAGGAAAAGAGAGCAGGTTTGGAAAACACACCTACACTACACAGTATATAGTGCGTGCATCTGTCCATTTTATATGTATAGTCAGTTCTCAGTTGGAGTCTAAACTGCCTGGTTAACGGTATTAGTAACCCTTACTGGGTTGATCCATTCATTCACATATTCACGTATTGAACGGATATGTATAGAAAGCTAGGTGCCGGCTGGGCACAAAGGACGGGCAGGCAGAGCGCCTGCTTCCAGGTGCTTGCCGTGCGGGCAGATGAAGTGAATGAAGCCTCCCTGTAACATATATATGCATATGAATATAGTAGTCTAGGAGCCAAGAGGAGAGAGCAATTCACTTGGCCTTGCAGAAATCTAGGAAGGCTCCATGTAAGAAGTGATAGGTGAAATGGGTCTTGAGGGATGTGTAGGAGTTCAGTGGTCTAGGGAGGGAGCAGCTGTGCTCAAGGCGAGCTCCCTGATGACTGGCAGGCAGCACTAACAGGGCTGGAAAGGAGTGATCGCTAGGCTGAAGGTCAGAGGGAGCCTGTCATTTACTTTCCACGTTTCTGCTAGCCTCCCTAGTACCAAAGCTCAAATATACCTTCTCTCGGCTTTGTAGGTGGGTACCTGGTGCTGTCACCACTGGGCGAGAAATAAAGACGGCTGATTTTATTTACATCCATCCTGTCTGCGGGCTCTGCCAGTTTATAAATGTACAAGGCTGGCTTAATTCTCATTCACAGTTGTTCTTTTCTTAGCTTTCGGCCTACAACAAACTAAGTACAAGGTTTTAATGAGCTTTGTCTGGGTCTGGGTCACACAGTGTCTTCAACAACTTTCTCTCATCCTCCCTGCACCCCAAGTGAGCACATCTAGGAGAGGTGCAGCTTTAAGAGGAGTCTTTCCAGATAGCTAATGGTGCCCTACAACTACCATCTAAAGGTCAGGGAGAGCAAAGGGCCTCATTATCTTCCCCAAACCCCACCTCTCTTGGTTCAACATAAATCTGTATTTACATTAATATAGGAGCTGGGGCCAAGGGCAGAAAAGCAAGGTAAGTGAGGAAAGCTTTGGAAAATGCTCTGAATTTTATTTCCACAGTTTTTGCTTTGACCAAAGGTGTCCATGCATAAAGGTATGGACGAGTTACAGAACAATGTAAGGAACAACATATAAGACACGGAACCAGTGTTCCAATATGAGAAGACGTGGAGCAAGTTCTTCGTTCTTGTGAAACAGAAGACTTAGAAAAATAAAACAGAAAGCCTGGGAATGTAAACAACTTCATGTGCTCAGGAGCTTCATCAAAGTACAGCCTCTCACTTTTGGTGGAAAGATGTCTGAACAGAAACATAACGCCTTAACGAATAATTCTTTCCGGGGAAGAAATCATCCGACGTCCAGGTTTCATCTTTCCAGTAACCCGCTATATGACATGTGCAGTAATAGCACTATCAGTCGGATGGCTTTTTTACATATCAAAACATGCAGCATTTTAAAGGCGTGTCCTGTGATTATGCCCAGAAACTGTGATTGCACACTCAACATCGGAATTGGGAAGTGAGGAGTTCAAGAGCCATTTGCCTGCGTCTGCCTCACACACACGAAGTTACGTAGGCTGAGGCGATAGACGGCGTTGCCGCTCTGGTTTTAACACCTTCCTTTGATAAATCTGGTTTGATTGGCATGAGCGTTATTAGGTAAAACAGACTGAAGCTGCAATGCCAATATTTTCGTGACTATTTTGCAATCGCGTTAATCAATGAGATGGGGCTGTAATTGCTGCAATTTCTCTATTCCTGGCTCCAGAATCACAGATATAATAGCACTAAGAGTTCCTGACAATTTGCTATTCACAAATGCTGTATTAAACATGCTACGTGAAATTGCATCCCGACCTTCCTTCTTTAAAAAAAAAAAACAAAAAACCTCTTTCCAGGAATCCATAAAGCCCTTGGGTGCTAGTACATAAAGAACCGTCTTTCCAAATTCTTCCACCAAGCCCCTGGCTGAATCCCCCCTTGGAAGCCACACTGGGATCTGGGCCTCACAGCCTCATAAGATTTCACGAATTCAGCTTCACTTTGGAAATTTTTCAGTCACTTTGGTGACACTGACAATTTTCCATTTCATTATAATGCTACAAAATTGAAGCACCTGCTTGGCTTTTCAAAATGTAAATCTACTGAAAAATCAGAGAAAAAGCAGGTGTTCTACCTTAATTGACAGAATTGAATCTCCTACCCAAAAACAAGCATCCAAATCCCCACACAGACTCCAAAGTCTCAGCCGCCTTCGGAGGATGCCGAGGCTCCAGCCCCAGCACTGAGGCTCACTCGGGGGGGGGATCAGACAGATGCTTCTCTGCTAGGTTGTTTTTAAAGCTCAGTAACAGCTGGATGTTGGACAGATCAGAAATGAAACACGAATCACCCTCCCAAACCGTTCTTCGAGCTCACGGAGACAGCACCTGGTGAACAATGCTGTTGGAAGTAAACTAATTTTGGAATCAGATGCAGAAATTCTATTCCATGAAGGAAAATACTTCCAGGAAAACTTGATTGTGCTTCTATGGTTTCCTCCCTTTAAACTCGCGGAAGACTCTGTTGGATATGAGGAGCGTCTGCCCAGCCCTGCTTCATGCTTCACATGCCCCATCCTGCAGATTCGGATCCCGCACCACCTCCTCCAAGGATGCTCGGCTCTCAAGCTCAAAGACCCTTCTGCTTCGTTACTCCAAATACGAAGTGAAGCTCAAAAGCGCAGTGGTAGACTCTAGGGTAGAGAAACACCGCTCTGCCTCTCAAGCGAGCTCCAGGTTATTTCATTAGGTAGTGAGCTCTGAGGGCACCTGAGCTCAGTTCCCTACGGACGGGCGGGCGGGGCCTGGCTTGGTCCCAATCATCCATTTCTACCCAGTGCACGCTTCCTCGCCAGCCGCCAGATTTATCAGAACTTACAAAATCATGCCACTAACTCCTCTCAGTTTATTTCTACAGCTGCCATTCCTATTGGGCTGAAGCTGGAAACAGAGAAGCGAGAAAAACGGACATGTCAGGAAGAATGGGAGTAAGTGTCAACACACTGAACGTATAATTTCTGCCTGAGCCATTCGGAATTCAGCACAACTTTTTCTGCTACGAAAGCATTTGTGATCCTTAGCTCTGTCAGAGTGACATTTGTGTTTGCTCAGTACAAGAAAGGAGCCAGAAAGCTCTGCGTCCGCAGGTATGTCTCAGAGAGTCAGGCGTTTTTAACCTTGAATTGGTAAATATTTAACTTCTGTGTCTAGTTCCAGCTGGAAAAAAAGGAGGTGACAGTCATACCTTCCTTGCTAGTTTATTATAAAGATCAGAAACCCCACAAATGCGTGTCGTTGGGGGGGGGGCTCTGCACCTGTTGTTGTCGCCATGGAGACGCCGACCCTCCCCCACCCTCCCAGTTCCAGGAGGCCACTCCTCAGCCACCTACCTCAACCGCAGTTGGAGAAGAATGGATATATGTGTGTCTCTACAGCTCCTCTGCATGACTTTCAAGTGCTCAGTGGGACGTTCACATAAATCTCCCTGTCATGGGATCAGGGCCTGCCCTACTCCCATACATCCTAGCTAATCACATCCTAGCTAATCACATATGCAAAGGTCCTATTTCCAAGCAAGGTCACATTCTGAGGCTCTGAGTAGACATAGCGGGGGCACGATTCAACCCAATGCAGGTAGAAAAGGGACATTCCAAACTATTTGCAATGAGATGGGAAGGACTAGGTCCCATGAACCAGTGACCTGAGTGAAGCCCTTTCTAGACTAGGGCTCTGGGCGCCTTCCATGGGCCACAGATGGAGCCACCGGCCCTGTGTCCCTCCCACCTCCCGGGGACCCTCGTCTTTATCACTACTGATTGTAAACGTAAACATGAATATGGCCAACTTCAGAGGGTAGCACACAGGTAACCTTGAAAAAGCAGGTGAAGAAGTGCTGAGCGGGGAGCTCACGAACCACACAGTTTACGGTGTTCCTGGACGGGGCAGTCCACACAAGCTGGGCCACCCTGGACATCTCACTGAATTTCTGCGCCCTGTTCTCTCAGCCGGGCTGGCACGGCATCAGTTACGCCCCAGGGCGCTGTGAGGCGGACTAGGAGATCACCGCGCACTCAGCGAAGCTCTCGGCGCCCGGCTCGAGCCCTGGGAGGTGGCCGTGTGGCGACTGCTGCGGCTGTCCCCCACCTGGTGGTCCTTGCCACCTGGGACGCAGGCACCAAAGCCGGCCTCGGCCAAGTGGAGGCGTGCACACCCCGCGCTGGCATCCCATCCTTCCAGACCCATCCACGGAGCAGACAGGCCAGGGCTCTGGGTTCTCACACCAGCCAAAGCAAGCCCCAATTCTCAACGACACATGCCGCTTACTAAGTGCCAAGTCGCGAGAGCCTTAGAAAACAAACGGCATTATAAACCTTGTTTTTATGCAAAAGAAAAAAAAAAAATCACCTTGAGAAAAATTGAGTAGCACAGGCTGACCATGTTTTGACTTGATAACATAAAGGCACATTTGTTGAGTAGCTCAGATTTCTCCTCTTGTTATGATTCTAATCTGAGTCCTAATTTATGTTTGTAACCAGGAGTTAGAGATTCCAATAATGGGCAATCATACGATCACCCCTTTACCCCTCCCCCCAAAACCCATCCAGACACATCCGGACTGAGACGGACAGGAGGCTCCTTAAGTCTGTTTGGAAGGAGCGCAGTTGCCATCACGAGAAAGCACCAGGTCATCATGCAGAAACATCTGTGAATTCCATCCAGAATTCACTTCTCTAGAGCAAGTGAGATGACAATTCAATCCATGGATTAAAGTCTGCGAGGCTGCTTGTGAGAATCATTTAACGCATTCTGTGTATCATTGTATGTCCCAATCTGGCACCGTGAACCATAAATAATCCTATCATTTATTAATTACATTTCCTAACCTAGTCAAGAAGAATCCTGCAGTGTGGAGCAGTGGGTCATGAATAAATGGTTCATTGAAAAGCAACTCTTATTGCCAAGTAGCTGTAAATTAGGGTATGATAATTACCCACTTTAACCTTCTAAACAGGTTCCTCTAAAAATCTCCAAGATGGATGTTTTATTATAACAACTTTGACCTCCAACACACAACAACACAATTAGTTTTGCAGCCTCACAAAGGGACGCTTTGATGAAAACTCAGGTGTACCACATTATTATGAGGCATCATCAGCATGGGTATTGAATATGGGTGGATACACACGTATGCATCACACACACAACATTCACAGATTATGCCCTACATCAACCTGAAGTATAGATCTAGCTAAGTGAAAATAATGAATAAGCACAGACTGTAATTACACGAGAAGGTGCCGGCTCTGTCATCATAACCACTGTGATGACAGTCCTGCGGGACGTGCCATCCCCAGCATGCTGACCCCATGTCACAGAAACCCCAGAAACACAGCAACCCACCCAACCGACACATCAAAGCTGGGACACGACCCAGCCTCCCCCCAGGGCCTGAAGCCCCATCCTCCTGGTGAGTCCCGTGTGCTCGGACTGGAGGCGTGGCCGCAGCGCCCGGAGCCCTGGATTCCTGGCCCGCTCCCGGGGTGACACCCTGCGGCCAGCAGGTCCCCTGGAGGGCCATGCTGCATGCCGGCCTGGGGACCAACGGTGAGAAGCCCTGGTTCAGCGCACACCTGCGGAAGTGGCCCCTAAGACAACCTGACCCCTATTCTCACGGGATCATGCGGTCTGTCTACCACTTACCATTTCCGGCACCTTCCTCCCTCTCTTCCAGACCTGAGTCTGCACATGTCACCTCCACTTCCACAGAGGGAGCAGAGAGGCTGGGGAGCACCCCAAGGGCAGCGGTGGCCCTCCACACTCATCCCCCTGCACACATGTCCTTGTGAGCCGATGAGGTAGGTGCTCGCCTGAGAGCAGATTTAAATTCTTCAAGGAGACAAACTGGTGCGGCCACTGTGGAAAACACTATGGGGTTTGCTCAAAAAATTAAAAATGGAAATACCATATGATCCAGTAATTCCATATGGGGTGTTCACTCAAAGAAAATGAAACCCCTGATTTGAAAAGATACGCACACCCCTGTGTTTACTGCCACATTATCTACAACAGCCAAGAGACGGAGTGTCCATCCATGGATGAACGGATGAAGAAGGTGTGGTGTACACGCACATGGAATAGTACGCGGCCCTCAGAAAGGATTTGCAACAACATGGATGGATCTAGAGGGTATTATGCTGAGCGAAATAAGTCAGTCAGAGAAGGACAAGTACCATTTGATCTCACTCATGCGGAATTTAACAAAACAAATGAACAAAGGGAAAAAGAGACCAAAAACCAGGCTCTTAAATACAGAGAAGGACTGGTGGCCGCCAGAGGGGAGGTGGGCGGGGGATGGAAGAAAAACAGAGAAGGGATTAAGAGCACACGTGTCATGTGGGGCGCCGAGAGATGTCCGGAACTGTGGAGTCGCCACACTGTGCACCTGAAACTAACAGAACGCTGCAGGTTGCCTACACGGGAATAGAAACAAATTCTTCAAGGAGAGGGACGGCGGAGCGGGCAGAAGAGGCGCTGGCCCCTGCGTATGACCCCCGAGAACCATGACCCGAAGGTCAGCAGGAGCACCAGCTGCTCTGATTTTACTCTAATGGGGGTGAACTAACACACAGCTGCCCAGGAGAAGAGCCCTCGTCCCACAAAGCACCGCGACCCTTTGACATAAAGGCCTGACCTTGTGACCATCTGGGGCAGGTGGAAGGAGGAGGTGCGTGGCAACGCACAGGAATGAGAGGGATCTGCGGGTCAACGAGGGCCCCTGAGGAGACGGGCAAGGGGTGGGACAGAGGGGCAGGACCAGGTGAGGAGCCCCGCCTGATGCCCGTGGGAGGCCTGCCTCGCTTCGGGGCCTCCCCTGCCCGTCCACAGCCCCTCCAGCCCTTCCAGCTGGGCTTCTCTTCCTCAGAACGGCTGGGCTCACGTTTGCTTGCTTTTAGGAAGCCAAGGAAGGGTCAATATGTAATAGAGCCAAGGCTGAATGATGAAAAAAATCCCAAACGGAACAAATTCAGCAAAGCATGAGTTAGGGACCAGAGATGACGATGACAGAGCACCAGAGCAAGCTCGGCTTCCCCAGGGCGGAGAGCGTGGCCGGGGGCGAGGCTGAGAAGAGTCTTCCGGGAGCTCTGGAAGGTTCCGAGCGGTATACCACCCACAAGCTAGCTGCTGAGGAACGCGGAGGCTGCTCTGTGAGGGTAAACGCTGCGGGCGAGGCAGCTGGGAACAGCAGCAGGCTGAAGGGGTGTGAGATGGGGGCCCACGCAGACGGTTCTGGGGGACAAGCAATTGGGCAACACCTCAGGAGCCCTCGATGTGTTCATGCCTCCTGTCACGGCAATGTCACTTCTGAAGATCTGTTCCTAGAAAACTATCCTTAATTCGGAGGTGCTCACTGTGAGACAACCCTACCACCACAAAACATGGAAAGCAAGTACACGCTCAAAAATAGAGCCAGGGATACGTGCATCAGACTGCGGCCATACACCAGAATGTTCTACAACCACTGAAAACCACTGACAAGGGATCTTAATGACGGGGGAAATGCTTACACTATCACACCACTAGAATAAAGCCAGGATACAGAACTGTATCACGTTAGGAGCCCAGGGCCATAAAATAATAACACCGATACCCTGTCTGAATACTGACTACAGCTGCGGTAAGCATCCTCGCAGCTGAACAGCTCCTGCCGATCCTCACTCTGCTGTATTCTCCACATTTTTCTTAACAACCATGAGTTACTTTAAATATAAAAAAAATAGGTTTTATTCTTAAAGAGATGGTGTAAATTTACAAATGAAAAATCCAGAGTGAACCATCACATACGTTTTTACCCTGAATCTTCTGAAGTCACGGGAGAGCAGAACAGAGCCGGGGACAGTGCCAGAGTGTGCCCGACGGTGCACGACCACGGTCTGACACGGATGAGAAAGGGAGTCACTTACGGATCTGGAGAGCTGCGTTCCCACACACACTCCAACCTGTGTCGGACAGCACAAGCCACAACTCACACCAACCTGTCCATCTCCATACGCGGACACGTCTGTGTGCTCACGAACACGTGCGTGCGTGTGGATACGGCTGTTTATACGAACATTCACATGCGTCTGAGTATGTGCATATATGTGAATACCTGTGTATGTGCACATGGATATGAACATGAGTGTTGTTCATGAAAATGTGTGTGTATGAGTCATTTCTGGGAGTACACAGATACACGTGTGCATGAGCATGTATGTGTTCATGCACGTGTATGCGCCTATGAACATGTGCGTGTTTACGTTTACACGCACACATGACACATTCTTCCCTCAGCTCCCAGCTACAGAATTCCAGAAGCTGAGCTTCCTCTCAAGGCAGTGACTTTGATTTGACAATGACATTTACTACTGAATGAAACCGTGTAAGACAAAAGCAAAACTAAAAGCCTCAGATCAGAATAATTCTAGTTCTGCACAAGCAGACATCGTCTGTTTAATTTTTCAACTTTTAAATAAGTGTCACACCAATCTGCTTAGAAAAAAGTTCTCGTGACCTTGAAGTTCACACCGTTAGCCTTTGAAATAAGAGCCATGGGAAGACTTGTGTGTGTCCATGTCCGTCAACAGGGCAGCTCAGGGAGCACTCGGCTGGACAAACCCACTGGGACTTTGATTCAACTTTCTCAGTGTCACTACTTTCAACTCAGTTGAAGCAGCGAACCCCTAGTCTCCAGGAACATTTGAGAAAGGTTAGCACAACAGAAGAGAAGAGTCTACAATGGAACAAATATCTTTTTAGCCTAAACAGCAATAGACATTACAAAAACCACGATTATATCATCAGGAGCTTTCTTCTTTACCCATCGGGGGGTCTGTAATTATGTCATAATTCATATTTAATTGTTTCATCTGAACACTATTATCTCATTTCTTCATGATTGTCTTATTCTAGCTGTTTATATTTTTTCCTATTCAAAATGTCATAATCTTCAGACTAAAACACTGAGCTTAGAAAAATATTAGTTTTGTCATGAATGATATATGTATATGATTTAATTTTTATTTTAACTTTTTAAGAAAATTGAACTGTAATTCAAAGATGTCTTGTGTTCTTAACTATAGGAGTCTCCATTTGAATGTTTTAAAATATCACATTGCAATGGGCATTCACAGCTATAGTTCCCTTTATAACAAATATTAAGCACTTTTTTGCAGAATATGGTGCTAATTACTATTATAAATATTTTCAAATAGAATAAAAAATGCATACCCTACAAAAACTACAGTTTCTTAAATGTACAAAAGAACTGAAACCCAACATTCCCACTGGGAAGTAAAAGCTACATCGGAATGGCCTTGTTCTTTGGAAAGTAGTCATTTCCAAACTGTAATGGGAACATTTTTATAAAATGGTTTTGTGAAATTCAGAAAGACTATTAGCCACAGTTTTAGTCTTTGTTTAGACCTAACATTGGAGGAAGTTGAGTTTTGATGAAGGAAAGAAAGAATGTCTGCCTGTGAGAGAGGGAAGTCTGTTCACAGGGGGCACTTCCTTGAGTCCCAGAGCCCTGGGCTGGGGGTGAGCTCATGGCACTGATCGGAGTAAATCCTTGCTTACGTTTGGAAAGCTACACCAAGTGGCTCTCTTCTGAACAGGTGAGCACCAGGGAGTTTGACTAGGGTCTCCGCATGGTGTGCTGGTGACAGCGTAACAGGCTCTCTGGTGGGGCCAGACACTCCGGGGAGCCGTGCTCTAGCGTTGGACAACTTCCATGGTGGCAATGTTCCCACCATGGCTGATTTCAAGCCGCCATTGTGACGCTACTCCCATCTGGGAGCTGGGAAGACAGGTGTGGTGGCGGGCCATCTTACGGTACATTTACCACACAACGACTGCAAATAACTTCAAGAGTACGGACACTAGTAAAATGTGGTAAATGCAATTAGGGTGATGTTTTAAGTACTTATGACCTGTGTTTCCCACATAATTTACCTAATTGAGTTTGCCCCATTTAATTTTTAATAATGGCTGCATAGAACAACGAGCTCGCAAGAGTCCTGAACGTTAGCAGCTGGTTCTCACGAGGCGTCTCGCTGACTACTGCTCACCGTCACGCCTCCAAACACGCCTGCGGCCACGGGCCACCACATGCCAGAGGAGCCTCCAAGAAAGGCCAGACTGAAACGCACAAACAAACACGGGGAACGCGGGCAGGCATCAGAGAAAAGAGGAGATGTTGCATCTTAGTGTCCCTGACATCCTAGTCACACTTAAGGAAGAAATAACAGTTCTGAGGAACTAAAAATATGATTAAAATTTAAAACTTTATAGAATGAAAAGATTATGAAATTTATTCTGAAATGAGAACAAAAATTAACAAAATGGAAAAGAGGGCCAAAATAAGAAAAATTAAGTGATCCATACTAGACTATTTGAGTGGTATAATTCCAGATAAAGCAAATAAAGAAAATGCAAGGGAAGGAATTATGAAAGAATTAGAGAAAACTTCCCAGATGGAAGAATGTGAGCATCGAGGCTTCAACAACCCATCCACAGAATGATGGGCAAACACCCACAAATCAACGGGAAGGACTATGCTCTTGAAGCTTCAGTATCCTGGGATCAGAAGAAGATCCTTTTTAAACACTTCTAGGGATGGGGCAGAAAGGAGTCCATTCCAAAAATCCAGAACCAGAACGGCCTCGGGGCTCTCAGCACCAGCTGGAAGATGAGCGGACAACAACTTTGGAAGCTGAGGGACAACCCCACGCAGCCTAGATGTCTATCCCCAGCTGACCGCCCCCTAAGGACGGCTGCAGAAAATAAGCCAGAAGGTGAATGGAAGATGGGACCCACCCAAAGGATGACAAAAGTGTCAGTGGTCGATGTGGGATCCAGGAAACAGGATCCGGCCAGTGGAGTGGTTAAACCATCGCGGGGTGGCCAGGGCAGAAGAGCCCAGAAAATCAGCTAGGTGGCAGGTCTAGATGGCAGTCTAACATTTTGTATTTAAATTACAAGCATTTACAGATAAATCCAGGGGGAAGTATGCGGAACATGATGGAAAAAGAACAAAACAACTCCAGGAACAACAAAAAGGGCCAGAAAAAAAGCTCAACCTTCGTGTATTCCACGAGTCAGCACCAATGGTAGGTAGGTCAGCAGGTTCATATAAATACTGGGTATCAGGGTAACCAAGTGTTAAAGTATTCATATACGGAGAGGACGGGGGATGGAAATACGCTTCTGAGAAGCAAAAGGAGGCTAGACCTTCCTTATCCTTAGTAGGTCGATAAATAATACCTAAAACTGAAAAGTCAAGAAAGAGCAGTGTAAGCAGGGTACTTAGAAATACGGAGCAAATACCAGAGAAAAAGCTAGCAGCCTGGAGAGAGGCGGCCCCTGGGTTCTGGGCGCTAGGGGCGAGGAGGAGCAACAGGAGGGTACTCCACACCCTCTGACCTCTGACTGCTGAGGACCCAGGCCACAGGCGAGCAAACCATGACCACCGTCCCTATCCGGGGCTGCACAGACAGGCACAAAATAGTCCTACTGACCGGTTATGAGCTGCCAACAATCACATGGTGTGGTCGAGGGTCCGACATGCTGCAAACGCACACACTGCTCAGACCCGTTGCCCCAACCAGGTCTTAAATGGTGAGTGGTGGTACTTCTGGGGCCTCTTTACAAAGGGCCCAAGGACCTTTATCCCAAGAAATGCATTTCTTTGGGTGACATGTAAGCACCGTAATAGTCCTTTGGGGTATTTCTGAGGTGCGCAGAAGACCCGTCAGCTCCTCGCCCTCTGCCCAGTGAGAGTCCGTCCCCGGGGCTGCCCATACTTAAAGTTATCACCATGCTGGACTCCGCAACTGCGCCTACTCAGGCATCGACAGTCAGAGGGAAGCCCACTCTTGCTTTTTCCGATTTGAAAACAAATGAATGCTACCATCCGACTTCCAAAACAGACCCCAGTGTTGGGGGCTAGTGGGTGACACTTCAACAGCACCCAAAGAAGGAAGGAAAAGGAGCAAGTCTACAGGTGAAATGTTTACTCCAGCGCAGCAAATGTTTTCACTGGGGGGGGGGGGGACACCCCCCGACACAGCTGCCCTTCGTAAACAAAATTTTAAGAAGCTTGCAAAATGACAATGCCCGTCTCTGAACGGACTCCCGGGGAGCCCCAGCCTCGGGGACGATGTCCCAGTCCACGGTGACGTTCCCACTGTGAGGCCCCGTCCCTGCGGTGCGCCATCACACATCAGTATCAGAGTCTATGTCCCCCCTTGCCTCCCTGGGGCCTCCATGCCTGCCCTGCTAGCACACCGGCCGGGGGCTTGCGGAGGGCCGGCTCAGACAGCGGCAGGGGTCAGGGTATTCAGGGGCCTGACACCCACCTGCCGAGCGACCTTGGCCAAGGCCATGTACCCCCTGCCTCACTTCTCAGTTCTACTGACAGTAGCTATATTTGGGGGGAAGTAATAAAAAGCAATATGCTCAAGTCGGTCGTTAAAAAACTGTTTAATTTTAATTTTTCAGCTGTAAAGATAACTCATGAATAAAACCCAGATTTAAAGGGAACGCTGAAGCAGTCTGGGCACTAGAACATTCCTTCTTAGGTTGCAACACTGCTAATGAGGAGAAGGTTCCGGCGGAGGGAGGACTGCTGAGCGTGGGGGGCATTTCTCTACTGCCGGTTGCTCGCTCCCGCACTTGGGTGAGAAAACAAGGCAACTTCCTGAGAAAAGTGAACGTGACTGGCCTCGAGCTTTCTGCAAAACCTTACTGGCAAACGAAGGAAATTATCCCCTGGGTTAATAAGGCAGCTACGTCAGAATTCTTTTGGACTAAGAAGAAAGAGTAATTAATCCCTGATTAATAAACAGAGCCATTATTCAGGTAAGAGAAGAGCAAATCTTTACTGCATTTTTTTTTCCTGAGAGACAGGTGCAAGCATCCCCCAGTCCGGACAGGGGCCGTGGCCACAGGGGCGCAGCCCGTCTACACTTCCAGGACCCTGCCCCACTTTCAGTGGTTTCAGCACCAGCAGAACCAGCGGCGTGCCCACAGCCGACCCTGTGGTCGGTGAGAGGGACCAGGAAAGAGCAGGTCTGCTCAGACCGTGTGTCCCAGGTAACGGCTGAGACCCGGGGACTTTTAAATTTCATTTCGACTTCAGTTTAATTTTATTTGACACCAGTAAGATGTGATTTTGCTATAGAGACAGTGTTGAAGACAGAAATTAGTCCTCCTTCGCAGCCTCTCGAAGTGAGCATACAGAGGTACGGGGGGTCAGGGGACCCAGCAGTTAGTTATCCTTGGTGTATCTGACATTTTGCATTGCTTTTCATTAACACCCCATATGATTTGATCTCCTCAAACTTCCCAAATAGATTTAACTTCAAAAACAAGTCAATACTCAATTACAATAAAAATGACAGAATAATCCTTGTTTACAAATAGTATGCTAACTGTAGTTTTTGAGATGATCAACATTGGAACCAGGTGCGAGTTCAAAGCAGCGTTTCGAACATCCCTGCGAACACAGGAAGCAGGACATCCCCAGAAAGAAGGTGGAAACCCTGAACAAGTAGGTCACCTCTGTGTTTCTCCCCCAAGCTGCTCTCATTTTAGGGACAAAGGGGAAAGGCCATCTATAGTACAAGGGGAAGCATCACGGAAACGGGATGTTTGGGATGTTTACGAGCTTTCTAGATTTCTTTCCCGGAGGGTGTGTGGCTGAGATATGGGACTTAAGGAGCCATTTTCCATTTTAGAGCAGAAAGAAAGGTTTCCGACATAAAACAGGTGTTGCACCACAGTCTGCTGGGGGCGGGGGGGCGGGGGGCAGCCCATCTCCGTCCCCGTCCCCGTCCCCACTGTCCTCGTGTGCGCTGGATCCAGTAACTGCTACTTTGTGATGAGGAAGGCACTTGTGTGTGCAACAGGTAGGATTGCATCTGGCTTGTTCACCAAGACCTAGTGTGCTGAAGGGTTGGGGCTCCCATAAAGCACCAGCAAGGAGTTAAAAATGGGGATCCAGGAGGGACACTTTACAGAAAGACATCAGTCTCTATGTAACAGTCTGGTCACTCATCAATAAAAGGAATCATTAACTCGATACAAAGAGTAAATTAAAAATCGAAATAGAATGACTGAATTTTCACTGGCCATGAACCGTTAGGGTTATCCCCAAGCGTACCGATCCCATTGCCACAAACCTGGACTGTCCCCAGACTTGGGCTGCACCCGGAGAGCCCCCTCTTGCTGCACAAGCCTGTTGACCAGCACTGAGGTCATTGTTAATGGCATCATGTTTTCTCCCAAGCAGGATGCATCTCCTGGGTCCTTACCAGTCCGTCATGTCTTATTCTGGGTACTCCAGTGCGACATTAGCGTTCTAAGATGTTCCACACACAGGTCATGGCCCCTTCCCAGTCCACCCTGGCTTCCCGTTGGGTGGTTCACAAGGCTTCCCACCCCAAGAAGATCAGCAGCACCTAATCTGGTGCTGAGGGCCAAGGAAGCAGGACAAAATGACACGTTACGGGGCCACCCAGTCCTTCTGTTATTTTCTCTTGTCCTTACCTCCTGTCCCAGCCAGTCACAAAGTCCACGTGCCTCTCGTTCCCAGCCTTGCCCTCAGCCCTGAGTCCATCTGCTGATGATCCAGCCATCTAATTGCCATCTAACTGCTTGCAGAACAGGTTCCCCAGCTGCAGCCGCTTCCCCTCCCTGGAAGCCGCCCTCACAGTAGCAATGCTACTAAAACAGAGTTTTCATGCCCATTCTCTGTTCTGAAGTAGACTGGGACACCCTACAGCCTGTGACATTGGCTGGTGTCCTCTGCTTGGCCTTTGACCATCTGCTCCCACCTCTTCTTCGCTGTCTCAGGGCTCCACTGTGCCCTTGGACACATACATTCCTTCCCAACCTCCACAGAAGCCTTCTCTCTGCCTGGGAAGCCCATTCGGCATCAGCCAGGGAAGAGTCCGTGCCCAGGTCCTGCACAGTCCCCCGGGAGTGCCGAGCTGCCTCTGTCTCCTTCGCTCCCAGTCCCACTGCACTGGGACCCTGTCCTTTCTGGCTCTGGCCACAAGCCACCCTGTGTCCCCAGTGCAGATGCATGAGAATCGTGAGACGTCGATCCCCACTGGTGGCCAATGTGGTGCCTGGGACACAGAAGGGGCCCCCTTGCTATGAGTAATGACAAGGACAATGTGCAGGTGGAGACCCGTGTTGAACCTGCTCTGGAGAGGACCCATCCGAGGTGCATGCAGGGAAAGCACTGACACGGGGAGTGGTTTACAAGAAGAGCTCCATCCCCTCCAGCTCACTACTGCTGTTCAGGTGCTCACCGGCCACACCCTGCCGACGGGCAAGGAATCAGAGACAATTCAAGAGCACCTGCCACTGCATGACACCCCTTCCAAAAAAACTAAAGCATGATTCTCCCGCCATCTACTTAAACACTTAATCAGGTATTCGGTAGGCCTGGATGGAAATAAGTTAACAAAATGTTTGGCACTTTTCTAACTTGGGTGTTGGCCTCATAGCCGTAATTTTGACCAAGCCACAGATACACCTTCCTAAAACACAGGTAATACTTAGGTCCAATTAACACACCGTAGACCCACTATGTGGCGATAACATTGTTAGAGCACTTACTTTTCTAAATACGATCGGAGCCTACTTTTGACTGCTCTTAAAGCAGTTCACAGGCTCTCTTCCCTCTGCTATTTCACTTGATCATACAACCTTCACTTTCCAAACAAGGGAACGGAGGCCCAGAGACATAAGGAATCTCCTAGGGGTCACCCAGCTTCTGAGCAGAAAGGCTGGACTATAGGTCGAGCAGTCTCCACCCTGCTCAGCTATCACCAAAAAACAAGCATCGCCCCCAGAAACCTGGTTTCACGTGACCCGCGGCTGACCATGTGTTTTCAAGCCTCTCCTGTTTGCTGATGCCGCCGTCCCACACGATTTCCATTCAGTACAAGGCCAGGCTGAAAGGTTTCAGCTTTAGAGCTTGGGGCTGGGGAGGACATGAGTCTGGGGATAGCAATCGCCAACAGGCCCAGGTAAGCAGTGTCCCCACCAAGCTTGGCAGGGTTGGCAGGTGGAGAACGTGCCCTTAGGCAAAGGCATGTAGCGTATTGACGGATATGAGGTCCTAAGACGGCACACAGGTCAAATCCAAGCCCTCGTCAGCCTCATGCAGCCCACGTGTCCTTTACCAGAGGAACAAGAAGGAACGAAATACCAAACACTTCATCATCCCACTGCCCACGGTCTGAAGGGGGAGAAGCCCAGACAGAGACCATGGGAAAGACCCCAGTGTCTGGGCCCCTCTGCTGCTGCCCCGCCCGCCCAGCTCCTGCGGGGGAGGGAGCATGCTCCTCGGCACCTTCCACGTTAATGGGAAATCTCAATCCATCCGCTTCCAGACTTCTGGCAGCAGTGAACACATACACTGACGACTCCAGTATCTGAGTCTTAGAAGAATTTCACAGGATCATGTCCAGAAACATGTCAGAGACATTCGAAGACCAGGGGTTTACCACTGATGAGAGGACCATATTTTTAGGGTATTTTTTTAGGACATCTGAAGTTAGGGGTTCTGCTCAAGAGTGCACGGACCTCCTGTCGCCATTAACTGCAAACGGGACTGGGTTTCTGTCAACGATCATTCCAGGAGGCTCTGGACATCAGAAGTGTGAGTAAAGCAGAAGGAAATGGAGAAGGAAGTGGGACAGAGAAAAGGAAGGTCGGGGGCTCAAGCCTGCTGTGGAGGCCCCGGAGGGAGCACACCCAGCGGCTGGAGAATCACGAGAACCAGTCCCAAACTGCGGCGGGCTCAGGGGCCACACCCGTCCTCCCACTCCGTGCCCGCCGTGAGTCGAGTGGAGCCCAGGAATGTCGGCATTTAGGGTCACAGTCAGTGTGGGGCTCAGACTGCCTCGTGCAGTTCTCCCACCACTACAGACCAAAAGGTAAGGGCTCGCGAACATGGCCCCATTCTACTGACGAGGACGCCGGGGCCCAAGCCGGGAACTTAAAGGAATGTGCCCAACCTTAGGATCAGCTTAACTTGCTGCACGTGGTCCAAAGGGGCAGCACAGAAAACCCCCAAATCTGAGCATACTGAGACACTGCGGACGAAAGGAATATTCTAGAGCCTCACAAGTCACGTCTCTCACTCTGTCTCTTTCTCTCCTCTGTATTGTTCTTAACACCACCTTCACATGCTATAGGAAAGTAGATTTTTCCAAGTCCACCATAACGAATCGCCCTCGATTATGAGACCAACATGAACCTCTCAGCCTGATCCAGAGATTCTGCTTCTTCCCACAAATGGGAAAGAAACCTCAGGGACGCCCAGCTGTCCTGGTGGGTCTCTCCTCTGGCTACCCAGATTGCACAGCAGCTCCGCAACCAAGAAGGCCCCACCTCATCCCGGCACGTACGCGTTCCTCTTTCCCACCGGAAAACTGGTAAAAACTAATCCTAAAACACTCCTCATGGCCGGGGCTCCTGTGTCGAGGTTAGAAGTGTGGGTTTAGAATCTCATTTCTCCTGGGACAGGGCAGACCGAGAGCAACGGCGGCAGGGGCCCGGCCTGTCCACCTGGTTGAAGTCACTAATTAATTACTAAGACCTCTTGACAGGTCTCTGCAGAGCCAAGCTTCCTTCCCAGATTTGACACAAACCACCCTGGGAACAGGGCATCGGCCAGAGGCCAGTGGACCTGGTTCTGGGCCGCGAGGCTGGTGGAGGGCCGGCCCGGGAGGTGTGTTCCCGCCTGGTCATGAACATCAGCGGGACGACAGATCTGCGATATTGTGGCAAACGTACTGAGCACAGGAAACTGGCAGCAGCTCCAACTAAATTACAGCTTAAAAGACAAGGAAGGTCCCAGGAGAGACGGCCACAGAAAGGAGCCGCTGACCAGGCCCAGGTGACATTGAATTGGAAATGCTCCCTGGCTGATTAGCATAACAAAAGTTCCAGTGTTTAAAGAAAAAATCATTCCATATAAATGAAAGAGGAGGAAAAAGAAGCCCATCTTCCTATAAACATAGTTATCTTTAAAAAACGTCCAGTCCAAGGTAGATCTGAACTGTATCGTAAACAACGCCGTATAGAAATGGGCTCTTAAATAGTTCCTCTTGGTCTGTATTTATTCCTCTGTTATCTGGAGGGAACTGACCGGCTCTTTGAAACCACAACAGCCACGCACGCACGCACATGCACACACACGCACACACACACATCCACACGCACGCACAACCATGCACACACGCATGTGCACATGCACATCCATGCACAGACACATGCACACGTGTGTGCACGCACACACACGCACATCCATACGCACGCAACCCATGCACACACGCACATGCACACACACATGCACACGCACGCACATCCATGCACAGACACATGCACACCTGTGTGCACGCGCACACACGCAATCCATGCACACACACTCATGCACATCCACACGCACGCACACCCATGCACACACGCACATGCACACGCACATGCACACGCACACACATCCATGCAGACACATGCACACGTGTGCGTGCACACTCACGCATATCCATGCACACACATCCACACGCACGCACACCCATGCACACACGCACATGCACACACACATCCATGCACACATGCACATGCACACACACATGCACACGCATGCACATCCATGCATAGACACATGCACACGTGTGTGCGTGCACACTCATGCACATCCATGCACACACGCACGCACACACACATATATTTTCCCCCACTCTACGGAAGACCAAAGGCAGACTTGACATCACTTATGAACCAAAAGTGAAAACCACAGTAATTCAGATAAAGACATACCAGACTTACTCAGGAATTTACTTTATACCAGAGATTCAGAAATTAGCCCCATTTATCAAAAAATGTTGATTATTTTTATTATTATTTAAATTCATTATAAATTGTCAGAATGAGAAGCCACGCAAAAACCAAAACAAAATAAGAATCAGAATTAGATCTTTGTAAAAAACCAGAATGCCTTGTCCTTCACTCAGTTTTATTCCAGAATGTATCTGAAGATCCTTACACTGATGCTTGAAGTGTGACCCCGCGCACGGAGCCTCTTCTGTGTGCCAGGCACTGCGCTAGGCAGTTCTCACAACCAACTTCCAAGGGCTATTACTGCGCCCATTCCACAGATAAGGAAACTGAGTTCACAGAAATTACATCATTTAACAGGTCAGCTGAGCCAAACTTGCCTTATGCAGAGATAAATTCAACAAGAATCTTATACTCAGAGTAAGTTCTGGCTTTTTCCATCCGTCCTACTTGCTCAGTGAGCCTCCAGCCCCCTCCTGACCTATCGTGGAAGCACCACTGTGGCCCTGAGCAGTGGGCGGCCAACGCAAGCAGCTCTGGGCCACGAGGGACTCTCCCGGTAAGAGCGCATCTCTCCCTCGCATGACAGCGCCTAGATCAGGAGGCCCGTGAGCGTCACAGACGCAGCTCCTTCCGTGCAGAATGCCTCCTGTCATGATGTCCGTCAGGGGGAGGGGTGGGGGCAGAGGCCAGGGACGAACAACAGCGCATGGTGCGCCCCTAACGAGCTGTTGGGGAAGTCCCGGGCACACTTCTGTTTGCCCTTCTGAGCTAGAACTCAGGGTGAGCACTTCTCCGACTTCAGTAGATGGCACAGCTGACCACCCAAAGGCCCGTCCCTTCCCTCATGTATGGAGACACGGGACGTTCTGGGTCTGCCCCGCATCCCTGCATCTACTCCCAGCAAGGGCTGGGGCTGGGGGGGGGGGTGACTTCCCACACAGGTGACTGTAGGGCCAGCCCCTATTTCTTCTCATCTCCGCCTCCCTGGGGTGGTGGTGTCCACTCTGACCACCAGCCTCCTGCTGCTCTCTGGCATCTGCCTCTCCCGAAACGCTAACTGCTAACACCAGTGTGAGAGGCTGAATCATGTCCTCAATGACTCCTCTCTGCAAGCCCTAACCCCCAGAAGCCCAGGACGTGACCTTAGTCAGAAACAAGGTCGCTGCAGATGGAACTGGTTAAGTTGAGGTCACACTGGGGTCAGGTGGTCCTAATCCAATGACGGTGTCCTTATAAAAGGGGAGGTGAGGACACAGCAGAGACCACAGGGAACGCCGTGGGGACTCTGGGTGTGTGCTGGACCCCCTTCCCCGGCACCTTCCGAGGCAGCGCGGGCCTGCCCGCACCCCGATCCGGGGCCTGCGCCTCCAGGACTGGGAGAGAGCAGGTGCGTGGTGCAGCCCGCCTGGGCTGGGGCTCTGTTACGGCCCCAGGACACAGACACCCAGCCCGGACCTTTAAATATGTCAACAGTCTACCATGTACATGACATATATCCTGAGAAATAAAGCATGCAGCTTAGTACTGCAGGTGGTTTTCTTCCTGTTGGTTTTCCCGAAGCTGCATCTCCCAGGTGACTAGCCCAGGACGATCAAGTCTGAGTTGCTCACAAACTTTCCATCAGGACACTTCCCCCAGAGAATTCGTCATAAATCTACAGACAGCAAAGCCCTCTCACCACCCACCCCCCCAACACTTTAAAACGTGAGTCGATTCACCAGGATCCATGACCAGGCCCTTCCACCAGGCTGGCTCCCCTGTGCCTCGTTCTGGCGGGAGCGCCTCCTGGGGGCGGGGGCACACCCAGCGGGCATCCAGAAGTGCGAGCGTGCAGACGAGGCTGGCAGGCGCCCGCCTGCTCATCCGCTATTGCAGTGGGAAAATCGCAGCATATCACTGCTGCAATTAATCCGCATTTTTGTAGCTGAAGTCACAATACTCGTTTCAGGATAGAGTTGGAGTGAGGAGAGCCTATCTATATCTGTAAATGAATGATATCATTATTTTGGGAAATGGAAGTTTAAGCCTGTAGAACATACAATCCCACAGAGACCGCGCGTGCAGGTGTTCAATGTGATAAGGCGCGTCACCCTTCATCTGAGTCCTCCCGGGCAAATATTAACATAGCCGTGAATTAAGCTTTTAATCCCTTTTATTATAAATTGAATATCTTTATTTTAACAAACATCAACAATGCGCATTATTGTGGTCCCAACTATTCATTACTATTCCCCACCGCGCACCGTTACATGATACGCCACAATACACGTGCTCTGGAGCGGCGGGCGTCTGCCCGAGCACTCCACACTTTCCCTCCTTCCTCCTTCCTCTGAACAAAGACGTGCTCCACTCCGAGTCGGGAAGGAGGGTCCCGCTCCGTCAGCGTGCGGCACGGCTAAGAACGGGCTTCATGTTGGAAACATTTGCTAGAAATCCAGTTTTCTTCCTCTGAAATACTGAAGGGAGTTTGCCTGAGATCAGAACAGCACACCTGAGGGGTTGGTGGGGACCAGAGGACGGGCGGGGGCATCGGGTCGGGCCCAGTGGGGGCCCAGACTCTGTCCCACGTGCAGGCGACATGCGGTGGCAGTCTAGGCTCATACAGGAGGGGAGACAACTTACTCCTCACGTCAATGCAGCGCGTGTTCCAGAAGCTTCTGTGCACACGCGGCCTGGGCCAGGCCTGCAAGATGCAGGGTGCAGCAGGGGAGGCTCCGACTTCAGCGGAGGCAGCAGCGTGAACACAAACAGGAAAAAGGCAGAACGCGCCTCAGCCCCTCATGGAGGCACGAGAAGTCGAGGGGGAGGGTCACTGATCGTGGGACCGAGGCAGGTTCCGGGGTACAGACAAAGTGTCGCGGATCCGGAAAACACGCCAACGCCATGTGGACGGCACGTCAAAAGGTGAAGCAGCCGCAGCGTGGCCATCCCACATGTGACTGTGTAGGTCGTGACCCCTGACAGGCGAGGAAACCAGGCTGCCACAGTCAGGAACCCTGCAGGGAGCACAGTGGGTCCGCGACGCCTCCCCAGCCTCACAAAGTCATTTCCCAGCAAACCGCGCCGACTCCGCCCCATGCTCTTCACACGCGGTCTTTCAAGCTGGTGTCCAAGCACAGGTCTACCCCCCCACTCGTGTGCACGCCCGTGCGCCCACACACACGCACACGTCCACAGCCCGAGGCGTCACGGAAAGCAAAGTCGTTGGAAATAGCACACGATTCTGTCTCGTGTGGTGTTACGGCTGCTAGTCAGTCCCCGCCCCCGACCACGGAGGTGACCCGGGGCCGGGAAGGGAACCCCGACGAGTGGAGCAGAGGCTCCTACAAGCCCGAGCACTGACGCTGAGGGTGTGCCTGCCACGGAAGCGCGTGGCGCGCTCGGGGTGCGCTGCTGCTGGGGGGGGCCGGGACCGAGGGGAGCAGCTGCTGAGGTGCTCCTCGTGGGCAGCGTGCGGGCTGCGGCTTCACGAACACACCGTGCTCTGCGATTTTAACGAGCCTTGGAAGTACAGTTCCAGATGTCTCCACGTCCCCGACCGTGGAGGACGGACAAGCCGACAGACAGACGCGCGCCAGACACAGAGGCTACAGATCCAGGAACTTGGAAGGAACCACAGGTAGACAAAGACCTCAGACAGCTGCCTGAGAGCACCGGACAAGCCCCATCTCCACCCCGGCCTCTGTTAAATTATATTTTTGTTCTCTGTGTCTTCAGGGCTATTGTTTCTCCAGTGAATATTCTCGATCAGAGGGCTTCACGGTTGCCAGAGGAAACTGAGCGGAGATCCAGAGTCATGTGTAAAAAGACTAATGCTGGGGCGCCTGGGTGGCTCAGTTGGTTAAGCGACTGCCTTCGGCTCAGGTCATGATCCCGGAGTCCTGGGATCGAGTCCCACATCGGGCTCCCGGCTCAGCGGGGAGCCTGCTTCTCCCTCTGACCCTATCCCCTCTCATGCTGTTTCTCTCTCTCTGTCAAATAAATAAATAAACAAACAAAATCTTTAAAAAAAAAAAAAAAAAAAAAAAGACTAATGCTGATGGCGCAAGCGGTGCAGCTAAAGGTGGCCGGGTGATCCCTGTGCCGGAAGCTGTGCGTCTAGTTTAGACAACTCAGAGTAACCCTCATTATCCTCAAAAAGCCTTCTGATTCTTTTCTTCTTCCTTTGCACGTCATTTTTCCAGCTTGACATACGGCCCTGTTAGAGCTCCAAGAAGTGCTTGCCTGACGTCCCGAAGGCGATCCTCGGGGCTCCGCGGTCGCTGAGAGGCGAACACTGTCCCCACGACGGTCTCCTGCGCGCACTGGGGCTGCGGCCGCCACGCCTGGAGAACGGAGCCCACGTCGATGGCGGGCACGGCCACAGGCTTCGGGATGGGAAGGCGAGCTCCACCTGCCCCCGCCCCGCGCGCCTGGGGGCTCAGAGGCGGGGGTCACCCGTAAGCCTCAGGGAGTGACACGTGCCCTCACGTGAGGACGCCTTTTTGGGGAAGCCAGTAGGGCACGGTCCACAGAGCACAGCAATCACTCCTTGCGGCAAACGATGATGCATCCCTAAGGCGGACTAGAGAAACGCATGCTGCCAATCCTACTAAGACCTGTGATTTTATGGTCACTTCATAAGCTTAGGTTTGCAGCGCTCACTTCTCAAAAGGCCCTTATCTTGCAAACTTTGCCTGAATCGGGAGATGCAGGAACAGCAGGGTCTTGAAAATGACTCTTTGCCTGAGCCCCCTGCCTTCAGGCCTGGCAAATCTCTCTGCGCATTAGTCTCCCACCCTGTAGGTTATTTCTTTTTCTTTTTTTTTTTTTTTTTTTTTTTTTTTTTTTTTTAAATGTTATTTCTTTTTCTTGAAAAAAAAAAAAAAGCAAACTTCTGTGTTAAATGTATGCCTTACACTTTACTAATTGGCTCTATCTTAAAATGAACACATATATAAATTTTTAAAATTACAAACCTTAGGTACAACTAGAAAAATTAACTTTCATTCATTAATTAAATTACTAATAATGAATATTTGTTCTTGCCTTGAATTTGTCCTTTGGGTTTATAACAACAAAATCGCTATGTGTTCTTCTCTTGGAATCAGACTATATTGGTCCAAAAAAATTTGGCATCAATTTCTATTTTATTTTTGTATTTCTAATTTAACTTTCTAACTTCATAGATGCAAATGCTACTTTATTTATTTACGTTGCCTATGGCACTTCATATCAAACAACTGTTTCAGGCTCCTACTACTAAAGTAATCTCTCGAAAATGCCGGTATCTTTTCTTACAAAATTTGTTTTTCCCACCTCTATGGGGCAGAAATTGAAAGGAAAAGTGAAAAGTTCTGGATCAGTGGGATGCTGGTGGTCCGTGTAATTCCTTAATGCGTCCACGACTCCGAGCTCCTCCAGTGACCTAAACACCCCAGGTACAGACACTCGCACTGAAAGCTCAGCACAACCCATTCTCGGGTTCGTAAGTGACGCCTCCTACAGCCGCTGAGATGTGGCTCTCCTTCATGACGGGCTGCTCCCTAGTGTCTGCAGCACCTTCAGGACGGACGGGGCTGAGTGCCCAGTCTGCAGAGTGTCCTGTCCATCCGCGCAGATGGATCGGACACTTCAAAAAGAAGCAACTGTAGTGAAGGAAATGTCGTCAGCACTGATGGTCCAATGGCATGTCACAGATTTTGAGAGATGTTGGCCGAATGATACAGCTGGTCAAACTGCACGAAACCTCCGTCCCTGGGTGCCTAGCTGGCCTCTACAGAGAGCAGTTTGCTGCAGCGGGAGCTGGAAAGATTTTGGGCAATCTCCCCTCTGTGCCCCACTCTGCAGGAGCCAAAACTGCAGGTGGGGGGAGGCAGAGGGACTGGCAGGCTCCCCCATGCCTCCCGCCCCCCCCCCAGGTAAACGTGCCCCCACCCAGCGGGCAGGCTGGGGACAAGCCCCACAATCTGGGGGGAGGGGCCATTACCCCAGCAAAGCAGGACTAACAGCTGCAATTGGGGGACCTAACATCTGGGGGTATCCTGCTGCGAGACTGCACGTACCCCCAGCCCGGAGGACTCACCCCAGGACAGAAGGCTCGATGCCTTCAGGGACACCAGGCTCCTGGCCACGGTGGGGACAGTGTCAGTCGGGGAAGAAGCTGTGGACATGGACGATGGTGACGGTCGCAGCACCATGGGAATGTGGTGAATGTCACTGAACTGGACGCTAACAGTGTGGTGAAAATTGTAAATTTTATTCATATGTATTTTACTACAAGTTTTTAAAATGAGTAGAAAAATTAAAGCAGCACTGTACTCTGACATTAGTTTCAAACGTAGCCTTAAGAAGCCACTAACTTCGCTGGGCTCCACATTGTCTTGTGCAAAAGGAGTATCTGAGGTTACTTTGTATGATATATTTTAAAGCAGCAAAACCTATTTTCCGGGAAAATCTGACACACAAACCCAGAATCAGGTTGCTGTTGTCTTTGCTCCGTGCCAAGCATAGTTTCTGTCAATCAGACTAATGCAAACGGGCCGAGTCGGAGCTTCTCTGGTCCAACCGGGCACCTCAACACAACGCCGGAGACCTACTGATACGGTTTACAAACCCCCAAGACGTATCAGTCGGTCTCCTCAACTTCTCAACATCTGTGATTCCTGACCTCCCGCACTCGAGGGATGGAAAACATCCAACAGGAAGTTACCCTCATGACGGACGACAACGCCCGAGAACCACACTGAGGCCCCGGGCTGCTCCAGAGCACGCATCAGGACAGCAGCGGTGACTCCCGTAACCACCTGTCCCACGACCAGCTGCCCAAACCACGTGCTCCACAGATGCGTCCAGGCCACGGACGTGTCCACGCCACGTGCATACCACCAAGGACCCCCAGCCCCTGGCTCTCTGGGCATGTGATGGACGTGCCCTTCCTGACCCCCCATGCTTTAGCCAATGGGCTGTGAGCGGAAATGCTGCCTGTCAGCTCCGACCCAGAGCACTAGGCTGCTGGAGGAAGGCCTCCCACGGCTGCCACTCTCCCTTCTACCACCGCCGACAACCCCCATGAGTGCATCCTGAAGGGAGAGGGATGCGGGGCAGGACCCCAGCTGGACCTTGAGGAGCCTTCGCCGATTCTGGCTGCTGAGTTCTGGGGATGGCTGGTTTCCTTCACAAGACTTAGCTTGCCCTGACTAGCACTTTATGCCCAGTCCCAGTACCTAGGACTCACCCTAAGACTGGCCAAGTGAATACATCACATGCGCACAC
This sequence comes from Halichoerus grypus, assembly GCF_964656455.1. NCBI lineage: Eukaryota > Metazoa > Chordata > Mammalia > Carnivora > Phocidae > Halichoerus > Halichoerus grypus. The sequence continues at coordinate 1,957,072 of NC_135715.1, forward strand.
ACACACACATTATAACAAAGTAAGTTCGACAACAAGCTCATCCAAACATACCTGATGAGCATGTTCTCACTGAGCATGCAGCATCTATTAACAACTCTTCGAAGCATCTGCCCCAGAGTCCAGCTATTCTGTCCCACTCTCTGTCCCTGTGGTTAGCCTTCCACCAGGGAAGGCCACCTGACATCCTCACCTTTGTCAAAAGTCTGGGAAGTAAGACCAGAAACTAAGGGCACTTGGGTAGGTCGTAGTTGGGCTCAGAGAAGACGGTGACAGGCATCAGCTTCGCTATAAGGAGTGAGATTAGGAGACCATTCTGGGACCCCAAAGGACAGGAGCAGATCAGGTAGCCTGTAAATATAGTCTTATTCATCAGAGTCTTCCTTGCAGGTGAATCTGTTATTATTTAGTGTTGTGTCCAGACTGGTGAAGGGGAAGGAGGACAGTTGCCAAAGGCAGCTTCTATAGAGTCAGAATACAGCCCCGCAGTTTCTAGAAATTGCTGCCTGCTCAATGAAAGGAATGTTTATCCCAACACCGACTCCTGAGGTAGTCAGCCAAATGTGGCAGAGACCGGATGAAGGTATTTTATGCTGTGCATGTGCGCGGCACGGCTTACTAAAATGAAGATGAACAGCCCTGCGATTACGGGCCCAGGCTGCTCTCTGCAGCATTCCCTCATGGAACAGAATTAATTAGAACTCACAAGCTAAATAAACCACCGCAGGAAGATTATCTCCCTCCATAATTGAATTGTGAACTCTGATGCTTATGAGTTCAACTGTCTTAAATTAATGAGCCCTGTCTGGTGGGATCCCAGGCCTTTCTTAACAGGGAAATCGTACACCCCTCCTCAGCTGTAGGCCTTTCTCGAAACTGGTCCTACTGTTTGCCGCAGTGGCCCATTTACTTTTCTAAGAACTAAAAGTCTGCTTCTCAGGACAACATTGTACATAAAGAACATGCAAGGTTCTATCTATCAGATAGATGACATCGTGTTCTTAATCATCTTGGAGGACCCAGATTGGAATAAAACAAACATAGTTACAGCTTTCATTGATTTATCCTTAACCTTTGCATATATGAGACTAATCCAATCTAGGCTTAAAATATATGTGCAACATTAAAAAATGCTAGTGATTAACACTTATTCAAAACCTGCCCCTTAACACTACCTCAAGCGTCAGCCAGGCAGCAAAATCCCTTTGTTCAATCCCATAGTAATTTCTGGTAGGGTAAACACAAGAATGTTTGTAACTTCATCTATTTGGGGATGAGTTGCCCATATGCTTTCTCCCCACGTGCCCCTGGAAAATTGAAAAAGAAGTATTTCCCATTGCAGATGGCACTGTTTTATCCTCACTAACAAGGACTTGATCTATTCTAAAATTAAGATCCACGTTACTGATACTAATCACCTTTATTCAGCTGGTTTATCATTAAGGACAAACTAAACAATTAAATCATTCTGTTATCACGGAGAGCCCTTCACAACCGGTACCCTGGGAAGTTCCCAAGCGTATGACACTTTTTTAAGTTGCTACAGGTCAGTTTTTCCTAACGGTGGAGGTGAGTACCTGCTGTAAACGTTCTTGGGGTCCCCCCCCCCGGGCTAAAATAATTGCAACCATGCTGAACTGCATTTGAATTTCAAAGCCTTACTCAATGGCCAGTAGGCAAGAGAGCCCGCTGCGAATAGAGACACACCTCATGGGCTGCCTCGGTGGTCAGTGTGTCCTGCTCTGCTGCCCCAAAACCCCCTTTGATCCAGGGACTAGACGGGGGACGGGTGGGTGGACAGGGGTGATGCATGGGGAGAGAACAGACACTGTGTGTGGAGAGGAAAGGGCCCTGACCTTTGGTGGGGCTTCCTGACCCCTCTGGGCTCTTCCCCCAGGTGGTCTGAGAGACTCCTCTGAGAGACGGGGCAGAGACAGTCCCACACACCCCTACTTGGGGGTGTCCAAAATGCTTCCCCGCTCCACCCCTGTGGTTGTGATGGGGACATGGTGGCCAGAATTTTGGACCCCAGACCTGGTGTGGGGGCCCTACTGGGCCTCGAGGGCCAACGCGCCCACATTCTCCATGTTCTAGATGGAAGTTCCGTCATCTGCTAAATGGAGGGTGATAACAATGCCTTCCTCCCAAGCGTGCCGTGAGGACTCATGGCAGTATGTGTAAAGGGCTCATGGCGTATGTAGGAGACAGGAATCAAGCATGCCTGCCTCCCGAGTCGGGCAGATGCTGGGACCCCAGCAGTCCCACCTCTGAGGTGAGGGGCCTGCTCTCCAGACACAGCACGTGCCCCCAGCAGCTGGCCCTCAGCTGCCAGCCCTTCTCGGGAGCTGCCTTGTCCGGAGAGAGCCGCCTGGCCCAGGTTCACCCCTCTGGGTGCAGCCCACATCGAAGGTGGCCCACGCAGGCTGGAAAGGGTCGGCCCGCCTGCCCCAACTCAGGAAAGCTTGAAAGACCACACAGGTTCAGAGCGCCCCATGGGGCCAGCCTTTGTTAGGGCATGGCCCACCCGATTTCTCCTGGGCCCCCCACTTCCTTCCTTCCCATCATCAGCTGAGGGTCCCCAGAACTCTCTCAAACAAATGTCCTGCACACTGCCAGGGAACCCAGCCTCCAACAATCGATCCATACTCTGCCTCGAAGAACACCTGCTCAGTGGGTATTTCTACCCAATCATTCCACATGCATAAATCCTGAACCCACAGTACTTCCCAGCTGCAGGCAGCCGAGAAAACACTCCAAGGAGGACCCCCTAAGTCCATTTCTACTCTACACAACCAGGACCTTAAGACTTTCAGTGAGGTCTCATGGCCGGGTAGGGGACATCTCCCTACAGCTTCTGTGGAGAACCTTCACCCTGATGTGCTCCCTTTAATCCTCTATAGAAGGGATGCTACCTCTGCTTAAACCTACTCCCGCCAGGCCCCTCATCTTCTCTGAAGGACTCAGGTGCCCCATCTACTCTGGGATTATGCAGTCTGCAGGACACATGCAGGTGGTCTCAGCAATGCACGGTGCACAAGTAACAAGACAAGAAAACTGAATAAGTGCATCAAACCCGTGACTTCATTCATAGTACTGCTTACTCAGAAGCTAAAACAGTAATCTAAAAAATAGTAATTTAAGCTTTTAAACAGAAATTAAGTTGAAGAAAATGCTAATTATATACTAGTGACACTGAGCAAAAACACTGGGAAGGTGGCACAGAAATGAAGATGTTTGAGGAAGCGGCTGGGGCCAGCTGTCCATTTGGAAACACTAAGTTGCTTCAAGGCAGGCTCTGCTCAGGCAGGAAAACTCACCCAACCCACCGCCGGGAAATCCATGCTACCAGGTGTTCGTCAACATTTCACGGAGAGAAAGGAAGGCTGAAGGATGAGCTCATCCAGCGCTCTGCTCGGGGTCAGCCAGACCAAAAGCAAGTCTAGGATTATTCCGGGATCCTGTTTATGACTTTTATTTAAAGTACTGGGTTTAGGTTTACCAACGGCCTGTATTAATGGCACCGTAAGAAAAAGCTGATGAAAGCTGTTCTCACAGCTACTGTTAACGAGACATTCAGCACTCTGGACAGCCATCTTTCTGGGAGGACCTACAGGAGAATTTTCTCTTAAGACTTAATACCAGAGACGACAGGGCGCCTGGGTGCTCAGTCGGTTAAGCATCTAACTCTTGGTTTCGGCTCAGGTCATGATGTCAGGGTCATGGGATTGAGCTCCACGTTGCTCCGTGCTGCGCATGGAGTCTGCTTGAGATTCTCTCTCCCCCTCCCTCTCTTAAAAAAAAAAAAAGACTTAATACTAGGGATGAAGTCCTACTGAATGCCATTTACATGCACATTTGTTGTGTGTCTAGATGGTATGTGTCTAGACTCCGTATTTGGATTAAACCCCCTCAGAGTATAGCATGGCATTTTGTACCAATAGGTATGCAATACAAATTTACTGAGTGATAAAAAAAAATTTTTTTAAATAAACTGAGAACTTAATTAAGAATGGGGTAATAAAAACAACTAAGTGCAAGTTAACAAGCATCTTGTGATCTAATGAAGATCCAGAATAGGGAGAAGCAAGAGGATCAGTAAGTGTGGTGACCATTTCCAGAGGGAGGAGGCCCAGGCAGGAAGCAGTGCGGGTGATGCCCACAGCAACTGGATTGGGGAACTGAGTCCTGCACCCGTGAGTTCCATTTGGGACATGTTAGTTACACGTACAAATGACCATCCCAAGCTTTGAATCTCTGCTTGTCACCAAAAGATAATGCCAGTCGAGGTCCTGGTCCTCATCCTACGTAACTGTGTGACACTAAACAAGTCCTAGTCTGTCCGTCTGTCTTAGCTGGGGCTGCTGTGACGAAGGACCACAGACTGGGCAGCTCAAGTAACATTTATTTCCCACAGTTCCGCAGGCTGGAAGTCTGAGAGGAGAGCGCCTGCATGATCGAGCTCTGGGGAGGTCTCTCTTCCTGGTCCTGTCTTCCCAGGTGGCTGCCTTCTCCTTGGTAGTCACTGGGCAGATGGAAGGAGGGAGAGGCTCTCTCTCTCAGAAGGGCACTAATCCCATCATGGGGGCTCCGCCCTCAGGACCTAATCACCCCCCAAAGGCCCCACCTCCTAACGCCACCACCCTGGGGGGGTGCACAATACTCAGTCTACAGCGGACTCATTCTGCCGCTGCAAGCAGCTTCCCGTGAACACCGGCTCTCACTGGGTGGGGGGAGGGCACAGTTGGAGGAATTGTGTTTAGTGAAAAAAGGGCAATATCTGGCTCAGGGGTAGAAATTCTGATTCAAACTCTGACTTCAAAATCAGGTTTCCATGACAAGACCTTCTCAGCCACAAAGGAGACCCCCCAGATAGGGGTGAAGCTTGCTTCCGCACAGTCCAATAGCCCCCAGCCAGGGTGACCTGGCTCAGCAGATAAAACCCAGGACACCTGGGTAATTCTGGATTTCAGATAAACAAATGACAATGTCCCCACGGGACACTCGTGGACTGAAGAATTATTTGTTGTTTATCTGAAATCCAAATCTAACTGGGTATCCTGGAGGTTAACGAGCAACCCTACACCTAACGGCGGATGAGACTCGGTAAATATCACTTTCCAGGGCCCATGCAGCCTGTGTGTGTCATGCACACTTCCCGCTGAGGGCACTTCTCCCCTCCACAGCAGGGCCAAGAAATAAGCCATCCGCAAGGCTTACTCCAAAAAGGGAAGAAAAAAAAAAAAAAATAGGGGCTTCGGGCTATGCTCACGTTAAACCTACAACTGTGCCATCAGCAAATTAAAATCAATTGAAATCAATTTAGCCGAAATAAAGTCTCCCTCCCGGGCTGAGGCTCATCTGCTGTGCTAACAGCTCCCAGCGATGACACAGGTGCTTGTAAATTAATTAGCCTGCTGAAACACACCTTAAATGAATCTCCCAGAACTCCCTGGCAGGGCGCCATCCTGGTCCCCCGAGCTGATCAGCGTCTGTAAATATTGAGATTTGATAAAGTAAGCGCTGCTCTGGCAGCAGATGGCTGGGGATGATCTGTTGACATTGCCAAGGCTGACTCACAGGGAAGACAACTCCGCAGGCCTCCTCTGGGAGCCGCTGGAGGACCCTGGCCCCTCTGCAGCTATTTGCCTCCTAATTGAAAATCCTTATTCCCAGATGGAGCCAAATGCGACGCTCCAGGCATGGCTCTGCGCTGCTTGACTGTTGATACATGGGTAATTGCTTTCAGTAATGCAGGTTAAATGTGACATTTAGTGCTTAATAAAAATTACCAAGGCCAGAGCCGTTTATCATTCTTACACTTTGGGTTGTCACTTCTAAGGGGATTCTCAAAATTCATTTGAATTCTTGAGAAGGAGACGGGCAACTCTGATGCAAAGTCACTGCCAAGATCTCTTGATTGGCTAGGAGTCCGTTCCCTCCTCCTCCCTTCCTTCCCTCCCTCTCTCTCCCTTCCTCCTTCTCTCCTTCCCTCCTTCCTTCCCTCCTGGTACTTTTAAAAGATTCCAGATTTACCTGTCGAGCTCTGTGCCTCTCCTCCTTTGCACTTGGTGCGCTGGGGAATGACGTACAATCCGCTGCTGTTGTGTACACAGCACTTAAAGCGGACGCGCCCCTCTGCACCTTGTGCGCAGGGCGTGGAGCTCAAAGTCCCTGCCTCTGAGCAGCGTAAAGGAGGAGACCTGGAGGGAGAAGACCGTGGTGGCCTCAGTTGATACCAACCACAAACGGTTTTCAGTAGAGAAAGAGAAACCGTTACTTAGATCACCAGCTTGGGATTCCTCGCCATAATTATTTCTCCCTGACAATGGAAACAACTGTGAGCTGGCCTTCGGGAGAAGCCACCTTCCAGAAATAAGGGGCCCCAGAAGAGAACTCCCCTGAGCTCACACAGCCTTTCCCAGCAGACCTGCGTCCAGAACATGCCGGAGATGCTGACAGGCAACAAAAATCACAGAGCCTTGGGCTTCCTATTGGTAGCAATCCTAGAAGAAACGGCTGTGCTGAATCTCCCATTTATCTGGTCATCATGAGTTTCCAATTTCCTCCATTCCTCCCCCCAAACAGTTCATCACATTTAAGTCTGGCACTATGGTCTGAAGGTCTGTGTCCCCCCAAATTCCTATGTTGAAACCCCACCTGCCGTGTGATGCTGTTAGGAGGGCGAGCCTATGGGAGGTGCTTCGGTCACGAGGGTGGGCCCCTGTGATGGGATTAGTGCTCTTATAAAGGAGACCCCCGAGGGCCCCCTCGCCCCTTCCGCCATCACAGCAAGGACATAGCGAGGAGCCGCTGTCTGTAAACCCGGAAGAGCCCCCCCCCCCCCTCAGAACCTGACCACGCTGGCTCCCTGACCTTGAACTGTGAGAAACACATTTCTTTAGTTCAAGCCGCCCAGCCTGTGGCGGGTTGTCACAGTGGCCCCGTGGACGAACACATCAAGGACAGCTAGTTTTGTCCTGATACCTCTGTCATCCCTGCCGTCCCTGGGAAGGATGTGGCAGGAGGCAAAGCAGGTCTGGAAACCACATCTCAGCAAATCTGGGAGTTCGGTATTGCAGTTAACATTTGTCTTTTGTTTTTCAAGCAACATTAATTTTCCACTTGGATTAAAAAGAAAAAGGACAGGGGTCCATTGGAGTAAATGAGGAAAGTTCGAAAAAGCACAAAGAGGAAATAAAAGTACTCAAAATTTCATCGTCCACATATAACGTAAGCTCTTTCCCCAGGTAAGCAGCTGGAGAGAATCACTGTGCGGGGTACAGCACTGATCATTCAGTCTCCAGCTTTGAGTCATCGCTGTTGCTCTTGGCTTCTCCTTGACATTTGTTGGGCACATTCTGCCATGCCTTTTTACGTCCTAAACAATAATTTCTAAATGCTGAAGAGCATAGCACTTCATGGATGTCATAGTTTACATGTTTTTAGTAAACATTTAGGCTGTTAATCATTGTTAACAATGATAAACAACACCATGACTATATTACTACATGAATACTGTGCATACTCTTGATTTTCCTCTTACAATAAATTCCAAGATAAGAAATTGCTAGGTCAAAAGGTAACACATTTATACTTTATAAAAGTCTTAGGTCAGACTACACTCCAAAATATTCATAGCAGGGGCGCCTGGGTGGCTCAGTTGGTTAAGCCGCTGCCTTCGGCTCAGGTCATGATCCCAGGGTCCTGGGATTGAGCCCCATGTCGGGCTCCCTGCTCAGCGGGGAGTCTGCTTCTCCCTCTCCCTCTGCCTGCCGCTCTCCTTGCTTGTGCTCTCTCTGTGTCAAATACATAAATAAAATCTTTAAAAAAAAAAAATATTCATAGCAGCCTTCAGTCCTACCATCATGCTGTGTCTGCCTCCTCTCCTTCCCAGCACTGGGAATGCTCGGGCTCTTTCTTTGCCAGTTTAATAGACAAAATGACATCTCATTGAAACTAGTGTTTCATTAACTGCTAGAGAGGTTGAACACTATAAGGGAGTTACCAGCCATTTGTATTTCTGCTTTTCCACATTGCCTTTGAGTTTTCCACCAGATTATGTGTCTTCACTGTCTTGCCTTGTAATCCCTCTATGCAGTGGATAAAATATGCCATGGCTTCATATTTGTTGCAAATATTTCACCTGGTTTGTCATTTTGTGTTAATTTGTATATATTTTGAGGAGATACAGAAGTATTTCTTCTTTGTTGTTATTGCCAAATCTCTCAAACTTTCTTTGCTCCCTTCAGTGTTTAAAAAGCCTCCGCATCCTAAGATTATATAGTCATTTGTGTTTCCTTTTTCTTACTGAATGATTTAATTTTTTTCATTTAATCATTCAATATCCTGTTTTTTGTATGTATGAAGTTAAGTAATTAACTTTTTCCCTCCAAGTAGTTAACCAATTATTCCAATATTCCATATGGAATAATCCTTTCTTCCTCACTGATTGAAATGTTACATTTATCATGTACTAACTTATATTTGAGTCCATTTGGGAGTTTTCATTTTTGCCTTATTGATTGGCTCTTACAGTAGCAAAACACCATCTTAAGTATTATAGCTTTATAATTTGTGTGAATATCTGATGTTGATATTTCATGGGTTTTTATAAGCTTCTCAGGGTTTTTTTTTAAGATTTTATTTTTTATATAATTTCTACCCCAATGTGGGGCTCAAACTTACAACTCCCAAGATCAAGAGCTGCATGCTGTACCATCTGAGCCAGCCAGACCTCCCTTGGTTTTGTTTTGTTTTGTCTTTAATTACCAGTTTATTACCTATAAAATTTAAAATACTTTTCTCATGTTCTAAGAAAAGGCCCATTGCAGTTTTGTAGGAATTGCCTTAAACCTTTTTTTTAAGATTTTATTTATTTGAGAGAGAGGGAGAGTGCACAAGCACGGGGAGCAGCAGAGGGAGGGAGAAACAGGCTCCCCACTGAGCAGGGAGCCCAACATGGGGCTCGATCCCAGAACCCTGGGACCATGACCTGAGCCGAAGGCAGACACTTAACCGACTGAGCCACCCAGGCATCCCGCCTTAAGCCTCCTATAAATCACTTTGGGGAGGCATGATACCTTTACAGTATGAGGTTTTTCCAACTGGGGCAAGACATGTCCCTTCAATCACTGAAGTCTCTTTCTTTAATTTTGTCTTGCAGTGAGTTAGGTCCTATACAGTTCTCGTCATGTTAAATCTTAGGTAAACTTTTGCAGCTGTTGCTATAGGAGTAGAATGCCTTCCCAGTTATATTATCTGATTATCATTGGTAATAAGAAAGCTCTCCATTCTGAACATTGAGTTTGTGACTAGCCACCTTACCCTACACTCTGTTATTCCAATAGTTTTTCCATTGATTCTCAGGTTTTGTAGATAATCTTAATCTGAAATGACAACATTATTTTCTCTATCCTGAAACTGCTTCTTTCCTCTTTCTGTCCTATTTTATCTGCTGGAACCTCTAGGACAAAGTTAATGGGGGCTGCACGTGCACCCCCATGATTTCAGCAGTGAGGAGATGCTGGCTGGGCTGTGAAAAGACAGACATCTTTCATGTTGATGAATGATCCTTCCATTCCACTTCTGTACGTCTCCAAAACGCCTTCCATATTATCTCCACACCTCGCACCTAAACTGTTTTATAGAAAATCCCAATATTGTATCTCTGACTCTACTGATTCACTTGTTAATTGACTTGTTCACTCACCAAGTATTCCATTTTCTTCATTTGGCTAAATCTTATTTATTGCAAAACAAAAACAAAAACACACACAAAAAAAAACCCACATCAGCTCTAGATTCATAACCTTGCAGAAACTTTCTCTGCCCTGAATCTGGGCTTCTCTGTGTTCCCAGGACAGCCTGTGCACACTCCGAAAACCCACCCATTGCTCTGTGTGCTGGCTCATCTCCAAAGATGGCCCATGGCCATGCCTCCTGGGCTGGACCCTGCCCCCCCACACCCTAAATCTGGACTGGACCTGAGTCCCGCAAACCAGTAGAATGCGCTGGAATGACATTGTGCCAGGCTCAGGCGTAGCTACTAAGAGGACCAGCACCTTCTGTGCCCCCTTCTTGGAACATGGTGTGTGCAAGTTCTGAACCACCATGTAAACAGTCAGTACTCCTACTGAAAAGACCAGAGAGACCATGCGGGCACCACATGGAGAGGGGAGGCCCCCGCATCAATGTTTAGTCTGCAGATGACTCCAGCACTTTCTGTCTGCAACCACATGAACGGCTCCAGAAGGATTCCCGCCCACCCTGCCCACTGAGCCCAGTCCACCTGCAGGACCATGAGAGTGGCTGCTGTTTGGGTTGGTTATACAGCAAGGTCACCAAACACTTTGTATCTCCGAGATTTACTCCCCTGTCCCCCCAAATAAGCTGAAAGCTCCTTGGAAACCTTAGCCAATCTCTATCCTGGATTCAGAGGCATATAGGGCTGGGGCTGACAGAGAGCTCAGCCCAGTCAACCTAGAGCTATTTACTCATGAGAAATGCTAAAATATGAGTTCATTTCACAATCTAGCAAATTAAAACCAGGCTCACAGCTGACATGAATCTTCAGATTTATCAAAGATTCATTAAACCATTGATAATGATTGTTTCCATTCACATCTGCGACTTATTCCTACAACCTGCTTAGATCATTAATTTTACCCAATATATAAACCTCATAACCAACTTGGCTTACAGACTGTTACAGAACTCGAATGAACCCATGAATGTCTGTAGATCCTCTATCATCACCTACAAATGCCAGGAACTGTTATTGACTGTCCTTCCCTCAGTTTCCTGCTATATAAAACATCTTTACGTTGCCAGAGGCACTCCAGAAACATTAAGATCTACACAAGAGTCTTAGGCTCCGAGATCTCATAGCATAGCTGGGAGATAGGTGTGCAGAGAAATAACTGTAATCCATAGTTGGAAGTGATGGATCTGTGAGAAGTGCCAATGAAGAATTCGAAGAGGGAAGGAGATGGAGGAACAGAGGGGGGGAGGGGGGGACGGGACATTTCACTTAAACAATAAGGAGTTTGGGACATTTGCAGGTGGGCAGAGGGGCATTCCATATGGGGAAATGGTCCCAGCAGAGACACAAAATGCACACATAGCAAGCATCCAGGTCCACGGGACAGTCTGCAGGGTCAAGTCACAGGAAGAGCTGCTGAATTTCAGGATTTAGAGTAATAACAAGGGTGTTATTTTATTGGGAAAATGATGTGAAGTTGGCAAGTCTGCAGGGAAGAGGGAAGTTAAAGGAACAGACGACATTTTAGACACTGTCTTTCTGGGGACTGGAAGCGAAAATCCTGGGTTCACATCTGCCTGCAAGTCCTACAGTTGAATAAAAGATGATCACGGAATTCTAAAATTTCAGAGCAGCAGGGAGGGGGAAACAAGCAAGACAGATTCATGAACTACAACCTAATTAAACTGATATTCAGCCCGTAAGCAGTGGAGACAGCTGTGCCAGATGTGAAAGGGCTGGAGTCCTCCCTGCTACCTGACAGATAGCTACAGCTGTGGTCCCGTGTGCCCCCGCCGCACTGACCCCCCGAAAACCCCACAGAAGGTTGGTCCCTGGCTGACAAGGGCTCTTGGGCACGCCCCTGTGTAATGGCCGAGGCTCATTCTGTCTGGTTACATCTCTGTGGCATACCAGCTATTAAATATTTAGAATTTTACTCCTGTGTTATAGACTGTGTGTGATGGTGTTTAAGTCATGTGGCTGGAGCCCTCCCAAGTGGGGTCAGTGCCCTTCAAAGAGGACACATGGAGAGACATGATCTCTCCCTCTCTCTAAGTGTGGACACCACAAGAGGATGGCCATCTAGGACAGGAAGGAGCCCTCGCTCAGCAGACACCAAATGGCCGGCGCCTGGATCTTGGACTTCCAGGCTCCAGAACTGTGAGAAATAAACGTATGCTGTTGCCGAGCCATCCAGTCTGCAGTATTTTGTTATAACAGCCCAAGCGAACACACCCTGGAAAAATCCCATGCTTGACGGGTCCAAGGAAGCACCCCGATAAAACAGCTTGAACTTTGAGAGAGCCAAGCAGGGTGAGAATGGGCACAGCCCGGCCAAGAGGAGGTACCAGGCCCCTGCAGATGGGTCTGGCTAGGATTCACCTTGGTCTGTGATCCTGGACAAAAGGGATTCAAAGCACTCCACCTCACTGACGTCCTCTTTCCAAACCACACACTCCCCCACCATACCCCACAGTGAATCCACACCCAGAAAGGTAAGAGGCCACGGACACACCCAGGTGGCAGGAGACTTCCTCACCAGCCACTTTCAACCCCAAAGGTTGCATGACTCCCAAACATCCTGAAACACGCGCAGGCCCCTTCTGTTTAGAGGACCCTGGGCCTTCCTGGGCCTTCCAGAGCAAACCATCCACGGGCTGTTCAAAGGCCTGGGACACACGTGCATTTTAAATCTCCCTGAGGCTCAATTTCAGATTAGGGGCTGGGAGGGAATTTGCTGGAGGCAGGTACCCCCCTGGGGATGAGCCCAGCCTGCCCTTCCACAGCTCCATGGGAGCAGTAACTGGATTAGGGGTCTAGAGCTATTGTGGCCTTTTACAATGAGAAGCAGCAAGGCCTCCACCGGCAAGCAGCGTGAGCAGCGGGGCTATGAGGATCAGCAGTTCAGAGAGCATTTAGGGTACTTGAAGTGTGTGGACTCAGTCTCCCCAGCCAGGCTGAGCTCACAGGTGCTTTCCAGCTGCGTCTGTGCCTGATACGGGGTCCCGGGCAGACCGTGCGCAGAGCAATGGACTTGGGACTGCTGGCGTCAGAGACAGAAACTACTACCACAAAGCAGCACAACACTCACTGAACGGCACCAAACACAGCCCTGAGCCTACAGCAGGATCTGACGATTTCCTTCTTGACTCCTTGTCAGAAACGTGATGTCTGCATTTTCTCTAAGTTACAAAGTAAATGCAATAAGAGGTTGCTTGCAGGATTCTCTTCTCCAACAATCTCTCCCCTCTCCTCTTGCCACCCTTTGGAAGCAAACTGTGTATCAGCAACCCCTCTGGGGAAAAAAACTTTGGAAAACTGTATAGTGGATGCTAAGTGACTTAATGGATAATAAAATGGCTTGTGCTTCAGAGACTGCTATTTAAAGACCAACTTGACATTTTATGTAAAATGAACACCAGTTTTTATAGAATCATGGGACCTTACCCAGCTTTCCTGCCAAATTTGCTATTTATGGAGGATGTGTTTCTTCCAAGCAAGTTAGACGCCACTTCAGAGACTCACTGAGATGAGGACAGCTGCTCCTTCCAACCGCCCCAAACCACGGGCAGAAAGACAGAAGGGGCATCTCAAACTCCACCAGGTGCGCCCCATAAGCTGGAAGTGGAAAAGACCAACCCTGTGTGTTTGCATGCACTGCAGACTGGGTAGACCTGAACCTGGGCGCCCCTGGGGGTTCCCCGGCATAACTCCAGCACCAGCTAACACCCCCTCCTCCCCGGCGGCGCCATCAAGCCCCAACGCCGCCCCCTGCGCACCCGGCCCATATGTCCTCGCCTCCCCATTTCCGCCCTGCTCCTGATGCCACCCCCTGGCCGGGCTCCCCGACTCCCTCCGCCCCGTCCTGCCCCTCTCCATTCTCCGCCCCACTTGCCACTGGAACCCCTCCTTCTAAGGTACAGCGCTCCCCGGGGCGCCAGGCTGGCTCCGTCAGGGGAGCGGGAGACTCCTGACCTGGGGGTTGGGCGTTCGAGCCCCATGCTGGGTGTCGGGATGACTTAAAAGTAAAATCTTTTTTTAAAAAAAACAGATAAATAATAAAATAAAGCCCAGCTCTCCCCAGCTGAAGTCCTTTGATGGTCCCTGTGCCTTCTACGAGGTCTGACCTCTCAGCGGGACAGCCAAGGCTCCTCCTCGTCTGGCCTCAGTCCACGTGTTCCCTATACTTTCTGCAGCCGCCATGTTCCGGCACGTGAGCGCAGGCACTGTCCCTCTGGCGGGCAGAATGGACCCTCGGGCGTCCTTTGCCATCCCTTGCAGCCCAGCCTGGCCACGGTCCACGCTCCCGCCAGCGAGACAGAAGTGGGAGCGGGCCGGGCTGTCCAGGAAGCGGCTGCTCGTGCGGCTGGCCCCAGCCCCCTCGCTCCCTCTTCCAGTCTGACAGCGGATATGACATCCGAACCCCGGCCTCTCTCACGGCCACGAGGCAGCCAGGCACGGGGACGAAGGCCCACGAGCTGAAGGCGCAGGCTGAGCTCCCCGGGTGGGCCTTCGAGCACCCAAGCCAGCACCAAGAGCCGCCTGCCTTCAGACGCCTCACCCTGTGAGGAAAGTCAGCCCCGGCAGCTCGTCCACGGCTTGCGGCCACAGGGCATCCCAGCTAATAGGCAGACACCTGCGCCCCAGCCCCAGGACCCCCGCACGCCGCGGCGCTCCCTCACGCCTCCGTCTGACCCCCGCCCTGTCCACCCCAGAGCTCCTTCCCCGGCTCCCGGGATCCCTCAAAGCCCACCGCTCCCTCGGGATCCTCCCCTGCCTTTGAGTGTGTGGTCGCCCCTCACGTTCCTCTTCTCGCTCCCTCCTCCGGCGATGAGGGCTCGAGGACAGGAACTCCTCACGCTCAGAGCTCAGTAACTGGACGAGATAACACAACCACCAGTCGACAGAACCAAAGAACACAAGTTCTAGGTGGTTGGAAGATGAGAAGCAGGAACGGTTGCTCACCCCGGACGTGACCAACACTCGGAATCTGGTGCCACGACACCCACACGGTGTGGGAGGGAACAGAGCCGCCGCCTCCCCTGCCCGGGCCGTCCAGGTCTCGACACTGCCCTGTCCCTCTGCTTCTCCAGGCCAGCCGTCTCTGGGGCACCGCAGCTAACCTGCAGGGTCGTCCACCCCTTCGTTCACTGGGGGCACCGAGTGCTGCACAGCCAGCGATGCCCAGAACGGCGGCGGGCTGTGTCCCCGCTCGGCTGGCTGCCAAGCAGCGGCACATGGCGGGGGGCTGGGATGGGGGCAGCAGGCGGCCTTGGGAGGGGACGGAGGGTGAGAGTCTTGTCCAGATGTGGGGAGGACAGCTGAGCTCCAGCCTGAGGCATGCGTAGGGACCAGCCAGAGGGAGAGGGAGTGAAAGGCAGGTCCCGACAGAGGGGGCTGTGGTTTGCCAAGGCCCGGAACGTCAGTCCACTCTGATAACCGACAGCGTGAGTACGGCCAGGGCAGGCATTCCATGGGAGGTGGAGACAGGACCGCGGCAGGACAGAAGCACCCACGGGCACAGCTCACTCCCGGGTGGGTAGTGGTGCCCGGTGTGCTCACCCAGGGTCATGAGGAGAGGCCTTACACCGCGGGGACTCTAAGCCAGGTGCTGCTCTGAGTGTTTGTGGGCCTTGCTCACTTCATCCTCACGCTCGCCTGAGGGAAGTGCTCTTGCGGATGAGAAAGCCTGGAGAGGCTGAGTGACCCCAGCATAGATGTCGGGGTTCTCAACCTCAGCGCTACGGATGTTCTCAGCCGTACCAGTCTCTGTCGGCAGGGCTGGCCTGCGCCCTAGGGGATGACCAGCTTCCCTGGACCCTGCCAACCAGATGCCAGCAGCACCCCGCCCCGCCTGCTGTGGCAACCAAAATGTCTCCTGTCATTGCCAACACCGCAGAGGGCTCAAAATCGCCTGCAAGAACCGCTAGATGGATTAATTGGTGAAGCCAGATTTAACACCAGAACACCCAGTTCTTCCTCCAGACCGGTTCCGTGAAGCACTCACAAAATACAGCTTTAGTAAAACAAGAGAGGGAAGGAGCAGGTGAGACAGCAAAGATAGGACTGCAAGGACATTAGCAAAGCACGCTGGGCAGTGTCCATTTCCCAGTGATGGCGGGGAACCGCTGGACCGGTTTTCACAGAGAGGGGGACGTGTGAGCTGGTTCGAAGGCACATCTGGCCAGTAAGGAGAGACGCCAGGCATGGAGTCTAAAAGGAGAACAGAGTCACGGGTGACAGAGCTGAGGGGCACACCGGGGTTCCGACTCTCCCCGGGGGCTGATGTAAAAGCCCCCTATGCCTGGTCCCCACCTTACTTTTCCACAGCACTTATTTCTCAAAAAAGCAAATGGGATTGCATTTATCCTGCTTAAAACTCTGTAATGTTATATTCATTTCCTAGGTCTTCATAACAAATTGCCAGAAGCTGGGCGTTCTAACCCCACAGAGATTCTTCCCTCATCCCCTCCTGGAGGCTGGAAGACCAGCGCTGAGGCGTCAGCGGGGCTGAGCTCTCTGGCAGCCCTAGTGGGGAGCCTCCCTTGCCTCCTGCTCGCTTCCCAGCTTCCGGTGTTGTCTGCGGCCCCTGGTGCTCCTCGGCCCGCCGACACGTGGCCTTCCGTGGCTCCATTCTGTGGCTCCATTGCCACATGGCTTCTCCTCTCTGAGCCTGTGTCCTAATTTCCTCTTCCTGTGAGGACACCAGTCATATGGGATTTAGGGCCCGCTCTGCTGGGGCCCCACCTTAACCCGACTCTATGTGTGAAGTCGTGTAAAACTTTAGTTTCAGTTTGTGTGTGGCACATACATGTTCACCTCTTACTGAGTTTAGGTCAGAGTGTGAAACCATGGCTCTGGTGGGATGCGAATTAGGGTCTTTAGCCCATGACCCGGAACTCACCCACTAGAGGTCAAACCCTGGAGAAAGAGTTAAGTCTCCGTCACGCTTATACCGTGACATCTAGCCCTGGCCTGCCACGCGGTGCGCACGCGGTGCTGAGTTTGGGGGAAACCAACAACCACCATCGTGCACGTGCCTAGTGCTGTGAGCACTGACCGGTGATCTTGGCTTCCAACCCTACCATGCAGCTGAGGAAAATACAGTCAACACCATGGAAATAACAAAAGAACAAGTACGAGCTGACTATGTTGATGTGGTAAACTCCAGCAGCAGGGAGGTCGGCGGGGGCTTCACTGGTCCGGGGAACGTCACTGTGGAGAAGACTGGGTTGGAGCAGGCCCTGGAGGTGAGTCAGATCTAAGCAAACCCCTCCCCAGAGGCCTGTTCCTTCGCAGACCAAGAGGCTCTCGAGGACGGGGCTAGTGTCCCCCAACAGTTCTGGGTCTCCTGCTCACGGCGCTGTGCACATGGGAGGCGGTCAATCACAACATGATGATGAACATGCAGACAAAAGACATGAAGCTCGGGAAGAGGGTCTGGGTTTGAAGAAGCCAACAGACGGGGACAGCGGGAAACAAGAGGTGCCAAACTGTGCAGACAGCAGAGTGCATACAGGCGAACTAAGTGAGATGCAGCGGAGAGTAAGGCCGAGCCGAGCTCAGGGATCGTGTGAGCCGCCCCTCGCGCCACCGGGAAGCAGTCCTAACTGATAGATGGCAAAGCCATCCGCCCCTCGCCCCCCGGTGTAGAGTTCAGGCTCTCTTAAAGATCAATGCTTTATTTTTTTTTTAATATTTGTATTTTTTGTCAAAGAGAGGGAGAGAGGGAGAGAGAGAGAGAGAGGCAGGCAGGCAGAGGAAGAGGCAGACTCCCCGCTGAGCAGGGAGCCTGATGTGGGGCTCGATCCCAGGATCCTGAGATCATCACCTGAGCCGAAGGCAGATGCTTCACTGACTGAGCCCCCCAGCTGTCCCAAAGATCAATGCTTTAAAAGCATTTTGCATTCCTAAATACGTCCATCTGCAAACCACATACATGCTCTCTCCGTTCTTCTGTAGAGAAAAGTTTGGCAGGAATATACTCTAAGTAGAAAGCGGAGCTGGTACCTTTTTTTTCCTAATGACCAAACTAGGTGTTATTGCAAATATCAGCCTGAAAGTATATAAAAGAGTACTTACCAGATGTTAATAATTACCAGATGAAAAAGGGGGTTCTGTGGTCCATAAATTTGGGAACCACTAAGCTCAACAAAATCAGGCAGATCGTCACTATTCCATTTCCCAGAACCTCAGTATGCTGACGACCATGTAACTCACTGAGAGGAACTGCATCACTTAATAAATGTATTTGTCCTGGAAAGTCCTTTTATATAACACTAATTAACTGTAAGAAAAAAAAAAAAAATGTTCCTCAGAACAGGTTTGAACATGCTGATACCAAGAAACCCCAGAAAAATTCTCTGAAGTTGAATTAGATCCACCAGAAGCAAGAACAACTAGGAGCAGCAAACCAACCTACTTGTCAAGATTTTCTCAAAGTGCTGAAACAAGTGAGACCTGACCAGAAAAGTATCGTTCCCTGCCCTTCTTCCAGATTTTTGAATGCTTCTGAACAAATAAAATAATAATTCTTGAGTTTCAGGCAGGTCTCTGTCTGGCCACAGCACCACGGCAAAGTTGGCCATGGCATCCAAGACCCTCTCTTTTAAGAGAAAGAAAAAGAGAAAAAAGCTTGCTTCAAGCGCTGGACCGTAGTGACCCCACGATCAACTACTGAGTGAAGCTGAGTACAGAATAAGTGGTGATTTGCAGGGGCCAGACGCAGTAGGATTGTTTCCTTGGCAGAAGATGGGGTATTTTCTTTTTGACATGACACTCCCCTGCGGCTAAAACTGCTCCCTGTGAGCACCGTTGTTGGGATTCCCATTACAGAACCCTTTCGAACAGGGCTGGCCAAATAGATCCCAGTACAGACTCCCTCTGAAAGAGCGTAAAGCGGCATCCACTGGGAGAGCACAGACAACGGGACAGGACACCATCACCCTTCTCTACAGGCCACTCTGTCTCCAACTAGCTGGGTGTGTCTTAGCAAAGAGTCCTTCACAGAGGAAACAGAGATGACACAGCTGTCCTACCAACCCCCCCCCCCCAACAAGGGTTCTGTTAGAACACATAGGCTCATGTATGCTAGAACAACCTGAAAAGTGCTAAACATTACAGGAAGTGAGTAAGCCAACCAGGTCAATCTACCACAATGATCAGGCAGATACACAGACATCTATCTATACCTACGTCTGTGTAGCTGTCTGTCCATATATACACAGAGATACCTCTCTATATCTACCTCTCTCTATACACACACGTCTGTGTCTACCATGTACACACACAGATATCCATCCGTATCTACCTACATATACACGTATGGGTATCTATCTTTATCTATATAACCTAGATATGTATAATGTATAATTTAGATATATATAGAGAGAGATTCCAGAAAGAGAGAGAGAGATGTTTTTGTCCCGAGGCCTGTGAGTATAGGTTGCAAACATCATGCATGTTTACCCCGTCATGCCTGAATGTGTACTTCCTAAGAACAAGGATATTCTCTGATACAACCACTATGTTCCCCATAAAGATCTCCTATTGAGGAAATCTACGTGCACTTTAATAACGCATGGGATCATACAAACAGGAACAACAAAGAGGAGTAAACGCGTGTAAACTTAGGGCCAGACAACTTGGGATCGATCTCATTTCTGATCCCTGACTAGCTATGTGGCCCTCACTTAACCTCCTGGGGCCTCCATAGTCTTCGTCATCTAGAAAATGAGTGAACTAGGCTGGAAAGTCCAAAGGCGCGTGCCATTCTAAACGCATCTGCCATTCTCTGTCCCGTTAGTCATGGTGCACTTGGACAATTCAATTGTTCTTCAGCAGGGAGCTTATGTGCCTGCGTATCTGCCCCCGAACATCCAGTTCCCTGCAATGCTTGGCCCCAATGCAGCGGGCTCCACACAGAGAGCCGGTTGTTCCTGGGAGCTCAGGAAGGTCATCCTTGGTAGATAATCTGTTTGCACTGAGTCTGTAGGAAGCACTGATGGACAGACCTGGAAAGCAGCTAACAGAGAACGTTCAGCCTGTCAAGTTCCAGGCTTCCCACCTCATCAGCCAAGCCAGACAGAGGTCTGCACTATGCACATCTCCTGCCTTTGGTCTCCCCCGCCCCCAGCATCTAGTTCTCACCCATGGAGTCCATAAGACAAGTATCTCCGAACCAGCTCTAAAACCACAGCCTTGGTCTGGCCCATTACCCTGCCCCCCCCCCCCCTGCAGCCTCTGAACCACTCTCCTGGCAGCTCAGCGGCCAGAAACCTTCTCCAAGAACACAAGTTGGTCTGAACATGTTCCCATTCTGAGGTCTACACTCCTTATCCTAACACACCAGGGTCTTTCTGACCTGGTCCAGCCCCCCTTCCAGATGTGTGCCCCACTTGCCCTCAGATAACGCCTGGCCCACTCAGGACACGGAGCATCTGCCATTCCCACTGCCCGCCGCATGTTCTGGGCTCCCTCCTCTCTGCCTGCAAAGTCTGGCTTACCTCTAAAAACCAAATCAGAAATTCAGGAGCTACATACACGGCACGTTCCTGAGTTCCCTGCTCCGGTCATTCCTCCTGGGCTCCTGAGCCCCTTTACTCACGCCTCTCACTGAACTTACTGCCTTGTGATACATGACAGCAACTTGGGGAGGCTCGTCTGAGTCTGTTCTGTGGCCTGGCACCTCGCACAGCTCCAGGGATGCCATGGGCGCTTGGCTGTCATCTGCTAAAAAGGAGACCCAGAGTCACAGAACCCCGAGCTTCAGACGTCGAGGGAGGGACTCTAACCACTGCCTTCTTCAGTCTCCGGTGCTCTGGTGCCATCGACAATGATCCCTTCCCAGGAAAGGCAAAGGGCATGGGATCTCTTTGCGGATTAAGGACGCAAGTGCGAGGAGGAGGTGAGTCACCATGCAAGCAGGCAGGCCCGTGGCGCCCATGTGTCTGTGCCCTACTCCCGACCCCGTTCTCTGCACTCTTTACAGGGCCGATTTCTCTCTGTCACCGTGCACAAATGAAAACGTGACAGGAGGCTGAGGACGGCACTGTTTCCCGACAGCCAGATTCACGGGCCCAAAACAAGCACAGGACATACGTGAGAAAGGCCTTATATGCTCTGAAAGAAGAAATGAACCAAAAGAAACATTTCTAAGGTAAAAACATCCACTGCTACAAGTAAGAGCTAAGCCAAAAGCAATTTTATAATGACACAGCCAGCTTATATTTTTGTCACCTTACTATGAAATACGATTAAAAATTCTGATTTAGGTCATAAACTAAATACATGTTTCAAAAAAAAAAAAAATACTTACATGTTTCTTAGAATGTGCATAATTTGAATAAGGTCGATGAGAACAGAGAATAAATGCTCGAAACCACAGACAAAGCCAAGAGGGAAACCATACACGCACGTCATGCAGGACAGTATGTGACCACACGCGGACCTAGGAGGCGGCAGCGTATTGGCGATGAGCCGTCATGACCTATGACATCATAGCAAATATCGTGTCACACATCTGAATGAGAGCGTAAAGGTAAGAATTTGAAGAAAAGAGACACAGGCAAGTGTTAAGCAAAGTTACAAGAAGCCTAAAAATGAACCAAATCCCAGAGGGAGCATCTGGCCCGACTTGCACCCTTGTCAGGCTCTAGGTTCCAGAACAGGGTGGGCAAAGGGCATGACGGCAGGTCGCAGGTGAGAAGTGCCTACAAGCAGGAGAGAGCTGACCCCTCAGCCCACTCAGTGTCAACGCTCTTTCTTGTAACATTTTGTATAATCCCCTGCGCTATCTGGAAAAGAGATAGTAATGATAAAATCTATCCACATACTTAGCTTCAGAAACACAACACGCTGCCCTAACAGAATCAAAGGGAAGTCATCACAATAGAAACACCAAGCATTCCAGCACGTGAGCTCCTAGGGGTAACCACACCCGAGGGCGCACACTGCTGTCGCCCCACGTTTGCACGGACGTGAGCCTTGCTCCGACCCCAGCAGTCACGAGGACTAGACGACACAGACGTGCGTGCCCACAATGACTCAAGGTGAGTGCTGTTCTCGTCCGTGAGGGGCCTTTTGAAAGGGTGACCACTCTTGGTCAAGCTCCAAATAACATCAAGAACAGCCTTCCTTATTTGAAGCATTTCTGAAAATTTCAGCATCTATTGAAACTCCGGGAAATGCTTTGGAAAACGCCATGGAAAAGAAGTTGGTCTAAGGCTCAGGCACTTAGAAACAGGGTCTCCATCTTCCTGACGGAATGTGAAAGCTGTGCGTGACAGGGGATGCTGCATCCTCACGGGGACCGTCCCTCACCCCGCAGAACGGCAACCGTGCCAGCCGCGCCCTCCCCAGCCACGCCACACCTGAAGATGCTGCGCTCCACCGACAGCAGGGCGCTGACCAATCTGACCCCGCGGTGCTGGTAGGACAGTCGGCAGAGACGCAGGAGGGTACCGCTCTGAGGCTGCTGTGCCCCCTTGGAAGCCAGGAATCCAGCTCCAGTGCACGAAGCTGCATCCCCTCTGAAGTGGAGAATCCCAGCTGGGTCTGCGGTCTGCCGTCCAGAGGCGCCCAGCCACGCCGGGCAGCTGGGAAACCAGGAGAAGACAGCACAGCCCCAGGACACTCTGCAGAGCCCACCGGCCCCCTCGGCCTCCCTGGCCCCACCATCTCTGCTCACAGGGCACGTACCCAGTCCATCCCGGCTTCAACCCGTGCCAAAGATACGGCGCTCCAGGCTGCCAACCCGAACGCTAGCGAAAGGCAAATAATTTGGATGTAGTATCAGCTTGAACTTGAAACGACCCACTCGGATATTCATCCTAGAGGCTCTGGGTGAGCTGGCTCCATCCTGGCTCCCCTGGAACCCGGCCCTGTGTTCTTCAAGCAGAAAGTGCCAGGCTTCCCCACAAGGTGACGGCACAGTGCAGTTACCCGGTGCGTGTCACCCAGCCTGGTGCAGGCGGTTCTCCCCACGGGGGCTGGAGAGGAGAGGACGGGCAGGACGGGGATCTCAGCTTCCCTGCCCAGAGGACTGAAGCACAGGGTGGTAACACTCGCCGTGGGGTCCGAAGCACACAAACGATTTCTCGGGGATTGCTGGCAAAGACAGTGGAGATGTGTGTGAGGATACATGTTTCTGCGAGCCACCCAAGCATGTGGTCCTTCAAGGTGAAATGTTGCCCACAGCCTTATGCTGGTCAACATTCTGTTTTCAGATCAATACCTCTGATGGGTGTTCTCGACAAAAGTCAATAATGTCTTGTTACTGGGGGCCCCACTCTATCGCCATGAGCAGTTTGCAACCACGAGCCGCTCACTGGTGCTGTCGCTGACGTCGCCCCGACAGGTTCCTGTGGGGAGCAGGACCCTCAGCCAGTCTGCCAAGGGACTCAGGGGCACAGCTCGGGGGTCATGAGTGCTGCTCAGACAAGGGGGAGGTGAGCAGAGAGAGGCTAAGCACGGGAGAGGTACCATGGCTGCAACACGGGACAGCTACCACGGCCTGACACGGGACAACTACCACGGCCGCGACACGGGACAGCTGCCACGGCCGCAACACGGGAGAGGTACCACGGCCGCGACACGGGAGAGCTACCACGGCCGCGACACGGGACAGCTACCACAGCCATGACACAGGACAGCTACCACGGCCGCGACACGGGAGAGCTGCCACGGCCGCGACACGGGACAGCTACCACGGCCGCGACACGGGACAGCTACCACGGCCGCGACACGGGACAGCTACCACGGCCGCGACACGGGACAGCTACCACGGCCGCGACACGGGAGAGGTACCACGGCCGCGACACGGGAGAGCTGCCACGGCCGCGACACGGGACAGCTACCACGGCCGCGACACGGGAGAGGTACCACGGCCGCGACACGGGACAGCTACCACGGCCGCGACACGGGAGAGCTACCACGGCCGTGACACGGGACAGCTACCACGGCCGCGACACGGGAGAGGTACCACAGCCACGACACGGGACAGCTACCACGGCCGCGACACGGGACAGCTACCACGGCCGCAACACGGGACAGCTGCCACGGCCGCGACACGGGAGAGCTACCATGGCCGTGACACAGGAGAGTTACCATGGCCACGACACGGGAGAGCTGCCACAGCAAACATGCACTCAGGCTCCGCCACATGGGGTGCAGAATGAGTGCTGGGGGATGGAGATGCACATCCCCCTTGGCACAGTGATCTGGAAAGCCAGGCTGTGGCGAAGGGGGTGAGGGAGGGGTCGGCCATGGCACCAGGCCAGAAGAGCACCACAGAGCCAGCCGCCTGGAGCATCG
The DNA here is from genome assembly GCF_964656455.1 of Halichoerus grypus. Lineage (NCBI taxonomy): Eukaryota > Metazoa > Chordata > Mammalia > Carnivora > Phocidae > Halichoerus > Halichoerus grypus. The sequence continues at coordinate 1,981,142 of NC_135715.1, forward strand.
GGGGGCTTCCTCCTGCAGACAGAGGCGTATGGGGCGTGCAGGGGGTCAGGGGAACCCAGGATGTGCCGGGTGCTCCGGGAGCCAGGATGACATTCCAGGCAGGAGAAGTACAGGGACTGGGCCATGTGCCGAGGCCCCGACACACCCAGGAGCTCCAGGTGACCTCCACCTGCACAGAGGGCACAGGTCACGGAGAGTCAAGGGGACACTGGAAGGACAGGACGGAGTTGGCTCAGGCCTCCCCGGCAAGTGGTGAGTGGGCCGCCGGGGCTGAAGGGCCCTGCAGAGGGAGGCCCGGCAAGGAGCAGGAATGCAGACAAGAGGCTGGTGGCCAGCTATGGGTGCAAACCCAGGGGGGATGCAGGACGCCGGGGAGGCAAGGCCGGGACGCAGGCAGGACGAGCACTGGGGGGCATCCCCACAGACAAACGGACTGAGGGGACCCTTCTCACTGCAGAGAACAGAGCATGAAGGGGCACAACAGCAGGTTAGGGGCATGTCTCACCTACTTCTTAATTTTTATATTTTATAAGTGCTCTGGAGTAAGCCCGTGTTACATTCATAATGAGAAAATGGTCCACGATAAACTCTCTGGATTTTATTCTATCTAGAGATCGTGTGGGTTCGTATAAGGAAAAAGCATTTAAGATATCTTGCAGGATCTTTGGGCGCCTGGGTGGTTCAGTCAGTTAAGATCTGCCTTCGGCTCAGGTCATGATCCCAGGGTCCTGGGATCGAGCCCTGTGTCGGGGTCCCTGCTCGGCAGGGAGCCTGCTTCTCCCTCTCCCTCTGCTCCCCCTGCTTCTGTTCCCTCTCTCGCTATGTCTCTCTGTCAAATAAATAAATAAAATCTTTAAAAAAAAAAGAGAGACGTCTTGCAGGATCTCACTAAACTAGAAATGCCATCCAGTGAAATCGAGAATAGAGGAAACAGAGTTTTGCAGTAGAAAGTTAGGAATCAGCCTTGAATTGATTTTAGGATGACAACAAAATGTCACTCCCTCAAAACGTCCAACATTAGGTAACAGAAATGTGAATCTGGAATTCAAGAATAAGGTCTGGAACAAAGACACAAATAAAGTATATCCAGTGGGAAGAGCAGGTGGACTTAGTAGGGTTTCTTTAGGGATTTTGTTTTGATTTCATCAAGGGACTTATTTTGGGGCACAAATGTCACTGTGTCGCGCGCTCAGGTGTAAGCTGCCCGTCCTCACTTGCTGCGCCTCCTTCCTCCCCTCGGAAAGTACTGGAGACGCCCGCGCCTGGGCCTGGCGGCTGAAGGAGGCCGAGCAGGCGGGCGAGGGGAAGAGGCACAGCACAGATGCTCGGGGGACACCGGGGGCGGGGGGGCTGGAGGCTCGGCCCCCTCTGGAGCGCCAGCTGGGAGGCGTTGCCGCAGCACCGCGGGCGGGCCTGCTTGAGCACCGGGCGGCAGGACGACGGCGGCGGACGTGCGGCCTGCAGCCCCTGCAGTGGGGCCCGGGCCGTCCGCTCACTACAGCGGCTCCAGCGCGAGGCTGGGGGGCGGCCTGAGCCGAGGAACGGCGGGCCCAGCATCCCGCAGCCCCGCCAGGCGGCAAGGACCCGGGGGGCAGGCAGGCGGCCTGGCTTCCGGAGCACCCGGCACATCCGGCAGGGGCTCCTCAGAAGGATGATGGACACGGCCCGAAGCCAGGCCGGCCCAAGGGGAGCCACACCGCACCCCACCAGACGGCCAAGATGAGGCCGCCAAAGCAGCACATTTCTTTCCTTAGGGAGGTTTCCCTCGTTAAGATGAAGGAGGTAGAGGCCATTTGGTTTATGGAGCACCGACACCATTTTTTCAGGAGAACTAAGCCCTTGGTCTGCTTCTAACACGTTGCTGCTCCTATTTAACGTGTAAGCCCAGACCTGAGGGTGCGGCACAATGAGGACGCCCCTGGCTGCCCCGGGTTCTACTGCGCTTTAGGCAAGACTTAGACAGGCTAGGGGCTGCCCCCTCAGTAACTGGAGGGAAACAGGACTCGGTATGAGAACTCTACAAAGCCCCTGTATTGACCAAACAGGTCCAGCTGGAGCGGGGGGAGCGCGTCATGTCACGTGGGGCCGACAGCTTCACACTTCCCCGTGCTCAGCAAACTCCGGGAACCTGGTGAACTTGCAGATCCCCATGCAGGGGTGGAGCCTGGGACTCTGCATTTCTAAGGCCTCCCAAGAGATGCTGGCTCTGCTGCAGAGAGGAACACACTGTGTGCAGGAAGAACACTCCGTGCCCAAGTTGACGCCATTCATTCTCTCAGATCCACAAGACCTTGCCTACCCACCCCGGGCCCACATAGGCTGGAGTTGTCCTCCTCTTTCCTCAGGATGCAGTGCGTGCCTGTGTCCGCGCAGTGTCCACGTCACAGTTACCAAGACGCAAACGCCCATCCCACTGAGCCAAGAGAATCGTGAACACAGGAACCATAAGCTTTTCATCTAGGAATTGCCAGTGACAACAGCTGGCACCCAGATGTTCCATAAATGTTTGTTGGATGGAGGAATGGACAGATGGAAAGACAGAAGGATGGATGGAGGAACAGAAGAAGGGAGATTAATGGAAGGATGGAGGGGGATGAATGGAAGGATGGAGGGATGGAGGGAGGAGGGATGGAGGGAGGGATGAAAGAATGTGGATATGAGGATGGATGGATGGAAGGATAAATGGATAGAGTGGGTGCGTAGATGAAGGATGATGGAGGGAGGGATGGAAGGTTGAAGGGAGAAAGGGAGGGAGGGAGGGAGGGACAGAGTGTGGTAGATGAACGGATGAGGGGCGGATGCATGGACACAGTGCTGGCAGGACAACAGGTGGAAAGGAGGAGTCAGAAGCCTGGCTGAGGCTCTGCGGCTAGTCTGTAAACCTCCTCACCTCCTCCTCTGTAAAATGGAGGGACACGGTGGTTTCTAAAGGCTTCTCCAGAGTGCACACTTGGTGGCACTCTGCGAAGTCCTTGGATGGGTTATGTCAACGGCTCTTTACGGAAATGTCCGACGAAGATGCTCTTCCTGACCCCCTTCCACAGACAAGGAAACAGTGACCTGCTTGTTCACACAGTGAATGACGGAGCCAGGGCCCCCCTCCAGGGTCCAGGCAGGCCGGCGTTGGCCCCCATCACCAGGACAGCACAAAGCCCGCTCAACAAACAGAATGCAGCCCGTGGACCCTGGCTCTGGGCTCTCCTGGCCTCCACACTAGGAGGACTCACCACGGGGGCTCGGGGCTCGAGGCCAGACCCTGCCGTGAGGCCGCCCCACACAGCGTGGCCGGGCCGGGCAAGCAGAGCCTCGACAGTAGCTGCTGGGTGAGGCAGGGCCGTGGCCAGTGCCCCCAGTGTGGCCCACCACTCGGCCCAGGGGGGCCCTGCTGAGGCTGTTGAGCCACCAGGAGCCCACACTCTCGAGTCAGAAGGAGGGGTCCGAACCCCAGCCCTGACAAGCACCAGCTGGGACTTCTCTCCACCTGTTTCCTCATTTCTGAGAAGTCAGTAATAAAACGACTCTCCTCACACAGCTGCTCCAAGATGATGCCTGTGAACCACATGAGCTCAGACTGCTGGCTCTGAGCCCCCTCCCCAGTCACTGCCGCCCCTCAGTCTGCACACCCCAGGGCTGGGGACCCACCCCAGAATCGCCTGGACGGCTTGGGAGACACACTGCCGGCCCCACCCCACAGGCTGTTCTGCAGTAGGTCTGGTGGGAACGAGAGTTTGCTTTTCCAGCAAGTCGCGGGGTGATGCTGAGGCTGCTGGTCTGGCGGGGTCTGCAGAGCAGCCCCCAGGGCCCCTGGCCCTCCATGAAGACAACCTGTGTAATCCTCGAGGAGCGAGGGCCGGGCTTGGGAATGACACAGGGGTTCCTGTGACATGGTCAGGGAGAGGTGAAGGTGTTTTGCAGATGAAATGAAGGCCCTGGGGCGCCTGGGTGGCTTAGTCGTTAAGCGTCTGCTTTTGGCTCAGGTCATGGTCCCAGGGTCCTGGGATCGAGCCCCGTGTTGGGCTCCCTGCTCAGCGGGAAGTCTGCTTCTCCCTCTCCCTCTGTGCTCTCTCTCGCTTTCTAGCTCTCAAATAAATAAAACCTTTATAAAAAAAAAAAAAAAAGAACGCCTTTTGTTAATCTGGGGTAGGAGATGGGAATGAGAGGGACACTGTGGCATTGAAGGAGCCCCATAAAATCTGACCAGGTCTTACGGGCTCTTAAACTCTCTGCCCGCTTAGGCATCCTCCAGTCGACGTTGCTGGTAAAATGCGTTTTCAAGATTATCTCCTGAGGCTACATTATTGGAGAGGTGCTTTATGTGACCAGGATGTTGCTCTTACGTCTGATCCCTCAGGATTTCTTTACTCATAGGAAAACGCTATCAAGGGGACGACACTTCTACAGAGCTCTTTTAGCCTGAGTAATTCTAACATTCCCATAGAAAATGTGACTGTATTTAAGAATATTTATAATGAAGATAGCTTTTCACTAGGATGTTTCCAATACATGATTATGAACTTCGAGTGATTGTAATTCTAATTTCCATCTTGCATGCAATTTCTTTTCCACCACGTGAACCATTTTGGAAGAGAGAGAGAAGTGGTATGTCTGGCCCAGGACCTTTCACTATTTTGAAAATCAAGTGTCCTAGTCTGTTTGTTGGTGAGCTGAGTTTCCCACCTCCGGGGCTGACTGGGTGGTTGATGCCCAGACTACTCCTCAGTGACACTGGCTGCTTCATTTAATGGGGTGCAAACTGTCGTCGGTGCAGAAGTTCACTCCACGCCCGAGATCTGTCAATAGTCGGATTCTAAGTCGGAGAGGAGCGTCCTGACGCCCGGCGCGTCCTGTAGTCTAACACCCAGCGAAGCTCCCTCGTACGCGCAGAGCTACGCACTCCCACGCTGTGGGCACCAGCGAAGGGCCAGGAACCCCCCCGTAGTCCCTCAGACGAAGATGAGCACTGGGGCGTGCTCATGCAACAGAGCACAGCTAATGCTATGTCTTTAAAACAGAGTGTGGAGCCCCCACCAGGAAACACAAAACTGGTTAAACAGCGGGCTGCATTTACATAACCTCTCCACACTGCAAACCAATCCTGCTCGTTGGCCTGAAAGGCAACCAACTCAGGGTTGCAGTGGCTTATCCGGGGAGGGAGAGGGGCTCGGAGGGGACTCTGCCGCAGCCCAGGTGTCGGGGCCAGTGGTAAGCACACGGCTCTGTGTCGCAGTGCGTCTCCGGCTTGTACGTCTGCCCAAACGCTCACCATCACACTGCAAGCATGTCGGTTACGAGAGGACCAAATTCACGTCCCGGACAATAAAGAGCAGCAACTCTTCACGGATCTACCACTTTCTGGTCCCCAAACTCACATCTCTCCTCTGATGGAAGCCCGCTCCCAGGCTAACGTCATTTGGGGAAACCTTCCATGGCCAACCCCTGGAGTCTGCCGCCGTCCCCCGTCTGCCTCCAGGCGTGTCTGTCTCCCTGGAGCAGGAGCCAGGTGGTGCAGCGCTTCCCCTGCCGAGCAGCACCCAGGCCAACTGCTGGGTCGGCGTGTCGACGAGCAAGTCTATGAACCTGCCACACGAGCAACGTCACAGAGCCTCGGGCCTCACCCCGCGCAGGTCACATAACCTCACCCAGCCCGGCTCCTCCACCTGCCAGAGTGACGACCAACAGCCTCGTCTGCAATGACATCGGCAGAGCTCTTAGGGCTCCTTGCAAGGGGGATGCTCAGTGACGATCACACTCCCATCGTGTCTTCACCGGTAAGCGCACACTCACGTGCACACCTCTGTGCACGCAGGTTGCACATGTGCACTTGGGCGCACACGCATTTATAAACATGCATGTACACACACATCCCCCTCTCGACCAAATCCTCCCTCTCAAAACATGACTAAAGCACCACGGACGTAATATGACTAATGGATTCTGAACACTGAATACGTGCTCTCCGACGCAGCCAGACTCTCCATTTGATCCTCCGCAGAGTTAATGATGTCGGCTGCGTTAGAAACATTTAGCCGGCAGAGCGCGGGGCAGAGAACTGACCCCTCCGAAACGTCTTACCGAAGCAGAGCCTCTGCTGACTCCAAGGTCTTTCCAACGCACCAGAACCGCGTGCTGTCGTACGTTTGAACGTGACCTGCACGCTGCAAGGTCCCTGCTTCTGACCCACATGGGACACACTGCGGGTCTGCAGCTGGGGGCAAGCAGGCCCCCAGCGAGTTTGTTTTTATCGGTCTATATTTCTATGTTCCCCTAGTGAGTCCAAAGTGCAGCCAAGAACCCCTGGTATAAAACAGTGAGGTTCCAGGGCGTTTGGCAAGAATCAGAACCAATCCCCTCATCCGGCCTCCACAGTGAGGGCTGCCGACCAGCAGTGTAGACATGCCCGAGGGATGGCCGCACAAGCCCCACCCGCACCCAGGGCACTTGACAGGCATTAAAGTTGGGGGCACAGACACACGGCTCTGGGGGCTCACTTGGCTCAGACCAGGGTCCTGAGTGTCTCCTTTGAGCCATAAGCCAAAGGTCGCGGCCAGAAGAAGGAGTAGTGCTCGGCCAGCGAGGGTGGCGCTGGCCTGAAGAAATACAGAGCACCCACCCAGGAGCCAGAAACAAGCCTCCACTTTTGGCCTCCTCCACTTCCGTTTCCACAAACCGGCCAAAGTGATCTCTCCAAAAAACAAAAAGGGCAAGCATACCTCACTGCGTCACCCCCATTCCTAAAATGCGTCAGGAGCCGGCCCTGCTCACAAAGACAGACTCTTCAACAAGACCCAAGGGCCGGTCTGACCTGGCCCAGCATGCCGCTCCTCCCGTCCTGCCTGCTGCCTGCCCCCCAGCCGCCCCCAAGAGCAGACGCACCAAGCTCCCTGTGAGGACGTGGCTGCCCGTCCTGGCCGCTGCAGCCAGGCGTGTGGCCCACACCGTAAGGGCCCCCGCAGGCTGGTGAGCCATCCTCGGTGGGCAGCCTTCTCCGGGCAGGACTGTCTGGACACCACGGACCTGGAGCACCCCGACTGCTGCAGCGGCCCCAGCCACTGTGACCCCGAAAATGCCCCGACCAGGTGCACATGCCCATGAGGGACCTGAGTGGACCTAGGGCAGCAGGTGGAATAGAGACCCCCACCCACCTTTGAGGAGCAAGTCGGTCACCAGCTGGAAGCTGTGATGTCCTGAGGCGACTCAGACGCTGACGGTCAATTAAGCAGCGCTTGATAAAAAGTGAATTTAATTAAAGGGCACTTTAGTCCTTGAATCACTTTGATACAGTCTTTTAAATTGGATGTCGCTTTGGTTATCACTACAAGTTAGAATCAAATGAATAAATATGCTGTTATTTAGAAGTTACATTTTTCAGAGAAAGAGAAATAAACGAGTGGTTTGGATACCTCAAGTCTTAGATGACAAAGGTGATTTATTTTTTCTCAGTTACCCGCATCTGAAAACAAGAGCGCTGGGCTGGAGGGACCCGGTGGGTGAAGATCCGCACCCGCTTCTCCACTGTCTCAGAAACCCACAAGCTGGAACTAATCCTATCGGATGTTCCCGCGCCGAAGTTTTAGCCAAACCAAGGAGGGCTTTGAAAAGATTTGGCTTGGGGCGCCTGGGTGGCTCAGTTGGTTAAGCGACTGCCTTCGGCTCAGGTCACGATCCTGGAGTCCCAGGATCGAGTCCCGCATCGGGCTCCCTGCTCGGCAGGGAGTCTGCTTCTCCCTCTGCCCTCTTCCCTCTCATGCTCTCTGTCTCTCATTCTCTCTCTCTCAAATAAATAAATAAAATCTTTAAAAAAAAAAAAAAGAAAAGATTTGGCTTGTGTTTATCTCCTCCAAATATTTTTCTCTCCCTTTCCAATTTAGTCAACTCTTCCCTACATGTTTATTAATTACCTGTTGTTTCTGTGCATTCCTTGGGTTTAATTATCTTTAAGTGAATTATTTTACCTCCGATCTGGTTCTAAAAGATAAACTGGCTTGTTTTTATTTCCACTGGCCATTTGATGCTTACCCTAAAAACTCAGGGAATCAATTCCATGAAAAGGAGGTGCTCTAAGACATCCCATTTTTTTATGCTACTTTCATTAACTTTTGGCTCATGAGGGAGTTAAGTTTTCCACACAATTAAGAAGCCACTGGGCCACCTTCCACATCCACGGGCTGGCTGCTGAGCAAAGACATTCTGAGAAACACAGAAGACAGCACATTTGCCCAGAAGCCCCAAGTGGCCTCCTGATGCGCACCACCTACCCTGGGCCTCAATGGGACTGACCAGCCAAGGTGCCCTCTGGTTTTCAGAATGTTTGTCTTGCAGTATTCTGTCCATGTTAATTGAATTAAATTAATTTTTGGTTAGAAAGTATAATTACAACAATTTTCAGTTAAGGCTGTAGGCCTCCCACTGCCCTGCCCAGTCCAGGGGAGGCCACACTCCATCATGTCTCCTGGCCTTCCATTTCTAACTACCTTCTCTCCTTTCTCAACGACCCCCCAACAGTGATCCTTCTCTAGCTCTCGCCCCCGGGAGGCCGTCTGCCTTCCCCGCATGCCCACCCTCTGGGCCTGCCCGGCACCGTCCCCGGGAAGCCCCTACCCACCCGGCTCACGGGTCCTTCGAGGCTCCATCCGGTTCCCAGCCCACGTCCCACCCCACTCCATCTTATCAGTTCGCATTTTCACTTTAAACTTTATATTAACCATGTGCCCCTGTAGTGTCACTTTACCGAGAACTCTCTGTCCTTGGACACTGGCACTCCCCCGGGCTGTGGTGGCATCTCGCACACCATGAGAACGGCCGCCAGTGCAGTCTGGTGCAGAGGGCTCTCAGGATGGCAGCCCGGCTAGCGGACGGACGGTGCGAGAGAGGACAAGCCCAGAGCCAGCAGGCCTCCCCGACACAGAGACAGTAGTGCTGAAACCCATCGGGCATCCGTGAGGTCCAGCAGCCTCAGCGGCACGCGGGCAAGCGAGCAGGTGTGTGCCCTGCTGGGCAGCCCGAGATGGCGCAGGGCCACACTGGAGGACGCGAGGTCACACGTGTCCAGGCAGCTTCAGGATCCAGCATCCACAGCGATGTGGACGTGATGTCTTCCACTACCGCTGGGACGTGAAGGCCTAGGACAGGCCACACCCTGCAGGGACCCTGTCCACGCACCTGCTGAATCCCCACAATAGCACCGTGTACACACGGGTCTCCGTCCTCGTGTCAGTGAGAAGCAATGGAAAGAGGGACCAAGGACACATTAGCTCCCTGTGTCCTCATAAAGGGGGACACACGGGTGGGGCTCACAAAATCATTTTCCTTCAAAGCCATGCAGGATTGACCAAGTGAGAGAATCTAGCACTCATGGGAGATCCCTGGGAAAACGGGCCAGAGGACTTCACACGGTTGAGCTGAGCTTCGTCTCAGGCATCACTGACATTTTGGGTGGACAAGTCCCTGTTGTAGGGTCCACCTGTGTACTGTAGGGGTTTAGCAGCACCCCTGGCCTGCCCCCACAAGATGCCAGTAGAACTCTCCAGGCCATGACAACCAAAACTGGCTCCAGACATCACCAAGGGCCCCCTGGGGCCTCAAGCGGAGCACCTTGTGTTTAACGCTCGTGAGAGGAGCGACCACAGAACCCCTATGTTCCCAGTGGAAAGTGAAACGGCACGCCTCTCTGGGAAACCGTTCGCCAAGTGCTTAGACAGTTGAACACAGATTTACCCCATGACCAGCCATCCCACTCATGGAGAGATAAAAACACAGGTATTCAAAAACCTGTACACGAATGTTCATAGCAGCTTTACTTGTGAACACCAAGGCTGGAAACGATCCACATGTCCTTCCACAGGTACATGAATAAGCAGACACGGTCCGTCCACACCACAGAATGCTACCCGGCAGTCAGAGTAGCCCCGCCCCCGATGAGCCCCCCCAGGCAGGCATCCTGCAGAGGCTACCGGATGATCCAAGGTCAGAACAGAAGAGAGCCAGGGGTTCCCAGGGGAGGGGTGATGACATAGGGCGACCACCTGCCCTGGTGACCCTCAGGCTTTCCTGGCTGGAGCCCTGGAAGGCCAGCGTCCTGGGAGAGCCCTCCGGGATGCTTAGTCAGCACTGGTGTAACTTCGGGGCCAGCATGGGAGAGCGTAAGGTGACAGAATAGCTCTCTACCCTGACTGTGCTCGTGGGTACATGAATCTACGCCTCTGCTAAGTTTGCAGACTCTATACCAAAAGGGGAAAAAAACCTTAATTTTGTTACACAAGAATTTTTAAAACAAAACAAAAATGCACGTACAGAATCTCTTCTAAGGGTGGGGTGGGGTCCTGGCTCCAGATTTTGTGGGAAAAGGAACAAGAAGCCCACTTTGTACACGCCAGCCTGCCTCTAAGGCCTGGCTGCACTTCTCAGAGGTCATCCTGACCAAGCAGCCCGCAGGCACAGCCCGGACCCAGACAGCATCCACACGGGCCGCCTGCCTCCCGCTCCCACGCCTGAATCCCTCCACAAATGGCTCCCCTCTGGGTGGGTGGGTTTTGGCCGTGGCCACAAAGCTCTCCGAGGCAGGATCTTCACTGTGTTTTCTTTGACTGGAGAACAGGTGCAGCAAGAGGTCATGTGACAACCCGCTCAAGGTCATACATGCCCCTATTTGGAGGTCATGTGATGGACCCGCTCAAGGTCATACACGTCCATGGCTGCAAAGGTAGCAGAGGCCACCATGGGCCATGGGACGAACGGGAACATGGCCTTTGGGCTCCGTGTCTCAGAACCCCAGCCCCAGGGCATCAGGGTCTTCTCACTTGTCAGCTACTAATTTTGGAGAAAGTCGGGGCTTTCTGACCGTCCAGACTCCAACCTCCCTGGCCTAGAAGGTGAATGTCCACCTGCAGAGCAATCGGGCAGCCGCAGCAGGCCAGGACACGTGTGCGTGTGAGACAGGGCGCTCGGAAGCAGCGGAACACAGAGCCCGGGACGTGCTGGGCAGAGGAATCCTCCACGCCCTTCGGAACTGGGCCTGGACCCAGGCCACGGTGTCAAGGACTGAGTAGCCGCTAGGGCCAGCTGAGACACAGGGGATCGGGGAGAGAAGCAGCAACTTCTCTAGCAGCCAGCTCAGCTAGGCACGGGCTGAGAGCAGGCCACCAGGAAGCATGAGGACACGTCCTGCAGCCCCCTGGGGACCCCTGCCCGTGCCCTCAGTTCACTGATGGGGAGCCTGGCCTCCTCAAAGGGAAAGAACTGTCCACAGCACCCATCCTGAGGTTGCAGGGCTCTCTGGAGGCAGCTCACTCGCCTGCAAGGCGCAGGGGACCCAGCTTCTCCCTGATGTGGGGGTGGAGGCCTCACCCTCTCAGCACCTCAGGGAAACTGTAAGAGGATGGGATTCTCCAGAGAGGTCATGTGGTTCCTTCTGGATGGCTGGCTCAAGCGCATGCATGGCAGGTGTTCAAACACTGTAGTTTCCATACCGCATCCTCTACCAAAATCTGCGGGGAGCCTTCCAGATCCCACCTCCACAAAACAGACTTTCTGTTTGCTAACTGTCACCTGCAAGCAGGAGGCCAAAAGCTGCAAGTGAATGCAGAGGAACTTGGAGGCAGAGCTCCAAGATTCAAGGCTGGTTCAGCCCTGACCTTGGGTGAGGCAGCCCTTCAGCCCCACTGCAAAAATGAGAGTAGGAACACCTCCTAGTCCCCAAGGAGTTGGAGCAAAAATCAGTGAAAGAAAGACTTTCATAACGTTTTCAGAAAGCGCCATCCGAGTGGACAAAGATGATGATGATGATGGGAAGGGAGGAGGAAGGAGAAGGGGAGAGGGGGAGGAGAGGCAGGAAGGGAGAAGGAGGGAGGGGAGGTGCAGGAAGAAGAGGGGGAGGAGGGGGAAGAGGATCAGGAAGAGTTGGAGGAGGGAGAGGTGGGGCAGGAAGAGGGGGAGGAGGGTCAGGAAGAGGAGGGAGGGGAGGAAGACGAGAAGAGGGCAAGAAGAGGAGGGGGAGGGGGAGAAGGATAAGGAAGAGGGGAAAGAGGGTCAGGAAGAGGAGGGAGGGGAGGAGGGGGCAAGAAGAGGAGGGGGAGGGGGAGAAGGATAAGGAAGGCGGGGAAGAGGGTCAGGAAGAGGAGGGGGCAAGAAGAGGAGGAGGAGGGGAAGAGGAGGGGGAGAAGGGGCAGGAGGAGTCCCTGTCTCCTGGAGTCTGAAATGGAAAGGAACAAGTAGGAGTGAGATGAACAGGGCGGGACACAGGCTCTCCTGACAGCGCGTGGCCATTGGAAGGTTCTGTCCTAGGGCTGGTCTGTGGGTGATGCATAACCTTCGCGGGCCCCTGGAACCTGTTTCCCACCATCTAGTATCCAAGCGACAGCGCTCTAGGGAGCCTGGGCCCGAGGCCAGCAGCTCGGCACCAGTGTGCTGGTTCTCCAGGCCGGAGCGGGCTGCCCCACGGCCCCCTGCTCTGTCCAGCATCGGCACTGGCGTTTCTTCTGACGAGAAGAGATCTCTCTACCCTCGGTTTCAGTTTGGAAACACAAACCGTGATTCAACCAAGAAAAAGCACATTTCACAATCTATTCACGGTCACCAGTTCTCCCTTCCTAGGGATTGTGGGGCTGAGGAAAGAGCCGGCGCACCCCGCTCCAGGCACAAAACCTCGCGGAAATATATATAATGCCCAGCTATGCAAATGTGCCCAGCAGTAATTGCTGAGGGAACCGGAACACTGAATTTCATGACTTTTGTGCATTTGAATTTTCTACCGTAATGCTGCATTAACGAAGGGCGTCTTCTTTTGCATTGAATTTATACCTAATGTGATTCCATTTTGCAATTCTTTACATATGCAGATGAGGTAGCTATAACGTTCCTGATGCAAAAACTGTTTTTGCTAAATCATATCAAAATGTTTCATGGATCACACCAAAAAGTGTTGATATATGGAAATTGCTCTTTTTCAAAAACTGTCCTTAAAATCCAAATGGTATGTTTTGAATTTCTTCTCTCTCCACCACACCCTCCCCAGTATTTATGGAGAATTAGAGGCGATGAACAATATACGGAGGCCGTCGCACAGGGGCAGGGCGGCCCGGACCAGGCTTGGGTCACTGCCTTCGAAATACAGGGGCTGCGAAATTCACCCCACTGGACGGAGAGGCCCAAGTTAGCATTTAGAAGGTCAGAAATGTGTCCTTACCTCACTGCCTTGCGGGCAATGGAAGAGCTGAATAGCACCTCTCTCGATTAATTATACAAGATTTATGTTTCTTAGATACAAACGAAGGTCGGCCTAGCTCCGTGTTACGTGATGTCTATTTTAAACGGGATCGAGGCAGAGCTGCCAACTGCCAAGTGCAGGCCTGTGCGGTGCTCCGGCAAAGGGCGCCTTGGCCCAGGCCACACGCGGAGGGAGGGGCCGCCCCGGCCTGGGGAGAGAAGCCGGGACTACTCATCTACCTCCGCATCACACTTCCCAAATTCCTGAAGCAGGCTGAAAAGCGCAACCAAATCAGTCGTGTTGGGAGAAAGAGCTGTTTTAGGTCTTACGCAGGAGGAGAATGAAAATGAATGTGAGCACAATCACAGAGATTAATGTAATTAGAAGGAGGGACAGTGGCCAGATATCAAAGATGCGTCCTGAGCGCGGCCAGAAAGCAAGGTGGAGTGTGGAACAATACTCTCGAAAGGACAGGGTGGCCTGCTGGGCAGTTAATTGAGTTGAGCTGAAGAGGGAGAGCTTGACAAGCCCAGGGAGGGCGCATAAGCAACCGGGGGAGAATGTTCAAACAGACAGGGACAGGGAGCCGGAGCTAGCGCTCTCCAGCTGACAGAACTCTCTCCTTGAGAGCACACGTCAGCCTCAGGCTGGTGAGGCAGAGCCAGAGCGGGTGCGAAGCGAGCGGGCAGATCCGCTGGTTCCACTGGCTCACTCTGCCGCAGTGCTCGCCTGGCCGGGCCGCCGGGTCTTCCGGCCTGGGGCAGTCTGAACCTCCTGGAACGTTCCTGGTGCTCTGTGGCTGGGCACGCTGAGGAAAGCACACCGTGAGGCAGACAGGAGGACATCTCAGCATCCTTCTGAGCGTGACTCGTCGTCATCATGTGAACCGGCTTGGGCTTGCACACATGCGCAAGTTCTGGACCAGGCTGGACAGAGACACAGCCCCGGTGCTGGGCACGGGCGCGTCTCACACTAACGGCCGAAGGACTGTGTCTGTCCGTGGCCTCGGCGTGGGGCAGGAGGGGTGGCTGCAGGGACCAGACTCAGACGAATACCGTGCCCTCACGGAGCAATACACCTTGGTTTTGCATCCACATTCATACATCTAATGGTATCTGGATATCATTTATCTAATAGATTCAAACCCTACTCTGGATATCTGTGCTATTGATTTTGTGCTCCTTGGCGTCCCTGAACGCGCTCCGGGCTGCTCCAGTTCCCCCCCCGCCCCCAGCCTGGGAAGTTCACACAAAGCCAGCCGGCTGAGGCTCCCCTTGTCTCCCAGGGCCAGAGGGAGAAAGCTCGGGAATGCCGGACACTTCTGTCTCCAGTGTGGATCCGGCAGCCACGACCCACATTTATGATCGTCCCCTATGTACTGCTTTCACAGTCTCATTAATAATTTAATGTTCAGAAAAACACAAGCTCTTCAAAGCAGAAAAAAATCCATTCAAAGCTAAATAACCTATTTTTGTGTGTGTCACAGCTAAATGTCTCTGTACTGTGAAATGCCAGGTGTGTGGCTCGGGCCCGGAGCGGCACGCGTTCCGTGGGTGGCTGGCCTCTCCCCGCTCTGCCGATCCCAGCAGACCTGAAACCGCCTGCCAGGGACAGACAGTATGCGTACGCGGTCTCCTGTGTGAGCCCAGCCGCATGTTGCCCTCACCCGGGAGTAGATGAGTAGATTTACAGAGATTTAGCCAACGACAAGGGTCCTCTGCGCAGCTCAAACACACGGAGCACGGGCAAAGCGTTACTGAGCATTTCTGAAGTAACCAGCCAGAGCCTGGACCCCACCGGCGCCCTCAGCTCTCGGAAACTGCCGTGCTGACTTCACGACCAAACCTTTGCTTTCTGAGCGGAATTATGCAGTGTATTGTGAAGAAAGATACAAAACAGTCTGTCCTCTGCCAACAGGCTAGAAACCACCTTCACCACGGTTGGGCCACAGAGGCCAGTGCTGAGACGCACAGGTGAGGTCCACAGGTCAAAGCACCACACCAGCGCCAGGCTTCTGGACCTGCTTTGGGACGGCGGGCACACTTCCCCAGGACAGGCCCTGAGGGGACCAGAGGCTCCGAGCCTCCATGCAGCTCGGCCTGCTCAGGCGGCGGCTGCCTCCCCTCAGCCCCAGCCTCTGCTGGGCTCCCTCTATCATGCTCCCACCTGGGAAGGGGACCTCTGCCCTTCTGACCTGCCCACTGACCTCTGATCTAGATGGCTCACTCAAAATTCAGTTCGGAATGACTCCAATGACTGGGGTGCTCTCAGGCAAAATCTACATAATCTGCTGTCGAAGACGGCCAAACACTTGCTTGACCCCAAGCCCCCCATTTCAGCAGCATGATCAAAACACCGGGGCGGGGTGGGGGGGGAAGAGTGGGGGGGAAGGGAGAAGGAATCTTGCCCAGGCTGCACAGGACGCAGTGCCAAGATGAAGGACTCGGAGGTGGAGAACCCTTTGCAAAGGTGAAAATCAGATCTTGTGATGATGCAGACGGAAAGGCTGAAGATGGTCCCGGAAGTGCACGGTACGCACCGTGTCCAACCGAAGCCTTTCACACCTGCTCTCCCACCCAACACGCACACGCAGGTTCTCACTACGGACTCCGAGCACAATGGGAAAAGTCTGCCCGGTGTTTGGAGAAGGTGTAGGATTAAAGGGGGTGGAGCAGGGCCAGGAGGAAGCCCCACACATTCCTCCAAAATTATCTCTTTGTTTATGCTATTTTTTTAAAAACAATTTTGACTTTTACTCTTAGAAGCATTTATAACCTCCCAGATGAAGATAAATACTACCATTTCTCCTTCAATAGAACCCAATTTTAAACCACTCCATCCTTACAAATTTGACTAACTGAGGATGACAAAGCACGCGGCGCAATATGGCGACGATCTATAGAATTAGTCATTTCTTCTCCGAATAAAACTAGTTCAAAAACGAAACAGCGAATGTATTTGAACCCAAATTATTTTAAATAAGTTCTCATACTGCTTTTTCAAAGCTTATGTAGGAAAAGTTTCTAATGCATTTTTTTTACTTCTAACGACTTAATGTTTAAAAACCGAGTTTTGCCACCAGATTCAAAGATCACTTCATTCCCTTAAAGGTAATGTGCTATTTTGCCTCATTATAATAAACACCACTGTTTTTACCACTGCAACAGTTCCCACTGCATTAGCATATTGTGGCTGAGGTATTGTTTTACTCTGACCTGTATAATAAGTGTCACATTAGCAAGACAACAAATCAAACGTTTGTTAATTTCCCTCGCTTTCCCACACAGCTGGTGGTGTTATCATGTCACCAGATTTTAATTAATATGATAAGTAACACTTGCAAGACAACAGCCGGATTTTTTTCCCCTCTGTGTGCGCGTGAGGGGCTATAAGCCTCGTGTGTGTGCGCGCGCACGCGCCTGCACACACACGTGTGCCGAGGGGAGAAGAGGGGAGGAAACCAAGATGCTCACAAGGGCCTTTTGCAACACATTAGTCACTAAAAACATTCACAGCCCCACACAATGCTATTTCAAATCAAACTTTCATTGTACCATTTTCTTTGGCTCTTCCAGATCAAAGACCGCCACGCACCAATGCATAATTAAAATCATAAAAACAGAGAATAAAATGCGTCAATTTTCATACCTGGGGTAGTTGTGTTTAAGGTTTTAGCATTTAAGAGAGAGGCGATACTGCTGTCTTCCAAGAGGCTTAATTGTAATTTCTCCAGCCTCCACGTGAATAGTAACGAATACATTTCTGACTTCTACAGAGACCATTGTGAGTGTTTTCCACGTGCAAAGGTCTGATCCACACTGTTCTTGGGCAAGTCAAAAGTGCCATCTATTTGCAAAAGCTAGAAATGCAACCAAACCCAGACTGGAAAATCCCTCCACCCACTGCAGCCTCCAGAGACTCTGACTTTGCTAACGACAGACCCAGAAACGTGGGTGGGCTTGGCAGGGGAAGAACACCCCAGTGCTAAAATACTAAAATGAAAATACAGTCCTGTAACACTTGCACGGTAAAATATTTTACAGTGCTGTCCCAAAATTGTATTTAAAACTCTTTCACTACGTTTTTAAATAAAAACAAAGGCAGTATCTAATTCCAAACAATCCGTGTGCTGTGAAACATTACCTGAGAATGAAAGTATCTTACCTTTAGATTTAGGAAAAAATAGATTCGTTTAATATTTTTGTAATGACACGGTAGAAATTAAGTCTCTAACAAAATACTAACAGTAGAAACTCCTAAACCATTTCTGGACAGAAAATGCCAATAAGAGAAGTGGCATTCAAAATCAGGACTCTAATGCTTTCTGATTTTGAATATTGAAAGAGAAAGGAAACCTCTTTCTCTTGGGAATGGAAAGCAGAAGGCCCTTTTAAAAAGCTGAAATTCTTCCAAATCTCCTTATTGTTATTTACCTTAGCACTTTTCCTTCTGTTGCAAAATACAAGATTTCCCCCAATGAATCCAAAACTCTAATATTCCACCCACATAAAATTAAGCCCCAGAAGCAGGATGGCACCTAATTCCCTATAAACCGTTTTCTGAGTGGGATTAAGCACCGTGGCAATTTCCGCACGTGTGGGAGGTCTGTGGAGGCAAGGCCACCGAATCCAAGCAGGGACCGCGCAGGGGCTTACTGCCCCCCCGCCCGCGGGAGCTGCCTGCAGAACCTTGGGCTGCAGGGCAGAGCTCACTGCTTCAGCCCTTGTGTGCACGCAGGCTCCAGGGAGACCTCACTGTGGGTCCCCGGCCGTGGTTCTGTGACTCTGGAAGCGGCGCCCCCTCAGACCCCCTTCCTTCCGCACAGGGCCAGTACCTAGAGTGTGTGTGCGCGCGCCCGTGTGTGTGTGTGCGCGCGCGTTCGGGAACGGCCGAGGGGCCCTCTGGCAGGAGCCACCTCCAGGGCCCCTCACCTGTGCACTCCGAAAGCCAGTAGAGGACTCACTCAGGGGCTCAGTCGATGCCCAAGGCAGGACCTGCCGCCCGCAGGGAGCCAGGGGCCCAGGCCGCCCTCCCATACACACACCGAGGGGTCCTCCCTCCGTGGCCCGTGCCATCTTTGGTGGCAGTGCCGTTCTGGAAGGACGCCACGAGGTCCTCTTCTCTTGTGACAGAGCCCAGGGCAGACAGAGCCCAGCCTGTCCCACCATGGGGAGGCTGCTCCTTAGCAGTCCGGGGGCCACGGGCCCAGAAGGGGTCTCTAGAGGGCCTTTGGTAGCCTCCAACTCTGCCAAGGGAGAGCCGTCTAGACGGCTAACCCGAGGCGCAGGGTAAACCCCAGAACTCCCTGGGGTCCCCAGAACCCTGTCACTGCCTCATCTTACCATCCTGGGCCTCGCGGAAGTAGGACCTGGCCCTTTTCTGCCTTGGCTTTGGACCCAGCTATGGAAGGGCATCAGCAGAGGGCTTCCGGTGGTCAGTGATCGGGGCAGTGCTCACTTTCCCCAGAGGACTCCTGAGCCATCCCCCAAAGAACTGCAACCTCGTTTAGTTTTGTAAGTAGGAGTCCAGTGCCCAGGACGCAAAAGAACTTATGTGGCCAACAACCAGGACCCGCCAGGATCTCCTGCCCCTCTCGGAAGATCAGCAGAGACCAGAGAAGCCACTGGGAGCTTCAGGCAGATTTCCAATAAAAACTCAGGGAAATACATGTTTTATCCTGACCAAAGAGGGGCAGGAGAGAGCTGTAACGTGCAAGGAGCCAAAGAAGAACCAACCCTGCAGCTGAGGTTGGCAAAGGGGAGCAGTGCACACAAACGTCCCAGGGGGCAGCAGCAAGGCTTGAACCCAGAAAGGGGGGGAGGGGAAGGGGGGAGGGGAAGGGGGAGGGGAAGGAAGGAAAAGGAAGAAATGAAAGAAGGAAGGAGGAACAATGGAAGGAGGGAAGGAAGGAGGGAGGGAGGGAAGGAGGGGAGAGGAGGGAGAGAGGGTAAGAAGTGAGAGGCAAGACATCTAATACATTAAAGCCAGAAATTGCCAGAATCTGGTCAAAGTGGCGGAATATAAAATAATAAGATAAACCTGTTTCTCTTTTTAAAAAGGATTTGGAATCTGTAAGGTGAATCGTCCTACCACTCACCAACAACCCCAAAATAATACACACACGCGCACACACACACGCACACGCACACACCTGTACAAGAGTACGGAATCCTAGAAAATCAGGACTGGTGGTGTTCTAACTGTCCTCGACATGGTTACAAATCGGCTGCTCTGTGCCAGTTCTCGGCCTGTCCAGGGAAGGCGGCCACAAACCCACAGCCGGCTCTTGCGTTCCCCAGGAGTGGAGCGACAGGTACCAACCTTGTCTTCAAGGACACAGGTCAGAACGTCCATGGTAATACTTGAAATTAGGTGCAGGACTCCACTGGTTACAAGACACTCCCCTATCTTCTGCGCCACTAAGGAAAACCGTGGCCAGCTGTAATTGTGAGGTGCCCTGGATGGTAAGATGCATCTGATTTTAAAACTGTTAAATGTGAAAAATATCTCAGAATAAATTAAGTATGATAGCAAATATTTAGAAATCAAAGAGAAGATAGCATTGTACCAATGAGATATGTAATTAAGATTGGAGAGAATTCAAAGAAAAGTGTAAAAGCCCCTGTGATATCCTATCCATTTGCTTTCTACACATTTGGAAGGTAATTACAGAAAAAAAAATTTTTTTTTGTTTTTAAAAGTCTCCCATTCTATAAAGCAAATCTCAAGGTTCCTCCTGATCTTTGCATTTATGGTCACACTGGCCCTCGAGAGAGGCTGGGGGGACAGCGGGCACCAGTGGGTCAGGGGCTGTGGACACCGGGCCCCCCACCTGCCCTACCTACATGGTGGGGTGGCGCCGGGGAAGGTGGAAGCTGAAATCCTTCCAAGCCACACAAAGACACTGCCCAGCTGGGGCCTCGGAGGCGGAGGCGCGGATGCTGCCGGAAGGCCCCTCGCCCACCCACCCGCACTGACGGCAGCCTGCGGACGGTGCCCTGCAGCGGAGGGCCGAGGAAGCAGGGCACATAGTAAGTGATGCAGGAAAATCGTGTTCTTGGTTAGGAGTTGCATTTCTCAATCTCTCTCTTTTGGTTAAATTCCTGCAAAAGTGCATTTGTAATGCAAGTGAATAGGGCTCTTTTGTCGTTTGTGAGCTGACCATTTGGCTATTGCAAAAATCAAACAGGAATTGATTTTGACGATCTGACATGCAAGGGAAAGGAGCACAAAGTGCAGAGGAACACAATGCCAGGTCCAGTGCTGGCGTGTGGATCGATTCTGTACCTGCGCCAGGTGTCCGCCGCCATCGCGAGACCAGCCTTCCCGCCCACGCCGGGCCTTCGGCCCGCGATGTGTTCTTCTAGGAGGCACTGCTATTCTTATTTTCTGTTAAGAGTTATGTTGGGTTTTTTTTTTTAAGTCCCCTATTTATAAAACGCCCAGGGAAGAAGCAGAGAGAGGAGAAGGAGGACGAGAAAGCGGGAGGCAGTGAGCAGTTTCTTACGTTTAACCCCAAACTCCATTCACCCGCAAGTAGCGGGTAATAATCAGCAAGGAAGCTGGCGGCCTCCCTACGTAGGCATTCTTGTTCTCAGTAACAGGGTAGCATTACTCATCCCCCGGCCGCTCTGTTTGGCTCAGGAGCACCAGAAAAAAGGACGCTCACCACTTGCATTATGCAACTTGCTTCTGCTAATTTTAGTGATGACCCTGGGACTGGACATATCATTAATCTCACTTCTTATGCCTAGTTTATTTCAAACAAATCGGAAGTATATTATTATCCCAGGGCTCAGGAAACGCACATCCTCGCGGGGCCGCGCTGCTGGGACAGGCTCCGGGAGGAACACGACAGCCCCGACCATGAAGCCACAGTCCCATCAGTTCAAGGTGCTCTGCCCTTGCCCACCGCCAGGACCTCACACGCACACCGTCGGCTTTTTCTCACATCATCTGGGAGTTACGTTTTATAGAGACACTCATAAATTCCTGCTCAGTTCTGGGAAAATGTCATGCAAGTATGCAGAAATATATATGTGGGGGTCTGTGTAAAGATCAGTTCTCGAAACGGTTTGCAAAGAATAAATGGGTCATGAGAGACACTGGAAATAGTCACTGTTCACTATGGGGTCGCAGCCAGGCATAGTGCTGCTCAGCACGCACTGAATCCCCAGAGAGGATTCTAGAACAGTGAGAGAAATCCGTTCTCCCTGGATTTGCCGCAGAGAGTAAGCAAGGGGGACACATCAAAGTGTACAGGACACAGGGGAGAATGCTGGAGTGAGCCAACTGAGCCCTCCAACAGGCCTTCCGCGTCGGGCAGGGAAAGGGAGGGAGGCAGGCATGCAGCTGGCCTCCGACACTGCCCCAGCCCATCCCCCATCTGCTGAGTTAGCCTCAGCACCTGCCACGGTCGGCCACTGTGACAGCAGGTGTGGCCGTGGGTGTGAAGGGCACAGGCAGAATTCCCGATCTGCCTCGGGTAAGTCATGCTCAGCCTCAGTGTCCGTACCTGTAAAATGGAGACAGTACAAAATGTATAGACTTCTGGGAACTGTATGCAAAAGTTGGACAGAATCTTATTCAAGGTCTCGAAGAAAGCCAGTGAGAGCCTGTTATGTTTGAACTGCATGGAAAAGAATTATAATTTAGTGCTATACCAAGAAAATCTCCATAGAATACTATCTTTCATTTGTTTTCAATCATCCATCCACTCACCCTTCAAACTTCCACTCATCAATCCATCCATCTACCCACCCACTCACCCACCCATGCCTCCATCCACCCACCCGCCCACTCACCCATCTGTCCATCCATCCATCCACCTACCATCTACTCACCTACCCATCCACTCATCCATCCATCCACGCACCCATCATCCATCTACCCACATACCTTCCATCTACCCACCCATCTTCCACCCATCCATCCATCCATCCACCCACCCACTCACTCACCCATCCGTCCATCCATCCATCCACCCACCCACTCACCCACCCATCATACCATCCACCCACTCACTCACCCATCCGTCCATCCATCCATCCACCCACCCACTCATCCATCCATCCAACCAACATTTATTGAGTAGCTCATCTAAGTGCCATGCCTTGTACTCAGTACTGGGATATAACAGCAAGCAAAGTAGACAGTCTTTGCCTTCATGGAGTATACCATCCAGTGAGAGGTCCTTCAGAAAATAACCAAAGTCACATGACAAATGCAGGATTATAGCATTTCGCGGGGGGGTGGGGGGAAGAACTAGGCAAAGTGAAGTCACAAATGATGACCTTATCAGGCCAGTCCAAGGAGTCTGAGGAGACTCTTCAGAGGCAGAGGCCAGGCTGAGATGGGATGAAAGCATAGGGCTCACTGGGAGAAGGAGTAGAAGAGAGGAAGGGGGAATCTGAGAAGTGGAAAAGACAGGTGTATGGGCAGCCGTGCCACCTTCCTGTGGTTGTCATAACAAAGTATCACAAATGGGTGGCTTAAAAAAACAGACATTTACCCTCTCGCAGTTTTAGGTACAAATGTCTCAGATCAAGGTGTCTCAGGGTTAGCTCCCTCTGGGGGCTCTAGGGAGGGCCTTCCTGGCCTCTCTCCCAACTTTCGGTGACTGCCAGCAATCCTCAGCATGCTTTGGCTTGGACCACTTAGCTGCATCACTCCAATCTCTGACCCCATCGCCACATGGAGTGTCTCTGTGTCCGAATCTCTCTCCTCCTATGAGGACAACAGTCATTGCATATGGGCCCCCCAATACCCTACTCCAGATAAGGTCACATTCACCAGTTCCCAAGAGTTGGGACTTCAGTATATCTTTTTAGGGAACACAATTCAAACCACAAGAGCTGGATATTGAAGGTGAGAGGAGCCAGGGATGAAGCTGGGGTGGAGGGCAGAAGGAAGATCCTATAAGCCTGGCAGGCCTGGAGATTTGGGAAGAGGTCGGGGGGGTCCGGGATGCTAAGAGTGGCTTCCAAGAACTTGGCGGGGTGCTTCCTCAGCACCCCTGTGTGGAGGCACTGTGCCAACTGCGGGGAATGCAGATAGCAGTCCCTGCAGCAATGGAGGCGTCTGGGGAGCCATGCGCTATGAGGCCGTGAACCAGAAGTGGTCTGGGAGGGGAAGGGCAGGCTGCAGAGGAGAAGCCGGCCTGACGTGGCTGGAATGAAGGAAGAGGCAGGCCATGTCAGGGCCGCCTCCGTGATCTGTCCTAGCACGCGGGTGGACACATGGTAGGTGCTTCACAACATACGTTCCGTAAAAGATTCTAATTCCTCCCTCTTGATTCTTAGCGCTAACTCCGTGGGCTGTCACTTACCTTGCCCCCAAATGGAAGGCAACTAAAGTTCCCAAACATTCTAGAAGGGTTTTGCTTGGTTCCCAATTCCTTCTAATGACTTTTCCTGCCAGGTACTAAATCAGATAGAACTAAAAGCATTTTCCATTTTGGAAAATCCCAATATAATCATTCATACCAACTTTCTTTCAGTTCTCAAACTCTGCATCTTTCCCTCTTCAGGCCCATGAGCTTGTTGTTATTCTGTCTGCCTGGAATATTCTCTCTGCTCCATGCTGACCTGACTCCTTCTATTCTTCTCAGGGACACTGACCACTCAACCCAAGGAAGACTTCCTAGCATTCTTTCTCAGCGCCTCATCCCCCACAGGCCTTAGCACAGTCTGGAACGGCTTCTTTCAGTATTTCTTTCAGGTCTCCCCCTTCCTACAAACACTGCTCAGAGCATAAGCTGCAAGAGAACCAGGACACCATCTCTTTGACCCTGCTGTCCACCACTCACGTGTACTGAGTATGGTCGGGCAGACTGTTTACAGTGTGAGGACAGCCCCTAAGGGAGATGGTGGTGGCTGAAATCCAGCTGGGACTCCGTTTGCCAAGCCACCCACCCTGGCACAAGGGGGCTGGGTCTACGCAGAGAGTATCTGTTCTAATTCCCACCGCAGGTACTCTCTGGGCAGGTGGCAGCCCTGCCCCCTTGACACCCCCCTCATGCAGGATCTCACGCACCAAATCTTGACCACTCTAGGGTATAAAAGTGGTTTGACTAAGGCCAGATCTTTTAGGTCCGAATTTAGATGTGTGTTCTCAAAACGTGGCGGGCATTCAGCCACCTGGGTCAGTGATTAGAAAGGCAGATTTGGGGCCTTCTAGATCTACCCTCTCTGACTCTGCCAGGTGCTCCCATTGATTCCATAATGAAGAGCAGAAACATCTTGGCCACTAAAGAAGAGCTAAGGAGACATCCACCCAGAGCCACACGCCCTCCATTAGGACGAAACCGAGGCTTTTCCCGTAGGCCTTCCTCTGTCCAGGGATGCTCACCATGGGTTTCGTGTGCAAACACAAAACGGAGTTGTTCATACATGCCTCGAGTCACGCGTGCCGTGCAAGAAGCTGAGATACCGCCAGTCCGGACATGGGCAGCGTGGATGGGAGCATGCAGTGGGTTGTGCGGATAACGTATGTGGGGTAAGGGCCAACACCCTGGGGACCGCTGCACACAGGCTGAAACGCGCCACCCATCTTCACTAAACTGCGTTTTAAAAATTACTACACTGCCTCTACCAAATCCCGGTTTATAATGCGGCATCTTTCCCAATCTGCCTAATTACACCGGGCATATTGGTCCAGGCACTCCGCGAAGCCTCTGGGGACACCTGTGCCCAGCCATCTCTAAGCCGCCTAATGACCCGGCTGTGCAGGCACCCAGAACAGCCCCGAAGGAGGCGCTCGCTCGGCCTGGAGACGCATTTGAAGACCGGCTCTGCCAGTGGTTACCGTATTTCTCAGGGAGACCAGACTGGGTGACTCTCATTCCCATCACGTTAGCAGCCCTGAGCTGCCGCTTCCCACAGCCGCCCCGAGTTCCTCCAAGAGCCAGGCCGTGACATGCAGGAGCATTTCGTCAGCAGACCTGCATTAGCACCATCCCCGCCCCATCCTGGGTTTGCACACAGAATCGGGCACTCCCGGCGGGCCCTGCAGCTGGGGCTGCTGCACGGGGCGTGGGGCCGGAGTCACCAGTGGCCGCACCAGACACGGTGAGGAGTGAACAGAGCCACAGGCCACGTGCTGAAGACCTCCCCGTCTCTGGGGCGCTGCCACCCTCCTTCCTTAGTGTCCTTTCTCGGGGTGTCAGATGCCATCAGCCCCAACCATCCGCAAATCTGAGATGGAGCTGAGAAATGGGTGGGGGGGAACGGGGTGAGCTGCCCTCGACCAGGTGACCGCCCCGAGCACAGACCCAGCATCTTCCTGGTACCCGAAGGCCTTGCCAGGACCTGGGCAACTTCCAGGGAGAGTTACTGCTCTCAGCTCCGGAGGCACCGGGCAGCAAAGGGAAGGACGCAGGGCAGATCGCACCCGAGCAGTGCTGCCCACAGCTTTGGGGCTCACGTGAAGCATCTTCCCGGTGATGCCAAAACAGAAGCGGTGATGTTTCATGCACGTATCCGTGTGTAGCGCATCATTACCACAACCTCCTAATCCTTCACTGAACTCCGACAGTTCACCTCCTTGGCTCACAGCCACCCTAGCACGGAGGTCACAACGTGCTTCTCTCAACCTGAAGGAACGCCGGGAACAGGGAAGGCGAGGGCCAGGTGAGGAGGTTTTAACAGAGCACACATTACTTAGGACTTCTTCGCTGAATGGAAAGAAGGTTATAAAATGGCAGATTTCATTTGGCATCCTTTATGGAAATGTATCCACAAAATTATGAGAGTTAATACTTATAAATAATTCCATGCCAGACCCTGCATTTATTATCAGGACAAACTATAACTCCAGCATCATGACAGTACTTGCCTGACAGATGAGTAACGTGGCAAGGTTAAGGAAATGGGCTGACTTAGACCCTTCTAGACCGAGCCTGCAGGTCTGAGACAGTGCCCAGGGAGCTCGAGATTAGAGCCCTCCCCCACCCAGCTGCTGTTTTCCCTTCTCCACACGCACATGATCAAGTTACCATCAGTGTGACAAGATACTGAATGGGAATTGCCAGTGGGAGCCAGTACTCAGGCCATTCCTTCCAGCAGGAGGGCTGGAGAACCCTCACCACTCACTGCCCTCCATCCCTCCAGGTCAACCATAGCCAAAGAGACCATCCTCAAATAGAAAGAAAAGGCAAAGCATACGGGAGAGGGTACTCTGGTGGAGGCCTCTTCCCCCCTCCCCCAGCACCTGGCAGGGAGGACGGATGGAGGGAACCAGGTGCGTGCCATCCCATGGTGCCCCGCGCCCCCTGCAAAAGACAGGCCGTTGGAGAGGAATCCCCCCCAAGGGAGAAAGTGAACATTGGGATGGCTGCCCCACACAAGTCAAGCGTGGCCAGCACTGAACCCGCCTGGTGTGCCCTCAACAGCAGGTTGAAGTCAGACCCCCAGCTACAGAAAAGCTTTGGCCTTTCTGCCTCGTCCTCTCTCTCTGCTCCAGTGTAGAAGGAGCCAAAACCTTCTCCCAGCTCAGTGACACGGGCTGCACAGGGAGGGGCAAAGGAGCAAATGGACTGGAGGTAAGACTGAAGAGTCAAACTGGACGAGGCTAAGGCTGGCCTTCTGACAAGACAAAGGGACCAGGAGCTGTGGGATGTCTTTAAATACGCCTGCCAGGTTATTGTTGAAAGTATTAACTGGAAAAACTACACAAAACTGTACAAATGTAATTCAAATTATCTTAAAATACTGTCCCAAAAGAATGATTCTACCACATATAAATAGCTGATCACAAAGTTCATTGGAAGTGCATTATTTTGTTGTCATTCCAAAATATATAAATATATGCACTTCCTCCAAGAAAAGCAGGAAAAAGTGAAAAAGAAAAAACAGTATTGACCTAAGATTAAAAGTTATACATAAAAAGAACAGCATTATAGCTGCTCATAGGTGCATGAAAAGAATATTTTCTGTTAAGCAGGGGCAAAAAAGGCAGAAATTGGAAAATATCCTTTCTTTTAGTAATAAATGTCTGAAAATGGCCATTCACTGCCTTTCCAAGTTCCAGCTCTGCTGTTAACACTAGAAATTGAACTGTAATCCTTGAGACCATTAGACTCTTCAGACCATCCCCTCAGAGGAAGCAAGCCATTATCCAGAGCGAGTTTAGAGGCATTTTTATGTTCTTCCCACTGTATGAACAACTGCCTCTCAAAATTCACTTAAAAGTAGATGTTAGCGTGAAAAGAGTAGAGGCTCTGGGGCTCGGCCAGGCTTTAGGCCCCCCTCATCATGAAGCTGTTGATGGAGGAACTGCTCATCTTCCCGGCTTCTTCCAGGGGTAAAGCCTGCTCCACTCCCCTCACCAGGGCAGCGCTGAATCTAGCGGACCCCTCAATATGACCAGACCATAGCCAGTCAGGAAGGCTGTCGAGGGACAAGGCGGAGCCCCAAGTCTGTTTTCTCTGAGGGCCTCAAACCCTCGGGAGCTTCCTCTTGAGAACCCTGTTCTCACGCCCCCTGTGGACACAAGCAAGAAGGTGAGCTTGCCAGGGACCCTGAGTTTCGGTCCTCTCTCCAGCTTCCTTCACTGGCACAAAAATCCCTTGCAAGCTAAAATTATCTCTTACCTAGATTTCCATACACTGGACCCTTCATACTAGTAGTACTCCTCATCCACCATTATCCCCTCACACTAGTACTTCCCGCACAGGGACCCCTCACACGAGTACCCCTCACACACTAGTACCTCTCCCACTAGTACCTCCCATGCCGGCACCCCTCACACGAGTACCCCTCACACACTAGTACCTCTCCCACTAGTACCTCCCACGCCGTTACCCCTCACACGAGTACCCCTCACATATTAGTACCTCTCCCACTAGTACCTCCCACGCCGTTACCCCTCACACGAGTACCCCTCACACATTAGTACCTCTCCCACTAGTACCTCCCACGCCGTTACCCCTCACACGAGTACCCCTCACACATTAGTACCTCTCCCACTAGTACCTCCCATGCCGGTACCCCTCACACGAGTACCCCTCACACACTAGTACCTCTCCCACTAGTACCTCCCACGTTGGTACCCCTCACACGAGTACCCCTCACACATTAGTACCTCTCCCACTAGTACCTCCCACGTTGGTACCCCTCACACGAGTACCCCTCACACATTAGTACCTCTCCCACTAGTACCTCCCATGCCGGTACCCCTCACACGAGTACCCCTCACACATTAGTACCTCTCCCACTAGTACCTCCCACGTTGGTACCCCTCACACGAGTACCCCTCACACATTAGTACCTCTCCCACTAGTACCTCCCACGCCGTTACCCCTCACACGAGTACCCCTCACACATTAGTACCTCTCCCACTAGTACCTCCCACGCTGGTACCCCTCACACGAGTACCCCTCACACACTAGTACCTCTCACACTAGTACCTCCCACGCTGGTACCCCTCACACGAGTACCCCTCACACATTAGTACCTCTCCCACTAGTACCTCCCACGCTGGTACCCCTCACACGAGTACCCCTCACACATTAGTACCTCTCCCACTAGGACGTCCCACGCCGGCACCCCTCACACGAGTACCCCTCACACATTAGTACCTCTCACACTAGTACCTCCCACACCGGCACCCCTCACACGAGTACCCCTCACACATTAGTACCTCTCCCACTAGTACCTCCCACGCTGGTACCCCCTCACCTGAGTACCCCTCACACACTACTGCCTCTCCCACTAGTACCTCCCACGCCGGCACCCCTCACACGAGTACCCCTCACACACTAGTACCTCTCACACTAGTACCTCCCACACTGGCACCCCTCAAACACTATTATTTGTCACATGAGTGTCCCTCACACACTAGTATCCCTCATACTAACGCCCCTCACACACCAGTACCCCTCACACCAGTACTCCTCACATATTATTATCCCTCATACTAGTACCTCTCACACTAGTATCCTTCACACCAGTACCTCCCACACTAGTACCCCTCACATTGGTAGCCCTCATACTAGTACCCCTCATACCTTTATACCCTCACACCCTCCTAGTAGCCATGGGAGGGGACAGGAAGCCAAGAGTAGTCAAAAGTACAACTCACAACCTGAAAACCTAAAGTGGGTGGGAGCTTTCAACTTGAAATGCACTGGATGAGGCAGCTTCACTGATCACTTCAACTCAACCCCATGGATGGAGAGCCCAGGCTTGCACAACACCATGCTGATGACCACACGAACAGAGGAGCTCCTCATGTGGTGGCCACCCCGTGAGACACGGAGAGGGTAAATGAAAGCCATTTTGTGTTAGTGATTATCAAGAAGTGATCAAAATGGGCATGAGGAGAGATCAATTAATTTAGCCTTGGAGGGGAAATGACAGTACAGAATCAGGGAGAAGGGAGTTCCAGAGAAGGTAATGGTGTGGAAAAAGTGTGGATGCCTGTTATTGAACAGGATGCCTTCCCACCTTCAAAAATATAGAACATGTCAAATGGAAAATAAATGTCCCCCTCTTTGAGTTAGCTGACAACTAAAAAGAAGAAGGAAGGTTCATTCTCTGAAAAACAGGCTACACATTGCAGGTTCCTGGGTTTCTCTATCAGAATCTAACTTGCTAAAGAGTCTTACTTGAACTTCAGCAAGTTAATTCTCTTAGTGAGCTCGAGGCTAGCACAGCCCTTCCTTGCATGAAATCCTCAGCAAATAATGACATAAGAGATATATTTGGGGCCAGGCAACAGGTCAACATCTTTCGAACATGAAATTTATGGAGACTGTCCTTAGAGGCAATACCTGCGTTTATC
Source organism: Halichoerus grypus (assembly GCF_964656455.1). Taxonomy (NCBI): domain Eukaryota; kingdom Metazoa; phylum Chordata; class Mammalia; order Carnivora; family Phocidae; genus Halichoerus; species Halichoerus grypus. The sequence goes on from NC_135715.1 coordinate 2,011,125, forward strand.
ACGTGAAGTGCCAACATATACTTTAGGCAGTTGCCATCTAAAAGATCTTTCTAGAAACTCCAGCACAAACCAAAAGGTACACAACTGTGACGTTATTTGGTGATACAAACAGGCATACTCTGGAAAACAGTGATTCTAGAAAAAACCTTTATTGCCGCAGTGCTTACTATCCATGCAGCAGGCAGCGCACTAGGTCCTGGACACACAAGCTCAAACCATGGTCCTCCTCCTTCACGTGCTCGAGGTCCAGCGGGGGTCAATGCAGATTGGCTTTTTTGGCCACACTCTAAAATCTTGGGGGCACACTCAACCTTTTTCCCTGAGGAAAAGGAACTCTGAAATGCTCACAGACATCATGGAGTCTGGCAGAAACATAACTTGACCATGTGTGATGTGGCACGCTTACCTCTCACAGCGTGCTGGGACCAGAGGGCCAAAATCTGCATAGTTGAGTCTTGATGAAAATAAGGACCCATCAACTCAAAGGGGACTGTGGGATCTGTGAGAGGGAGCGCTATGCCTGGAGAGCAGCCGCGCAGGCCTGGGATGAAGAGGAAAGGCAGGAAGCAAACGGCAGACAGAGAGAAGTGAGGGGATGGGAGTGCAGGAGCCGTGGGAAGAGAAGTTTCCAGAAGAGGGCGTGCCCCCGAAGTTTCAGATGAAGAAAGACGTTTGGTCAGATGCCATCATCAGCAGTGGCCACGTTGCAGGGAGCTGAGGAAACGGAGGGTGCGAAGTGGCGACGGCTCTGTGTAGTTCTGGAGGAGAGGGGCCCGGTGCGCTCCCTCACTCTTCCACGGACTCGACACGGATCCACCGAGAATGGTTCCGTGCTGGACACGGTCAAGGTGCTGGGGACACACAGGGGGTTAGTCCCGTGCTGCCACCGTAGCGAACTGCCACAAGTTCGGCGGCTTGAAGCACCACCAGCTTACTCTCTCACAGTCTGGAGGTCAGGCGTCCAACACGGGTCTGTGGGGCTAAAGCCAGGCTGGTTGCCTGTCCCAGCTCGCACACACCTCAGCTCGCGGCCACCTCCTCCAGCTGCACACGCAGCCGCGCTGCATGTGTCTGGCCCATCCTCCACCGCCACATCATTCTCTCTGGCGGAAGCCAGGCGGGTTCTCTGCTTTTAGGGACCCTGTGGTTAGATTGGGTCCTGGGGACAATCTGAGTGATCCATGGTGGTCTCCCACCCCGTCGCCTTGGCCAGGTAGGGGGGGCACATTCCCAGGCTCTGGAGACTGGGCCGGGGACCCCTGAGGGGCCGTCATTCGGCCGACGGCAGAGAGACCGCAAACAGCCAACTGCGAACTCCGGCCGCAAGCGTGGGGAGCCTGGGCCCTCCACGAGCCGAGAGCTGGCGGGTCGGGTCAGCAGGAGTCGCCCTCTGCCAGGAGTGGGCAGCCCGAGGCTTCCTTCTGGGCAGCCGAGAAGCCCACGCTGCGCCGCTGCGGAGGGAAGCGGACTCGGTGGGCGCTGGGGCCGGAGGGCAAAGGCCTGGGCTCGCCTGTGGGGGAAACAAGAGCTGCTCGCCGGGGGTACGAAACGGGCAGACCACGTGGCAAGGCGGGCAAGGCGGGGGCCGCGGGCTGTGCGCACGACGGTGACTTTCTCCAGCAGCTGAGGCACCCCTCGGGCTGCGGAGAGAGTGGATCAGAGGCTGACAGAGTGGGGGGCAGGGCTGACGGGTGGGTGGGAGACAGCGGTGCCGATGGTCAGACCCATCAGTCGGGGCCGGCCGGAGAGGGGCGCGGAGGCAGGAAAGCAGGGTGTCTGGATGGGGCTGAAGTTAGCCGTGGGTGTCACCGGGGTCAGAGGAGAATTAGGGTTTGCTCCTGAGGGTGTTCAACTGGGCCTTGTTCCCGCACCTGCTCTCCTGTTGTCTTAGGTGAGTGTGGGTGCTGGCGTGCACACGGGCAAACGCACGCACGTGTGCGGGTGCACGAGTGTGTACGTGGGTGTGTGCATGAGCGTGTGCACACACGAGCTCGGGGGAGGGCATGCTGTGGGGAGGCCAGGCCTGTCTTCCGCTCGGGCTCAAGGCGAGGAGCGGGCCCGTCTGGCACAGGGAGGGGCAGCCCCCGGGAGAAGCCCGCTTCCTGGGCGAGCACGCCAGGGCCACGCGACGGTGCAGTGTTTACTTCCACCGAAGTGCGCGCACACACGTTTTGCTCTATTCTGGCCAGTGCCTGCTCGGGGGTGGGGGGGGTACCCGTGTACGGACGTGGCTGACCTGATTTATCTTGGCTTCTGGGCAGGGACAAAGATAGTGAGGTGACAGAAGCTGGGATTCTCCCCAAGAGCAGTGCAGACTCCCCAATCTCGCATGCAGTTTTGGGGGTGCATGAGGGGCTCAGGTCCGGCAAGCCGCCCGAGGCTGCTCTCCTCAAGGCAGGTGGGAGAGCGCAGGCCCCCCAGGCTGCCACATAAGCACGTTCGAGTCATCGGTCACGACCCGTGTGCTGACCCTCCATCGGTGAAGGCCATCAGGCCCACGCAGATTCTGCCTGGTCCCCCAGGAGAGGCTGTGAGTCACGGCAAAAGGCGGGACGGATGAGGGTCTGACCTACCACGGCGGACAGGACCCCAGAGCCTGCTATGGGCTCCCCATCGCTAGAGCCCGGACACAACCTTCTGCTTCACAGGCCTAGACAGCATCCGCACCGTCCACTGGCCCTCCTCACTCTTCCAGGGCAGAGGGACGCTGTCACCAGCAGAGACTCCTCAGACGCGTGGCCCATCGCAGCTGAGACCCCACTCCCAAAACAGTGTCTTGCCCAGAGCAGGGCCTGATAAATCCTTGACCGGCTGAAGGAGCAGGCCCGAGAGGAGCTCCGAGGTGTCCACACAGTGTCCTTTGATGTCAAGCATCGGCGGGGGCAGACTGCAGGTGGAAACCACTACTGGGAACTGTTCTCATGCCTCCCAGACCACGGCAGAGCCTTCACGAAAACTCCCGAGTGCCCGCTGCCAGGCCTCGTGTGCCATGACCCCGAGACATGAAGGACGGAAAGACACAGAAACAGCAACTACTTCGGGCTTGAAACCCAAATTTCTTAAATGCCCTCTCAGCATCAGGAGACCTGCTCCTGACATCACTTGATGTGTGTCTCGATGCAGTCCCATCGGTCCGCAGAAAGCCACCCGGCTCCCGGGCCTTCCTCCCTGCCGAGCGGAACAATGAGGTGGGGGGTTTCATCAACATTTCCAGTGTTTTTCACAGGCTTGATTTAAGAAGGGAGGATTCCCCCCGTATTTTCGGTCTGATTATCAGACGGAGGTGGACAATGGATTGAGAAGAGCCACTCAAGGACAGAGCTCTCGTGTGTGACAACTCCTCCAATCATCAGACGCTACTAAACGATTATTGATCCCGCTCACATCGGGTGATAACTGAGCATTTTCCACTTCTTTAAAGTGCTGTTAGCTAGACTCCAGTCAATGAAGAAGCAGTAGATTTCCTTTAAACACAGCTCGATACAATAAACAGCTCACACTGAAAGTTCAGAGTTCTTTAATCTCAGCGAAACAAATAACTACAAACACACAGGCTTGCTCGCAGCTAAATGCTTTATTACAGCACCAGCACCCAGGGAGTGGGTTACATTAATACGTAACCTTAGCTACCACTCAGACCAGCACCCAGGGAGTGGGTTACATTAATACGTAACCTTAGCTACCACTCAGACCAGCACCCAGGGAGTGGGTTACATTAATACGTAACCTTAGCTACCACTCAGACCAGCACCCAGGGAGTGGGTTACATTAATACGTAACCTTAGCTACCACTCAGACCAGCACCCAGGGAGTGGGTTACATTAATACGTAACCTTAGCTACCACTCAGACCAGCACCCAGGGAGTGGGTTACATTAATACGTAACCTTAGCTACCACTCAGACCAGCACCCAGGGAGTGGGTTACATTAATACGTAACCTTAGCTACCACTCAGACCAGCACCCAGGGAGTGGGTTACATTAATACGTAACCTTAGCTACCACTCAGACCAGCACCCAGGGAGTGGGTTACATTAATACGTAACCTTAGCTACCACTCAGACCAGCACCCAGGGAGTGGGTTACATTAATACGTAACCTTAGCTACCACTCAGACCAGCACCCAGGGAGTGGGTTACATTAATACGTAACCTTAGCTACCACTCAGACCAGCACCCAGGGAGTGGGTTACATTAATACGTAACCTTAGCTACCACTCAGACCAGCACCCAGGGAGTGGGTTACATTAATACGTAACCTTAGCTACCACTCAGACCAGCACCCAGGGAGTGGGTTACATTAATACGTAACCTTAGCTACCACTCAGACCAGCACCCAGGGAGTGGGTTACATTAATACGTAACCTTAGCTACCACTCAGACCAGCACCCAGGGAGTGGGTTACATTAATACGTAACCTTAGCTACCACTCAGACCAGCACCCAGGGAGTGGGTTACATTAATACGTAACCTTAGCTACCACTCAGACCAGCACCCAGGGAGTGGGTTACATTAATACGTAACCTTAGCTACCACTCAGACCAGCACCCAGGGAGTGGGTTACATTAATACGTAACCTTAGCTACCACTCAGACCCGCCGACAGAGAAGGACCGTCTCCCCCCGCTGCTTTCAGCGGTTTAAACACAGGGATAGAGAGCCGGGGCTGGGAAGTGGGGGTGGTAACTCAAGGGACAGTTGTCAGCCATCAGAGTGGGTTTCTTACGGCCTCAGGCGACGTCCTCCCGGCCCTGGAGCCGCAGATACTGGTCTGGCGTGGGCCCACTGGGCAGAGCGCTGGTCAAATGAATATCTCCGTGAGGCTCTTGTCACCAAAGACGCTGATCTGTGATTCCTGCTCTCCTGGGTATCCGGTCTGGCCAGTGACAAATGGGTGCTGTTCTCTAGATGCGTCAAGCTTTTGTTGTGGGTCCAGGGCAAACTCCAGAACATAAAACCAGGAAATCGACGCATAAGGAAATCAGCAGTAACTGTGGGACTAATCTCTCTGTGGCATCTGCAGTTAGCCAAAGGGCTGACCACTGAGGCTCGGGGTCAGGGCAAATGACCAGAGAAGTCAATGAAAAGTGGTTTCCGTTATTTATTTTGACATATTTTTTCCCAATGTGAATGGCTTCACGTTTTATTGTACTAAAATAAAAGCACAGCATTTCTTCAGACAAAGGCATTGTCATCACTCTGGGGAAAGTGACCGGCTCTGCAGAGCCCCGTGCCCTTGGCTTGCCCACCCAGCCACTGGGCGTCTGGTAACTAGTGTTCTGTGCGGAGAGGAGCTGTGGTCAGGGAGAAGAGCCCCAACGGTGCCTGGAGGACAAAGGTATCGCAGAAGGAGGGGCTCTGCGGGGAAGGGAGTGTGCGTGCATCCGGCTAGAGGGACGGTGTGGAGCTGGGGCCCAAACGGACTGCGGTTGCCCACGCTGTCTGATTCTGTCCTTGTGAACCCAGACGACACGTATTTATGTGCTGGGGTCCCAAAAGGTTCACAGCTAGTCCTGCAGTTGAGCAGTGAAGCTCCACCAATGAGCAGTGTGGGGAGGAGGGAAGAGGACGAGAGTGTGATACCCGGGCTCAGCTCGGGCACCAGGAGGCCCCTGCAGAGGGGGACACGTGCGCCAAGCCTTCACAGGGCAAGCGGCAGGTGCAGGAGCCGGTGCACAGGGGACGGCGGGGACGGCGGGGCAGCAGCGCCCCGGAATGCACAGAGGAAGTGGCGGCGGCGCCTTCAGGAGCCCCCGGGCAGGGACTCCGACCGTGACCTGCACGCCCTTGTCCAAGCAGTAGTCACAACGGCCAAAAGTGGGGGCAACCCCAGTGTCCGCTGACAGATGGCCGACAAAACGTGGTCCATCCACACCACGAGTGTTCCTCACACATCTCAACATGGACGGACCCTGAAGACATCATGGGCATGAAATAAGCCAGACACAAAAAGACAAAGACTGCGTGATTCCAGACAGAGGAAAGACCTGGAGTCATCAAATCCACAGAAACAGAACTTAGAATGGAGGTCACCCAGGGCTGGGGGCGGGGGTGGGGAGATGCGTGGGGACAGAGCTGCGGTTTGGGGAGATGGGAAAGTTCTGGAGACGGACAGTGGGGCTGCCCAGCAGCAGGAATGTGCTGAATGCCCCTGGCGGTGCGTGGGGAGTGGTTAGGACGGCTAGTGGGATGCCGTGTGGGCTTCCTTTAGCGCAGTGGAAACAAAGGAACCTGCGGGCGCTTTCGGGTGATAGGTGACCGAGCGGGAAGGCAAGAAGAGCTCTTTCATTTTGTCTGGATTGAGCATCTTCTGCAAGACGTCGGTGGGAGGAGGCAGGTCACGGCCAAGCCTGCATTGTTAAAGAATGCCTCTGACTTCCAGTGCAGGAGGGGCAGGGGAGGCCAGCGGGGGAGCAGGGAGCTCGGGCACCTCTGGGCGACACCCTGCACTCGAGCAAGGGCATGGAGTCCTCGAGGAGGCCGCAGGGATGGAGGCTGTCAGTGGAGGGCCCGACACAAACATGACAGACACGCCAAGGGCTTCCTAAGTGCCCGGCTCTGGTCCCCCAGCAGACTGCACGGCAAGAGAGACGGCCGCGCCCCACGGACACAGACGAGGGAGGATGCCGGGAGGATGCTATTGAGGTAACAGTTGCAGGGGCTCGAGAGGGCGGGGCCAGCGGCTCTGTGGGCCCCCAGGAAACACAGGCTTCCAGATTTCCAGCCCTCAACGTGCAAAGACAGGAGGGGGCCACATTCCAGCATCACTTCTCCAGGTGCACGCTTTGCTGTTTGTGTGTTTTGTTTTCACTGTTTTCACTGTAATGTTTCTTAAATCTTTGAATGTGACTGCCTCTAGGTTGGCAATGCATTCTGTACTTGGCCGCAGTCTCAGTAATCCCGCCGGCATTCATTAAATGTAAGAACGCGGGAGGAACAGTGATCTGTTTGAATCGTGGGGGAGGGAGCACACACAAGAGGCTCTAAGTAAAAGCTTTCTGGGTCGTGGGTGGGAGGGCACAGCTGTCAGCGATGGCACCGTCTCCAATTGCTCTTTCCTCTGCAAAAGCGAAGGAGAAACATGGCCAAGTCCTCAGTCACTGCCCAAAGAGGTGCGCAAACGCTCCCATGTGGAAGCCGGAAGGGGCACCAGCCAAGGTAAAGGGCCCCCCTGCTGACACATCCCAGATTTGGGACCATCACCCCGAACGAGCGTGCCTAAGACGAGGGTGCTGGGTGCGGGTGCCGGTGAGCTGGCAGTGCTGATCTGGGGTCACAGAACACTGGGTCCGGAGTCCGGCTTCGCCATTTACCATCTGTACGACCTCAGACAAATCCCTGTCTGAAAAACGGTGCTGGCGGGGGCCGTGCTGCAGGGTGGTTGGAGGACCACATTGACAGGGAGCCTGACTCGTGGTGAGCGGCACACAGGTCAGCTGCTCTTATCATACTGGTGATTTTTATCATCAACCTCTCTTTATCATCAACCACAGCATCCAAATGAGGCACAGGTCTGAAAACACCAGGTGCAGTGCCTGGCACATAGTAGGGAGCTCTCTTCACCTCCACTGGGCAGGTCATAAAACCTGCCTGTTATCACTTTTCACTGCTCATTTCACATCAAAAAACAACAGCAGCTAATAAAGACAGAGTCCTGACTAGGAGGCGGGTGCCGCGGAAAACATGTTCCACTTGTGAACCTTGCTTTCTGCTCACAGCAGCCCTCTGAGGTGGAAAGCACTAATAATCCCCTTTTATCTCGCAGGAAACGGAGTCTTACAGATGAAGGACTGACCTGCTGTCCCTCAGCCAATAGGAGGTGGAGCCCGGCTTTGCCTGGGTGAGCAGCCTAGGAAGGCACAGCCAGGACCCCTGGAGTCGGGGGCTTCCCCCAGGTTAGCGTCCCAGCCCTGAAATAAGGGCACGACTGTCCGAGGGTAGCAGCAGGACACGTGGGCTGGTGCGGGGAGCAGGGCCCAGTCAGTGGAAGCAAGAAAGGACAGACCGTTGGAGTGGCTACTGGTCCTGGCTCGGGCCTCCCTGTGTCTTGTGAGGAAAAGAGAACTTCACTCTAAGTGGGGAGGAGGGAAAGCGACGTGAGCACAGAAAGTCCGTTCCCCAAAGCCAAAGTCTTCTGATCTAACAAAATCTCCATGCCTGTTGGCCCCTCAGTGACACGGATTTCAGAACCATGCCTGCCCATAAAGGCCAGTTCTTGCCTATGCACATGCTATGCTCGCCCCAGCCTTTGCGCTCCCGGAGGGGGGGGGGGTGAGACATGCACGCATCCAGGGAGAGCCAGCAAGCATTACGATTCCCTCCTTTGCCGTTGATGGCCAGACGCCACAGTCCACGCTTTCTGCTGGGGTGAGAGAGACCGGAGAGCGTATAAAGAAGAAAATCTCTCCTCAGAGCCTAAACAGAACATCCCAGGCCCTGTCACCTGTCTGGTCTGGCCTCTACAGAAGGCAGGGACTGCAGGGAGAGCCTCTCTGGAATGTTCCACCACCGCCACAGGAGAGATGCTGGGTGGTACCCAGAGATCTGCCTGGCCTTCCCTCCCCCTCCCAGCCTAGAGAGCCCAGTCCAAATCCCACACCTGCCATGAGCTTGCTCCGGTCAGAACCACAGAAGGCTAGGATGGGAAGGAAACCATCTCACGACCATAAGAGCTGACACTGTTTGCTACATGCAGAAGCTGCGCGAAGTGTCTTACAGAGGGCAGCTTGTGGAACCCTCAGAGCCCCGGAGCCCTACAAGGGTATGACCCCCATCTTCCATTGAGGAAGTGAGCAGACAGAGCGTACTTAGGGTGAGTTAGCCACCATCCACCATCCAGGACACAGAAGAAACAGGATTCCCACCCCAACAGTCGGTTACGGAATCCTCGCTCTCACCCTGTCGTCAACCAGACACCGCCACCCCCACCCCTCCTGGGCTTCATCTACCCAGCACGAGCTTCTCTTTCAAACTCCCACATCCATGACTGCACAACCACACTGCAATTAACCTGTGCTGCCGGTGGTATTTATTTTATTATCTTATGTGTTAGTAAACTCTTCATGGCTGATTGCGTAGACCTCATCTCCCCATTTTTATTAGAAATTCCCTTAAGGGCTAGGAAAGAAAGTCTCTCATGCTTCTAGTTATGGTGGCCCTAGTTCTGGACCAATACTGGGAACAGATAATCCAGCAAAGGGTCCTTACACCACTTCTGGGTCCAAGAGCCAGACTTGAAGATGTGGCTTGCATGGTAAAATAAAGAATTAAGAGAGCATTTCAAAGGTTTAAGAGGTTTCTCTTTATGGAAGTATTCCAGCCAGTCAGTGAGTCAGGACCCATGCACTCAGAACATCACCGTTTCATAACGGTAGATCTAGCCACTGGGAAGTATAACTGCAACTTCACAAACATGAGACAGACGGACAGTGTGTGCCCACTGATGGAAGAATGCATCACCACCTGTGGGACAGTCTTGCCAAAAGCTCCCACCTCACTCTCGTTCAGGCTTTCTCAACCCAGCACGACTGACACTGTGGGCCCCCACTTCTCTGCAGTGGCTGCCCTGCACATCACCAGTGTTCAGTACCACCACGGCCTCCACCCACTAGATGCCACCAGCAGCCCCCCAGCTGTGGCATCCCCCAGTGAGAACCTCTGCATCCAACCACCAATCTGGAGGAAATACAGGGGATAGAAGAACAAGTTAAATACACCATGGGGATGCAATCGATAAAACTCAAACAGTAGAAAACCCTATAGAACAAGCAACTCAATTTCTTCAACTCATAACACAAGAAGTGCAGGGGGAAAAAACACAAAAACACAATGGTGGAGAAAAATCTACAGATTAAAAAAGGCTTAAGTGCAATCTATAGATCTTATTTGGATCTCGATTCAAACAAAAATTGTTAAAAATTATGGTCTGAGACTACTGGAAATTAAACACTGGATATTTGGTGATATTAAAGGAATAGTTGTGACAACATCATTACCATTATATTAAAATTTGTCCTTCTGTTTTAGAAATATATACTGAAATGCTTACAGATGAAATAATATGACATCTTGGATTTGTTTCAAAAATATGAGATGGGGTAAGTGGGAAGAGGTATGTCTGAAATCAGATTGGCCGTACTTGGCTAATGACTGCACCTGGGTGGTACACAAGCACGGGTTCGTTATACTGTCAGCTTCTTTCTTATGTATTTGCAATTATCTTTAAGAAAACATGTCAAAAAATCAGGAGGGCTTTTAACAGGAAGAACTGTCCTATAAAATCTGCTATGAAGGGCACCAGAGCCTTGGTGCCCAGCCCTGTCTACACTCTGCTGATGGCAGGTGTCTGACAGATGGCAAGGCTTGGTTTCTTAATGTGTGGACTCTGTTAGACACTCAAGAATGATTTCCATAACCCACTCCAGGGACGGACTTCCCAAGAGGAAAGAGTGATGCACATGAGCCGATGGGATGTATACGCTTCAGAATGCTAACAAACATACACTTTCAGAACCTGAAAGAAGGATCCAATATTGTATTCTTTTGCTGCTCTGCAAGGCAGTCCTGGAAAAGGCCTTGGAAGGGGAAGCCAGAAGACCCCTGAGGGTTCTCCACTCCGTCTGTCTCAGGCCACCTCAGCTGGCCCTCCAGGCGCATGCCCGCACCGTATACCCGCATCTCTGTCCTGCCTCATGACACCCGGTTACTATTCAACCTCTCTCTTCCCGTGGGACCAAGAAGCTCCCTGGAAGTGGGAACTGTGTTGGTGCTGTTCACCACTTCACCTCTGGGGCTGGGCACAGGGTAGGTGCCCAGTGAGTGCAGCTGAATGAATGAATGAGGGCATGCTCAGCAGCAGTGAGCAGATGAGGCCAGAAACAAAGTAGGCACTGTAGAAAGAGCCCATGGGCATCACATATGTCCACAGAACGCTTCTGATTTCAAGAAAAGACCCAAGGCAGGTGCCCACGCCGATTGAAACATTCAACTATTATTGTTTATGTCTTCAGAAGCATTACACTGGCCAAGAAAATTCTATTAATTTATATGTTGCTATCATTTATACTTCAGAGTTTATTATACCCTATAAAAATCAGATAGTGAATATTTAATTGAAAATTTCTTAGAAGAAAATATCCCTCTCTCCCTTACTGCCCACCTACCCACCAGAATTCCACGCAATGCCATTCATGGGTGGCACCTATCACATTTATAGGCCCCTAACAGGGAGAAGCCAGCCAACTCCAACAACGTCTGAGCAAACCCAATCTTTGAACAAACCCTGAAGCGGTCCACTTGCTGCCTCCAGCATCCGCAGACAAACTGGGGATGGGGACACTGCAGCTAGAAGTCTGAAGGCCTGACGTGGCTCTGCTTGGCCATTTGCTTCAGGCTTTTCTGGGCAAGATGATCATCATGGCTTTTTCCACCCGTGAAAGTGCTAGAATTCTAAGTTTGCCCCAGGCTTCATCGATGCCTCCTGCAGGCTGGGAGGCTAGTCCTGATCGTAATGATGCAGGTCTGAGTGCAGGCTGCCGACCGACATAAGCGCATTTTTATTTTGGGTGACCTGCCACTGTTTCAGGCTCCCGCTTATGGACAAGCTCAGAGAGCCCGCTTCGAAGGGAGTCGAGAGGCCTGAGCAGCTGGAGGCTCAGAAGGACCACACAGGAAGCCGCCTCCTGGGCTGAAGATCACCAGGACAGGAAGAAAGTAGGATTCTGGGTTTAGCCGATCGAGACGCAACCCCACACGTGCCCGGTGGGGATAGCAAAGAGAGCCAGAGGAACGAGATCAGAGTTGGCCTTCTCGAGCAACGGGCCTTGTAACCACCCGCCCGGCTCTGGGAGGCTGCACTGGAGACACCCTTCTCCTCCGAGCATGGCCACACCACACAGCGGCTGCTTCATTCATTAGTACCCCTCTCAGACGACACCATGAAAGAAATGACAAATTAGCCATTCCGCGTCAGCGACATTAATGCTATCGTGGCATCAGAGAGTCAGCAAAACCCGGCCCCCATAACTCAGGTCACCCTTCCCCTCCAGACCGGCCATCAATGCGGCTTTCCGTGCCTTGTACTAATCACTAAAGTCAGATAATATGAAGGTTAATGGTTGCAGACAGTCTGGGGAAACATCCAACATCTGATAAGGACACCCCCCCATTATTGCCCTCCTCTGCGTCGACACCCCAACCGAGAATAAACGAAGGAAGGAAATCGATGGTTAAGGCAGTCGTAATACATCTCCCTGTGTAACATATAAATTGGCCCTTCATTTGCCCATTCACATCTCAGTTAATAAATAGTTCAGACACGGGCCACCCTGATAGTGAAGGAGTGTGACCATTGTGCGCCCGTCACCCCCTTGAGATTTATGGCACCGCAGCACAACGGGCCCCGGGCGAGCCTTTCCAATTACCTCACCCGTCTCTTAAACAGAAACAGTGTGTGCGGAGTTCTGATGAGGACTTTAATATCTACATATATCAAGCCCTCAAAACCGGGAGCTGCACTTTCTTCTGGGAGCAAAGCACTTTTATTGAACAGTAACTAGACAAAGCCCAGCTTGGGGCCCTTTGTCCCCGTATCGACTGCTGGGGTGCACACGGTGCCGGCACGCAGACCGCGTTCCCTCCGCTGCAGACTTGGCCACACTTGGTTACAGCCCTCGGAAGGCCTGGAGGACCTTCTCTGGAGTTTAACTTTCGTTAGCACATGGGGAAGTTCCCCCACCATCCTCTGGATGTTCTGGAGAAACTTCCTATCAACCGTAAGCTGGTTAACGTCAGCATGTTCATCCGGAGAGAGACCACAGGGCTTGCAAATATACCCCCTTCGGTGCAACACACACATGCAAAGTCATCCCTAAATGACAGATTCTAGCTTTGGCAACATGACTTTTCTTCCAATTCAAGTATGCATTTCTGTGTCCCAATATAATTACTACAATTTACCTTCCCAAACCAAAATAAAGCATTCTGGCAACGTGTTTCGTTTGTAACTAAAGTACTAAATGCAAATGCGGAATTGGCAGCCTGGTTGTGGTCGCGTTTTGGAGAGTTTATCTCGTCCATGACAGTGAGAAAGACACTCTCCCAGGACCGTGAATTTTGACAGTCCCTCTGACACATGAAAAATCACCGCACACGGCCATCCTGCTGAGGCTCCTGCTCGTTCCTCGCCGTCCGCTCCAGCACTTGGAGCCAGGCTCTTGCGACAAGATGAGGGTGGCTGAGTCGCCTCCAGCCCTCTGTGGAGAAAGCACGGTGGAAGGGAGCCCAGGCACGCCCCGCTATATTTTATACAGCACCGAGACTTTGGCAAAAGGCATCCTTCTGTTGCCAAGTGCAGGCAGAGGAGTGACTGAATCTGCCATCCCCAGGTCTGGCTCTCCCAGCATGGGGGAAACGCTGCCCATCCGGCCCTGCGTCTCACTCTTTCCATGATCCTGGCTCTGGGCCAGGCAGTGTGCAGCCCAGGTCTCTGGCTGTCCTCCTTCGAGGCACCGACGGTGCTCTGGGAGACGGAGCAGGTGGCACCGCCCAGTGTGAGCCACAGTCTAGCAAATTCCCCAGGGGCGGTGACGAGGGAGAGGTGAACGCTGCCTGGCAGCCAGGGAAAGGAGAAGACAGGGGAAGGAGAGGGGTGGTCTGCTTCCCGACGGAGAGGCGAGGGAAGGCCCCGTGGCCTTGTGGTAGCGCCCAGAGGAGCACGCAGAATGGTCAGCTCAGCCCTGGAGGGTCTCTTCCCGACACAGACCACCCGAACCAGCTCGGAGGGGCCACGTGCTTTGGCAGATGAGAATACAAGGACGTCCCTGAGGAGGCATTCCAGCAGGTGTGTTCACAGGTCCTCAGTGGTCACAGTGTTCCTCCTGTGCATGCGGCTAAGATGGCTCAGCAAGCCGATGCTGTGCCCGCAGGGCAGGTAAGAGTGAAAACCCAAGTGCTTGCTTAAACATCCTCCGATGCATAGAGAGAGACCACTTACCCAATAGGTTCTTCCTCTAAAGACAAGGGGAAGGAAAGGGAAATCGCATCTTCTCCTTCATTACAGACTTGGATTCCCCTATTGATACGGCATTTTGTGGGAATTACCTGTCAAACCTCCATTTGGGGAATCGGCACCACTCGCCACAGCTGCAAGGACATGCAAGTCTCTGCGTGCAACGCCCAGGCCGTACCAGCGACAGGGTGCACGCCAGCTTTGAGCCCGGGCTTGTCACCCTGCCCCAAAACCCTGTACTTTCAAGCTTTCTCCCCTTCATCCGTGCAGGGTGGAAGGCTGGCCTAGACCCTGCAGCTGATTCCACGCAATCTCTGCTTCCTCCAAAAAAAACGAAAATTGTCTTTTTGATGGGAGCTGACCAGTAATTCCCACCTCAGGAAGGAAGGTATCACGGCTCTGGGCCTACGGGTGGCCCTCTGCAGCAGGACGCAAGCCTGGTGGAGCATCCTCTCTGAGATTAACGCCAGAAACGGCCTCCTGGGCAGACGACGCGCGGCTCTCCCCAGGGGCCGGTCCTGCTCCACTTGGTGCCCGACTTTGTCAACGCGCTGCCTCCCCTGGCCCATAGCCCGGACCCGCCCGGGGAGCGGCGCAGCCTTGGCACGCGCCCCTCACTGCTCTGCCAGGCGTGGCCCCCTCGCCACCAGGGGCCCCACGGAGCCGGCCCGTGGCTGCCACGATAGCTCAGAAACAGCAGCAAGAACCGCAGCTACAGAGGTGGGAAACCATACTGCCTCTTCTCCTGACGTGCGGTGGAGGGACAGAGCCACGCTTCTCACGCCACGTGGCCTCTGTGGCAAGAGAAACACAGGCGTGCTCCCCGGTTCTGGAGCCCCAGTGGGTCGGCTGCCGGCAGAGGAGGTGGAGGACCCGCAGGGGTGGAGCCAGCAGAGCCTAGGGCCGACACCCCCCCTGCGCCCCACGCCCCAGGGGGTGCGGGGGAGACTCAGGAATGCCCACCCCACTGGGCAGCTGTCAACAGAAGCCCAGGGGCCCGCAGATGGCCTCCCTCCGCCTGCCGGGCAGCTCAACACCGAGCATGCAGAGGCCACGCTCTTCAGCACCCAGGACAAGAAGACACTGCCGCGGGCCCGAGACAGACCCGACTGCGGACAGACGGCCACAGCACTTGGGCCACGTGTGCGGCATTTGCATCAGACCAGGAGGAAACAAGACCAGTGGTTCTCAAGCTTCAGGAGGCATCAGAATCATCTGGAAAACTTGTTAAAACACAGACCACTGAGGCCACCCCACCCCCTGGTTTCTGATCCAGTAGGTCTAACAGGGGCTAGACCGTTTGCGTTTCTAAGTTGCTCCTGGGTGCGGACACTGCTGGCCGGACAACCTCACTCGGGGACCAGCGCCTTCCAACGGTCACCGCACGTCCCCATTAGACACTGGGGCTGGCAAAGGGGCAGGAGTCCCAACTCAGAGCAGGGGGCCGCCTTCAACCATCGAAGACCACAAATGTGGGGCATCGGCAACAGGTGCGGCCACAGGACGTAGAGTCCTGCCTCATCCAAGGAATCATTTCCTCCCGGTTCAGCTGTGGGAAGGTGGCCTGGGCTCTCTTCAGGGACAGGGAGCACCCCACGGAGACGGTCAACCGGCCATGCACACGCAAAGGGGATGAAGAAGGCAGGCCAGGGGCTGGGAGGACGGCAGATTTGAGCCCAACGTCCTGGAAGATCTTTCCACACTTTTGAGCCCCTGAGCGTGCGACTCCCACCCCCCCTCCTGATGTGTGTTGTCGCGTGAGGCTCCTTGGTAGGTCTCCAGGACTGGCCAACTCCCAGCTCACCAGAGGCTCTGTCCCCAGCACACGTGGGAGGACGCAGGCTCCTCCCTGAAACGCATCCTGCTTTTAGATGCTTGACATTTGAGTTTTGAAATAACAGGATCAGAAGCAGTTATGAATCACCCCCGCTATGGAAAGACGTTACCAGCATTAACTCTAATACGTCTTTAATTGGTGTCGTTCCTAAGGAAGAGAGATTTTTTTCAGAGAGCTTCAAGCAATAAGAAAGCTTTCAAGAAACATCCCAAATTTTTATTCCTCAACTCCTTTCAAATCTAATTTGTGTTAATTCAATTAAGGGCATGTAATTTGGCTGTCACAGAAATTAAATATAAAGAAAAATGTATATTAATGCAAAGTTTGAAGAGTTAGGCACATAGAATCCAAGACGTTAAAAAAAAAGTTGCATTTCTTCCTATAGCAAGAAGGAAGTAAATAACATATATCGACATTTCTTTTAAATTTTTTGTTTTACAAAAGACCTGCGAACAAGGGTTACTGAATCCAAGTAGGCAAGTATGCAGTAAGAATTTGTCCCTAATTTCCTACTTGACTGCATTTCTTTTTTCTCCCAGACATGGAAGAGCTCTATGCCGGCCACCGCATCCCGGGCCCCACCCAGCATTCTATCAGTCGACAGCCATCCTCTTGTTAAGTGCCGCCGTCACTTGGGGCCTGGCTTTCACTGTCACTGAAGACACCCTCCTGCAGGACCCAAACGTGGACGGCCCGCATACACCCCAACCCCCAGCCTCCTGCTCTTGCAGGGGACACGTCTCCAGTACATCAGAGTCCCCCTGGAGCAGGGCTGGTGATGCAGGACGGCTCCTGGAGATGGTGTCTCTACCAAGCAGAATCCTCCTCCCACACTGCCCGGCTGGCCCGGCCGCCCCTGCAACCAGACAGCCTTGGGGGTGCTGGCCCCCAGTCAGGCCTCGTGGGGTGGAGGAGAGGCACCGTGTGGGGACAGGAACGCCAACGAATAGAAGTTAACACCCCTCAGGGAGTTCCATGAAAGTTTCGTTACTGTCTCACGATTCTGCTGCATTTGTTCGGGGCAGCTGCCCAACAGGCTTGGGCTGAGAGATGTATTCTTCATTGCATCCTGGCAAGAGTCCCCTGAGCGCTCTCCCTGATGAAGAACCTCAGGAGCGGTCCAAGGACACACCACAAGGAACAGGCCAACACAGAGTCCAAGCGTCAGCTCTGGGCCCACAGCCACTGTTAGGGTGGGGAAGAAACAGGGAGACGTCTGGGCAGAGCTGGGCTGTGAGCGGAGACACAGGTAAGACGAGCAGAGGTTCTGGTGGGTGGACTCGGCAGGAAGCCAGGCCACAACGTGGCGAGCTCACATGACGGAGCACAGGGGGCAGCTTCTGGAAGCTGACGCGGACCGGGGTCACCCGCCAGGCCACAGGTTTGGACTGGGTCACCGAGCGCAAACCACCGCAGGTGCCCAAGCCAGGAAACACAGGCGGGGACACCACTCGAAGTGACCCCACGGAAGCGGGCAGTTCCAGAATAAGGCCCTCGGGACTTGGATGAGGTGGTCACACCTGGGACAATTTCTCTGTAATGAGGGAAACTCGGGGGCCATGGGCACTTTGCAATTCCACGGCCATGTCCTCCTGTGCTCCCAGCACTCTGCTGTCCTAACATAATCCCCCCAGCCTTGGAGAGGAGGACCTAGGAGCGGGCGCCCCTCTTCTTGCGCGTTCTGCTGCCCACAGTGCCCAGGCCAACCCCCTGGTGCATTATAAGCTCTGCTCCCCTGCACCGCCCCACAGGTGGGTGCTCATGGCCGTGGGGCTCTCCCTCGGGGCCTGAACTCACGTCCCGGTCATCCACACCACCCGGGCCCGGCCATGGCCTCAGGGTAGCAGTCAGACCTCCTCGTGGAGCCCACCAGAGCTACTTCAAAACAGGACTCCTAAGAATGCATCTCCTCTCCATTTGTCACCTGGGCAGAGGGTGTAGAAAAAATGAGCATGAGACTCGCAAAGCCCTTTTTCCTGTGATGGTGCATTTACTAATTTCCACACAAAGAAGTCAGGGAACGCAGTAGTTCAGCATCTCGCTCTCATTATCCCGCCCACATTTCAGGTGGTGCCTATTAAGCCATCATTTTAAATAGTTTAACTTGTAATGAGAAATACCAGGAGCAAAGAAATGAGTTCCCGTTTCTGTGAAAGCCTGCTTCACTTCCTACCGCCATTGTTCACGCGGCTGCAAGTCATCGCGTGATTACGTATTTATGTTTAGAGCCTCAAAATCAGGCCTTTTGTTAGAATGTCCATGGGGCTGGGGGCAGAGCCGACACTGAATGCCCAACCTGTTACAAATGTCAACTCTGAAATCCGATGACTAGGAGAGGAGTATTCATTACACAGAAAGAATTACTACTGGTTCCTTTTGTAAATGATAAATTCTCCAAGTGAATTTTTAATCTGTAAGTATATCCCAGTGCATAGTAGGTCCTCAGAAACACGAAGATGGGAGAGTGACCGTGTGCACGGAACACGCCGTCTCAGCCTGTCTGTCCTTGGGGCCACAGTCACCCCCACAGGTGACAGGCACCCCCAGGAGGAGGTGACCCCTTCCTGTTTGCTGGATATGGATCCTGGAGGCAGAGCCCTGGGAACACTCCCCCAGGCATTTGCCCCGGATTCAAAAGCAGAAGACAAGTGCTGGGTGGTAATATACGTGGTCTGTCCCTCCCAAAATGGGCTCTTGAAAATTTGGATTTAGAAAACGGATTACCTGTCACTCATCACCAGGCCCCGGAAACAGTGGCAGCTCGCTAGGAGGGCAGGCGGTGACCCAGGAGGACAGCAGCTCCCCGGCCCTGCTGGACTCCCCGTGGCAAACAGCCCCATGCACACTCGAGCCCCAGCAGGACACTGCCTGCTCCACGGACGGGGGGGCGCCCTCAGGCCAGCGGACGGCACCGGTGGGTCAGGACAGAGCGGAGTTTCAACACCAGGCATGCCTGGGATGTGAGGACACGTTTAAGAGCTGCAATTCTCGGCATGGGGGGGAAGGGGGAGGAGAAGGGAAAGAAGCGCCTTTGGAAGCCATCGTGAGCAAGTCTCGGATCTGTTCCCGGGTGAAGCTGGCCCTGAGCTAGCCGCGGGGAGCCAGGCCCTCTGCCTGAGCTGCTGGAGGAAAGGGAGGTGGTCACGGCAGGGTCGGAGCCTGAGCCTCCATTCGCACAGAGCAGGTGCGTACGTAAAGCACGTTCATTCGGCAGGTTAGTCTACTGAGCATCTTCTACTCCCAGGCACCGAGGTGAGAGGCCGCGGCAGGCCCGTCTGCAATCACTTCTCCTCCTGGCCTGGAGCTTAGACCAAACAGAGTGTCTCCCCAACCGCTGGCTCCCCCCAACCTGGGCAGCAGCAATGGGCAAGGCCTCTGTTCTTTTTTTTTTTAAGCACCCTTAAATCATTTTTAGGAATAATTTATATCCGGTGAAACAAGCACATCTTAAACATTACAGTAAAATGAATTTTGACATATGCTAACTTCACAACCACAAACATAGCCCTCATTAAGATCTTTTTTAAAGATTTATTTTTAAGTAATCTCTACACCCAACATGGGGCTCGAACTCAACCCCGAGACTGAGTCGCACGCTCTACCAACTGAGCCAGCCAGGCGCCCCAGCCCTCATTTCTTTAAATTTAAATTCAATTTAATTAACATATAGTGTATTATCAGTTTCAGAGGAAGAGTTCAGTGACTCATCACCTACATACGACACCCAGTGCTCATTCCATCACGGGCCCTCCTTAATGCCCATCCCCCAGTTACCCCCTCCCCCCACCCCCCAGCAACCCTCACTTTGTTCCCTAGAATTAAGTTTCTTATAGTTTGCCTCCCCGATTGTATATATGAACCACTTCTTTATCCATTCATCAGTCGATGGACATCTGGGCTCTTTCCACAGTTTGGCTATTGTAGACATGGCTGCTATAAACATCGGGGCGCATGTAACCCTTCGGATCACTACATCTGTGTCTTTGGGGTTAATACCCAGTAGTGAAATTGCTGGGTCATATGGTAGCTCTATTTTCAACTTTTTGAGGAAGCTTCATACCGTTTTCCAGAGTGGCTGCACCAGCTTACATTCCCACCAACAGTGTAGGAGGGTTCCCTTTCTCCGCATCCCCGCCAACATCTGTCGTTTCCTGACTTTAGCCATTCTGACTGGTGTGAGGTGGTATCTCACTGAGGTTTTGATTCGTATTTCCCTGATGCTGAGCGATGTGGAGCACTTTTTCATGTGTCTGTTGAAGCTTGGGCCCCACAGCTGCTGAGCAGGGGACCATGACAAGTGCTGGCCGGATCCTCCAGGTGGGCCCCACAAGACGCTGCCTCTCATCCTTCATCCTCGTCTGCTTTCCCACACCCATCTCCAGATTTGGGGGCAGAAGTGATCCCTTCCTTCTTCAAACCCTATAGTTGTTATCACCTTCTCAACTAAACCCTAAAATCCTGGAGTAGGGACCAGCTTTACTTCTCATAGTGCCTCCCACAGAACCCCACAAGACGTGTGTCACAGGGTCAAGATGTAAGGCACATCCATTGACCTCGGGTGGGGTAGAGAGGACAGCTGTCTGTCCAATTACATAACGCTGATGGGACTGATCGTTTATCTCGTCCTCACGGGGCTTCACGCTCATACACTCACTTCAGACACTCAGCAGTTGGGTCAGGATCTGACTCCAGAGCTGCGCCGTCCAGGATGGCAGCCGCCGGCACCGGGGCTCGTGGATGTGGTAGTAAAACAGGTCAACACGTCAGATTTTGAAGACTTATGGGAGAAAGAACACAAAATAGCTCACTAATAACTTTCTCATCGGTGACACGTTGCCCTCAAGTGGCCAAGTTCTGTGTGAATCTTTGGCACGTTCGAGCTCCTACTGTGTGCCAGACACTGGGCTTCTGGACGTGGGAGGTCCTCCTCAGAAGGCGGCAGAGCTGCAGAGCAAGGCCCCGTCACGCCTCCGACTGACCCTCCCCGTGTGGCGCAGCCCCCCAGCACTCCCCTGGGCCACACCTGTCCGCGCATCAGAGATGAGGCCCCAGAGTAGCGGCAGCAGCACCCGCACGAAGGTATGGGTGTCCCCCGGCTGGGGTCCCAGAGCTGCCGGGACACGGTCCCACGGACTGGGCGGCTTACCCCGTACCAGTTATCTTCCCACAGTTCTGGAGGCCAGAAGTCTGAAATCAGGGTGGGCTGGTTTTCCTGGGGCCACGAGGCAGAATCTGGCCCTGCCGCTCCCCCAGCAACCGGTGGCCGCTGGCGTTCCTCCCCTCTCCTCTGCGCGTGTCTGTCCCTATGCCCAAATTTCCCCATTTTATAAGGACAGCAGTCTGACCGCATCGGGGCTCTCCTGATGCCCTCCTCCTGCCTTGGTCAGCCACAGAGACCCTACTTCCAGGTCGGGTCACTGGTCACCACTCAACTGGGAATGTCACCTGAGCAACAAGCGGCTCTCTCCCACCTCACTGGGCCATCTCTGCCGCACCGCGCTGGGCACAGAGGCCACACTGCCTGGCCCCCAAGCACGCACCTGCTGCCGTGACGCCGAGCGCTGCAGCCCAGTGTGCAGGGGCGGAGCCCGGCCCTCGAGGAGCTGCATGCTCACGCCCGCGTCCACGAGGCCCGCACGTCCACCCCTGTCAGACTCCAGAGGGTGGACGGGCCCGGGTCGCCCGGCCACCAGCTCTAGCACCATGTGCCTGTGGATGAGGCTGCACGTTGGGTTATGGCCAAGTTGATGGGTGTCCCCTAAATCATTACACCAGAGCTCCTAACACTCTTCCTAAGAGAAAGGCCGTGCATCATTCCTGCCCTCGCTGCCGCCCACAGGAGCCTGGGCTGAGGTCCACCCTTGCAGTAGGACAGACCAGCTCGGACGGGCAGGCCCTTGCACCACAATCGGCTGAAAGGAATCCTTTCTGTCTTTGCCAGCAGTAGGGCAAAAGAGCCAAAGAGCCGGAGGGGGGTCTCGCACCCCCACGGACGGCGGCTGGCGCTCTTGCAGGTGGGATGCCGGCCAGAGGAGGGGGTCCGGCCAGCGAGACACACGGCTGGCCCTCATGCCAGGAGGGTGAACAGAGGCTTCCCCAGCAGCCGGGCAGAGGTGTCACCCAGGGAGCATAAGGAGAGCGCCGGCCCACCTCAGCCCGACACCCACACGCACACCCCCTCCAGCCCTCTGGGTTTTGAAGCCCCTTACGTGGCAACAAGAGCCTTCACCCCAGGACAGGGACAGGGGCTGGTTCTTGTGAGATCCCTTGGAAATCAGACCTACTGGAGGCCAATGTCTCTCGTGTTCTAGCCCCTGAGGCCACCATCCCTGCCTCACACCATCAAAGCCCACGACGGCTGCTAAGTTGACTCCGTAAGCCTGGAGCCTGGCGCTGGGGATCCACCGAGCCGCTGTTCCCTTGTGGAGGACAGGGGCTTGTGGTGACAGGGCCAGAGAACGCCACACGAGCCTCTGTCCGTGGTCCCTAAGGGGAGCGTGGGAAGACCACCCGGAGACAGGTGTGCCACAGAGAGAACACGTGGGCAGGGGCCCAGCACGATGTGCACACACTCCCTGAAGTCTGGGGAACTGTGATACCTTCACCACAACTGGCCATTTCCACACCCACCCCCACGCCTGGATGCTGGAGCAGTGTGGGCGGCGGGGCATCTGCCAGGGACTGAGTTCCATCCCCCCGAACCCACTACTAAAGCCCTAACCCCAAGGGGATATGTCTGGCGGTGATGAGGTTCGGATGCGGTCATGACGGGGTTGGCGCCCGTGTAAGAAGAGGGAGAGGGATTGTTGTCCCTGCCACGTGGGGACACGGCAGGAAGCGGCCACCTGCAGGCCAACAAGAGGCCCTCACCGGAAGCTGACCCCACAGCCTCCAGACCGTGAGAAAGAAACTGTGTTCAAGCCGCCCTGTCGGAGATGCTTTGCTGGGGTGTCCTGAGCTGACTAAAATGGGATCCAGCTAAAAGACAAGTGAGTCAGCACTCCACTCTGTCTGGGCTTGACAGGTGTTTTTTTTTTTTTAAAGATTGACTGATTTAGAGAGAGAGCAAGCACTGGTGACCGTGGGGAGGGGGGAGAATCTCAAGAATGACTCCCCAAGAGCCTGAGATGGGGCTCGATCCCACGACCCTGAGATCATGAGCCAAGCAGAAATAGAGAGTCCGACGCTGAACCGACTGCGCCCCCCAGGCGCCCCCGACCGGTGTTCTCGGGAATACCCAGCCCCACCTCCACCCCTCCTTCTGCGCCAGTGTCTTCTCCTCAAAGAGCACCAAGGGGCCCAGGGCCCCCGCAGCTGGAGTGGCCTGCAGGCACCGAGGGCCCGGGAATCGGCGTCAGGCCCTGACTCCGCCATGCTGTGCTGACAGGGACGGATCTGCGGAGCACAGGTGCGCTGTCGGACTCGCTCCTACTGCGCTCGGGGAGGGGTGGTACTGCCCCCTTCACCCCCGCCTGCCAGGAAACAGGTCCGTGCTAGTTACGAGACTTGCCTGAGGCCTCTCCAGGTGGTGGGGTGGCCCTGCCCCTCATGGCCCCTGTGCTGAGGGCCCGGCCCCACTGGGTCAGGCCCCCGCGGCGACCGGTGTGCTCTAAGCAAGCTCTCACAAGCAGCGTGTGAGACGTTACGTTTCTGAGAATGAAAATATTTAATGCCCTACGATAACCGATAACCTTTGCTCGACCCAGCGAGACGACAGAGACGCACTGCGGGAGGTTTCAGGAAGATACTCCACGTCTCTAGAAGGGAAGCCTGGGCTTGCGCATTTTACGGCGCCTGATTCCCGCACCCGCACGAGCAGCGGACACGCAGGACGGAGCCGTGCCAGCACTCCAGCCGCACCCGTACCACGTGGAAGCTGAGGCCCGACACAGGGGAGCACTCCCGCAGGGCGGCGGGGGTCTCCTGGGGGCTCTCCCTCGTCCTCACTACTGTAGCGGGCTTAAGCAGCCACGGCAGCAACGCTTCCCGCTCTCGTGTGTTTACGGGGCTGCCCGGAACCCTCCCCACAAAGGCCGAAAGCAAGCTGACTGCGTCGCTGCCGACAGGCACATTCTGTGTTTCCAGGGACCAGTCGGTCTGCAGAAGACTGATCCTACGTTCCTGGGGGTCCTCGTGTTTAATAGCCGGCCACTGTATTTACCCTGCTTCCTCCTGGGACTGTCAGAGCCAGCAACGTCCTCGGCGATGTTTGCTCAGCTGATCCTGCTTACAGTGGCCCCACCTGGCCCCGTCCTCAGACCCCCGTCACCCAGGCACCCCCAGGAGCGAGTCTCCTGGCCGTGACACGGGCGGCCTCCCACAGGGCCAGTGTGCCCTGTCCCGGCGCGGCCCCAGAGCCCTCCCTTCAACCTCTGTTCTGCAGCTGATCCCCCCGTGGGGCCGTCTGACCCCCAGTGTGCAGAGAAGCCCTCTCCCGCACAGCTGAGCCCCCAGCACTGGCACAGAAGGCGGGCCGGGCCGCGGGAGGCGGGGGAGCGGGTGCGAGCCAGGAGCGAGAGAGATGCAGGATCCGGGACGGGTGCCGTGGCAGAGAACGCGGGAGGCTGGCAGACGTGCCCCGCATTTCTCCACGTCTGAGATGAAGCACAGTCTCTTCTCACACATTACTGGACTGTTCCGCTCGAGCTCTAAAAGTGATGGTCACTTTTCCAAACCCCGGGTAAACCCCTTGGTTTGCCAACGGAGGAGCTCCCTGTCCAGTCCACTCATTTCGGGAGCCTGTGACGAGGAGTAACCGGGGCTGCCCTCGGAGATTCCTCTGCACCTGCTCGGTGACCGCCTCAGTCACCGGAGCCCCGAGGGGCTGCGACGTGCCCGGCACCCGCACCTGGGGCCTCAGCAACGCTCCACCTCCAGCTGGAGTAGACCCTGAGCCCCGGCCCGCGGCCCCCCGCGCTCCCAACGTCTCCTGCACTTGCAGCGCCCCCGTCTCTACCACGCCGTCTTCCCGAGCACTCTCCTCACTAGCAAGTTATCTCTTGAGCTGGATTCAGTCAACCCTTCAAACCATTCGTTCAAACCATTGGAAAAACTGCTTCCACCTCCACAGGTTCAGCTCGGTTCTTCCTCAGATCTTCCTGGTCTGTTTTCATGGTGTCGTCACTTAGCAGTGTTGCCTTTCCTTCTCGTGAAGGGCTGCACGTCTCACTCTATCATCTCTTGGATCCACTATGAGAGGACCCCGGGTCCCCTATACTTGGTGAGTCGGATCCTCCCGGGGTTTGTAATCTGGGGCTGTGCGTGCACCTCCAGCAGGACGCTCTCCGTGGAAACTCCGTGATGCAGAGAAGTCTGGGGCTCACACCTTGGTGCCGCAGAGGTAGATGCCACCCTCCCGGGATGACTGATGACATCACGACCCGGGGCTCCCAGGCTTTGCTGGCCGCTTGGGCTCAAACCAGCGTAGGAGCAGACCCGGGGCTGGACTCTCACCTCCCTCTCCACCGGCGGTCCAGTTTCCTTCCCGTCTACTACCCATGGTTTCGGGGGAGGACAGAGATTTCTAGAATACCCTTTTACCAAGAATGGAGCTCTTGGCAAGGATCCTGGCTTTACACGTACGGGCAAAGTAACATCACATCCGGCATTCCATGTCACACAGGCTGATCTCTGTGGATGCATTAAAATACAGAACTCAGTGAGGCCAGCAACAGCAGCCCATCGGACCCCACTACCTCCCAGGCTCCCAACACAGCCACTTATGCAGACCGCCTCTCATCTCCAGCCCTTGGGGATTTCTCCCACTTTCTTCTGAATGTATGCATTTAAAACATCTCTTCTAGGGGTGCCTGGGTGGCTCAGTCGTTGGGCGTCTGCCTTCGGCTCAGGTCATGATCCCAGGGTCCTGGGATCGAGTCCCGCATCGGGCTCTCTGCTCAGCCGGGAGCCTGCTTCTCCCTCTCCCACTCCCCCTGCTTGTGTTCCCTCTCTAGCTGTCTCTCTCTCTCTCTGTCAAATAAATAAAATCTTTAAAATAAATAAATAAATAAAATCTCTCTTCTATTTGGTGCACCATTTCTGCGTATTTGGTCAGGGGTATTCTTCAGGCTGTCGGTCCATCAACAAGAGGGTGTCGAAGACCCTCCCAGGCTCTCCAGTCTATGCTTCAAGTGTTTCTTTGTAACAGCTTTATTAAGCGGTAGTTCACAGACTGCATAATTCACTCACTCCAACCGTACAACTCAATGGTTTCTAACATATTCACAGATATGAGCAAACATCACCATGGCCTGTTTTAGAATATTTCGTCATCACAAGAAAAACTTCACACTTTAGCTTACCACCTTCTATCCCCGTCTGCCGCTCCTCTCCAAGCCCTAAGCAATCACCAACCTACGCTCCACCTCAACAGCTTTCCCTGTTCTGGAAACTTCATATCAACAGAACCACGTACGTGGTCTTTTGTGACTTGGTTCTTTCCCTTCGTGTAATGTTTTCTTGGTTCATCCACATTGGAGCCTGGGTCAGGGCGTCATCCACGTTCACAGCTGAATAATGCTCCCTTGTGCGGGTATGTCCCATTTGTCCGTCCATTCGTCAGCTGGCAGCCCCTGGACTGTTCTTGCCTTCTGGCAATCACGAATCACGCCTTGTGAACACTCACGCACAAGCATCTGTGTGGATGTGTATTTTCATTCCTCTTGGGTGTCTTCCCAGGAGTGGTAACTCTCCATGTTTAATCATCTCCGAAGCTGCCAGAACGTCTGGTTCCATGTGTTTTTAATCTACTCCCATTTACTTCTTATGGAAAACAAAAAAATACATGTGGAAGTTGCTTCATTTTTCTTACTGTAAATCTTTATCCCTGCAATTTTAAAAGACTGACAAGTACACCATCATGAAAAAACATTATGCACAAAGAAAAAAAGTCTTAAGAGATGGCCACAAAACTGGTTATCACCAGGAGGAGTGCATTTTAATTATTGCAATTTTCCTTATGTAAAATCTGAATTTTCAATAACGAAAATAAGTAGTATTCATCATAAAGTAAATGAAGAAAGAGGAAGACAATCTTTCAGAAAATGACAAGAAGCGCTGCTTTTTTTCATGAGAATCTAGAATAACCCTTCCTGTGAAACAATCGGTACACTGACATACGGGGCATCCCTTTCTGGAATGCAAGTGGCAAACGGTCTTGGCTTGAGGAGACATTCAAGTCCCTGTGGGATCCCACATGGATCATCTCTGCATTAGAAAAATGGGATATTTAAAAGAAAATTCTGGAAACTACTGGTCACTGAGTACGTCTTTCCTTCTCAAGGACAAAGCAGTGGCACAGGATGGGCCCAGAGCCAGCACTCCAGCAGAACCCGCTCACCCAGTTTGAAATGCTCACGTCCTCCCGCACCTGACAGACTGACTTCCGGCTGCTTGCCGCTGTCCTTCCTGGGGACATGATCCCCCTTCTGCTGCATGCAGACAGGGACTCATCGAGAGCAGAAGCTCTTGACCCACTGCACACCGGTCACCCCGAAGCACCTTCAAACACCAGTGCCTGGGCCTCGCCTCCAGACAGAATGTTTGCATGGTGATCCCAGGACACAGTCGTGGCTGGGAAGCCAAAGACCCACCAGCAAGACTCTGAAACATCACCTGGTCTCCTAGGAATGCTTCATCATCACCAAAGGAAAGCAACATGAATAATTCTCCCCACAGGAAGCGGGGCCTAGGAGGTGGACTCACATAAGGACATGGACAGTGGCCCCTACAATGTTCACCTTCTCTCCTGCTGCCGCCTTTCCCAAAGCCTCTGGTTCAGGACTACCCACCTCCTGATGAATCTGCTCTTTATAAATGTACAGCTGCCTCGTCAAAGGGTCTTCACCCAAACAGATTCATCTGCCCACCAAGACCTGGGGCCACGGAGATGCCAGGCCGGCGTGCAAGGCTGGTGGCATGGGATGGGTCTGTAGGAGCCCATCGAGAGCTCCTGGTCAGCTGCCTCCTTTCTTGGGCTCTCACTGCAGGTGCATCCCATCCTCCTCCTCCCCCTTTGGCTCATGCTCAGTTCAACTTTTTGCAGGAATAATTATCTCATTTAGTCCTCAAACTATATGACAGAGGTATTACTCCTACCATGGCAGAGAGGCCGAAGCCATGGGAATAATTAAGACAACCTCCTAGGTGACCAATTAGAGTTTAGGAGTACTAGGATTTACACCGGGTCTGAGCTACTGCCAAGACTGTGGGTTTGACCACCATGCTGCTCCCACCCCAGGACCGACACAGGCCAGCCGACCTTAGCCAATTCGGACACAACCCTACAGTTAAAGCATCGACACCACTCACGTGCTCCTCGTGGAGCAGATGGAACCAGGTGTGCGGAAATGCCTCGTACGTGGTAAAGAATGGTCCAGCGTGGCTCAATACCTTATTTCCAAGGCTCAGCGACAGACACAACATTGCCCTGTGTCTGGGGGTCGGTCTGCCTCCTCCACCGGCCTCAACCCCCTCCTCCTTCCTGGTGAGTGTCCATCCTAGGCAGAGCCACGGTGGCGGCCTGTCCGTGCAGACTGCGTGCGGGTAACCGGCGCCCTACGCAGACCCCCGCTGCCTCTCACCGCACCGGCGCAGGTGGTAGTCGTGTGGGCTCCAGGCTTCCGGAAGCAGGCTCTCGATGCTGGTGGCAGGGTGTCACTGGCCCTCTCCCTTCCACCGCCCGCCACTGTGGCTGGCTGAACAAGCAGGCAGGCCAGCTACGGCAGGGGGGGACACTCAGCCATCAGGCCCCCCCAGGGCCGGGACCAGATGTGCCGCGGACACACACACAGCCCTGGCCTGCTCTGTGCCTGGTCGGAGGATGGACTTGTAGATGTCACCCCTGCCTTCGCGGGAGTCAGCCTGCCCAGCCGCACACTTATTTTAAGAGGAACGTTACTGACATCTGGTGGCAATCTGAGAAAACTCACTTTGTGGAAAAATGGAGCACGGATTTCATCGGCCCCCATCACAGGTCATGACTGTAAAGGGAAGGAAGGGGTAAGAAGATGCAAGGCTGGACCCTGAGCTCCAGCAAGGGCGGCTCCGTTCTCTGACAGTGAGCTACGGATGTGGAATGGAGCCCGACTCGGTCCGTATTCTCCAGGCACCACATCCTGGGGTCCAGACCGGACCTGGAGAGTCAGGAGTCGGTTCTGAACACACACACAACATAGGAACAGCCCAGTAGAGACGACGTTCCCACTGCTGACAGCGGAAGCTGAGACGCGCCGCCCGGACGCACGTCGTGAGCCTCTCCGCTCTCCCAGCGCCCGTCTGCCGCCGTCCCCCCGACTGCTCTGGGGCGGCTGGCGTGCCCAAGCAGGGTCCCGTCTTCACCAGCACACACAGCAAGCATGAGCGACGGGCACCGGGAGACCCCGCAGCGGACGCCGAACCCACTCTCTTTTGTCCCACGCCGAGGTGATGTGAAATGTGAATGTTCCGGTAATTACGCGTCACTCTCACGGACGAGGGGCTCTTCAATGCTCCCCTTTAAAAACACGACCAGGTCTGGGTACCTGGGGCAACTAACTCTCTACTCGCCACCTAGAATTTCCCTGAATAAATTAAGACTAGTTCTTTGTTGGGCAAAGGGTAAAAGTTTTGATTTTCAGCCCGAAGTGACTGACTGTTCAATTGACAAGTGGGGTAGAGGATATGGTACACAGATCCGTCCACACACCGCCGGACACAGACGCTCCCAGAAACACCGCTGCGCCCCACGTCAGCAGGCCTGTCAGGCGACCACGCTCATCTTTCTCAGGCATACTTGTTCCGAATTATCGGCAGTGAGGACCTGCAATTGGTATCAGACCGAAACCCGCCAACAAACCCCCAGAGAGGACAGGCTTCGGCACACTCCCATGCTGCAGGGACCGTCCTCACCAGCCTCTCTCTTCCAACCAGGGCCCCACTCTCCTTGCAACTAGCAGAGCGAGATGCACACCCTGTCACCTCCCTTCCCCGTCTGACCAATGGCAGGGCCAACACTTAGAACTTGGCTTTGGTTCCCCAAACTTACAAAGGGCCTGAAAGCCCCGGCTGCCGTTGCCCCCGTCTACGCCCAGCACCTCGGCACTGCATGTGGACCCTCGTGCGGACACTCATCCAGCCCTGCAGACCTGGGTACAGTGCCAGCCGGCTGGTTGACCTGTCCAGCCTGGGCCCGGCCCAGGCACAGTGGCCGCCAGCAGGGCCCGGCCCGCGTCAGAGGCCGCCCCGCCAGTCTCAGCACCGGAGGGACGCCGGGCGAGCATTCTTCACACGACTGTGTGATGGACGAACGGAGCTCGCACTGGACTCCTGCTGTTCTTAGGGCTGTAAAAGGGGTTTCCCGGCCAGACTGCCCATTGGGGCATGTGCCCCTCCTTCCCACCACCCTACCCGGCCCCTGGGTCCATCCTCGTGCCGGTCCCCAGCCGCCAGGCATCCTGCCCCGCGCTCTGGGTCTTCCTCCCACCACTGCCCCTCCTCCGGGAGGCCCTGGGCCCGCCTTCCGGGAGCTTACTCTCTGCCGGGCCAAGTTCCCTGGAGAGCACACCCGTGGCATGGGGACTTCCCGGTGATCCTTGGGTCCGGGGGTCCGCACCTGAGGCCCACCGGAAGCCACACGTGAGTTTAACAGTGGGAACCCACACGCCCAACTGCCCTGTGAAGGGCCCCTTCTGTTTCCGACAGGGAGTCAGACATGGAGCAGAGGAAAAACTCATGTGCCCAAACTCCTTCGGAAGTGTAGCAGACAGGAGAAATATTACAGCCACAGCCTTGGAGGTGGGTGGAAATGTGCAGACTCCGGTTCTCCACAACACAGAGAACGTATCACACTGACCCGCACCTGCTCTAATAACAGAATACTTAATTTTGCCAATGAAAGATAACCCGGGCCTTCCCAAGCTTCTGTGGTCACTGTAACTTCTCGCCGCCTCCTGGGTGACCTTCGTGTCCTTCCATGCTGAGCTGGCCCGGGTCTCCCGCTGGCCTCTGCTCCCTGGTCCCGGCCCCCGGCCAGACGCCCCCAGGCTGACAGCTCTCTGCCCTCCCCTGCCTGAGGCCAGTGTAAGTTTCCTGGTCCTTCTCAGCCTGACTCCAAATTCTTTGGGTCTGTGGCCTGCGTGGCACTTCCACAACCCCTTGCGGCTCCAGAATTAAGGGAAGGCTGACAGGCTACCCTGCACCCCTCCCTCCCTGCCCCGCAAGGCTGAGCCAGGCGACTTGTCCAGGAGGTGCGTTCTAGCCCCTTCTCCCAGGACAGCGGCCCCGCAGCTCTGCTCACACCGGCCTCAGCTAAGCTCCGGCCAAGCCGTGCAGTCGCCTCTCTCTGTGCAGGGCCTCCCTCCCTCCCCGCTGGGCCCGGCAGCTACCCACTTCTTCCAGAGCCCCATGGTCCCTGGCGTCCTTCGCCCACCCCACCCCCCAGCCTCTCCTCTCCAGCGGGTACAACAGAGTCTTCCCTCTCAACACTCTGGCTCGTGAAGACAGCAGACTTCACACACAGCCTCTGCGGTGAAATTTAACAACGACTGCTTAAAACTTAGCCTTAAACAATCTTGGTTCTGAGCTGGACTCACCCGAGATTCACCGAGACAACAGTGAGAGAGACTGGTCACCAGGGAGCGGAGTTCAGGGAGGGGCCGCTCTCGGGCTCACACGGACGGCCACGCTGCGCCTCACAGGACCCCGAGTGAGTCCTCCTTCCACTCTGGACCCCAGGCACCTCCCTCACCCCGTTCTGGGCCCAGCCCTGCCCCAGAGCCGCGAATAGCCCTGGACAGTAAGAAAGAGTGGGAACGGCAGGGAGTGTGCTTGAGAAATATGCCCTGCCCCCAGCATGCCCAGCACCACGCAGACGTACCCACAGACAGACGGGAACCCAGGCCACGTACAGATGCAAAGGTGCACGCGCGGACCAAGACTTGGTCCACATGTATGTGGTGCTGTGTCTGCAGTCGGGACCCTGGCCCACGCATACGTGTGCAGGTATGTGCACGGACGGGGTCCTGGCCCACGCATACGTGTGCAGGTATGTGCACGGACGGGGTCCTGGCCCACGCATACGTGTGCAGGTATGTGCACGGACGGGGTCCTGGCCCACGCATACGTGTGCAGGTATGTGCACGGACGGGGTCCTGGCCCACGCATACGTGTGCAGGTATGTGCACGGACGGGGTCCTGGCCCACGCATACGTGTGCAGGTATGTGCACGGACGGGGTCCTGGCCCACGCATACGTGTGCAGGTATGTGCACGGACGGGGTCCTGGCCCACGCATACGTGTGCAGGTATGTGCACGGACGGGGTCCTGGCCCACGCATACGTGTGCAGGTATGTGCACGGACGGGGTCCTGGCCCACGCATACGTGTGCAGGTATGTGCACGGACGGGTCCTGGCCCACGCATACGTGTGCAGGTATGTGCACGGACGGGTCCTGGTCCACGCATACGTGTGCAGGTATGTGCACGGACGGGTCCTGGTCCACGCATACGTGTGCAGGTATGTGCACGGACGGGTCCTGGTCTGAGGCCAACATAGGCATGTGAGCCCTCTGTGGCCGGAATTGTTTGTGTGCTGTGGCGCACGCAGGGTAAGGTCGGGAACGCCCAGGCCTGAGAGGGGGAAAAGTCTCCCTCGCCTTGTTGTGTGCCTATGCCTCAGGCATCCGGTCAGCTGAGAAATGGCTCATGATGTTTTGAGTAATCTTGGGCACATTGTTCCTTGTGACGCCCACCGAGGAGAGTGGCTTCGTGTGCGGGGATGTGATGATCAGATAACATCCTGCTTCAAATGTATATGCGGGGTGTTGTCTGATCTCAGCATTCCTGCATAGGGTTTGATTTTATGTAGTTTCGGGGAATGGGTCATAAGGTACCTTTGCATAAGAACTGATCAGAGAATGAGATTTACTTAAGATATGTAATTATTCCGGTGCAACCGAATTTGATTTTGTCCTCTCTTGCGTAAAGAAGTATCGGGATATCTTAATGCTTACATTGTTAATCAGTAACAATATATTTTGATTGTAAAGAGCATAAAAGAAGTCAAGAAATAAACGGCAGCATGCAGTTGCAAGTGCTGCCTTTGCTCTGCATCCCCTGTGTCCCGGTGATTTCGCGACCCTTACCCAGGGACCCCAACGCACTAGACGTTGACACTGGTCCACGCATACGTGTGCAGGTATGTGCACGGATGGGGTCCTGGTCCACGTATACGTGTGGTGGTACATCCCCGAACGGAGTCAGGGTGCACGTACAGACGCAGAGGTACAAACACAGATGAGGATCGAGGACACTTACGGACACACACACACACCCATCTGAACGCCTGGTCGGTGTCCAGGATAGGAAGAAAGGGGAACTTGCCATTGACCAGCACATACCGCCCCCCAGTCGGCCAGAGCACGGGGACCCTCGCACCCCCTTCTCAACAAGCCGTGGGGCCCGTGACAAGCCCACACTGCACCGGGCTTTCTCAGGGCAGAGCGAAGCACGCAGTGCGGGAATGGTGGGCTAGGTGACGGCAAGCTTCTGGTCACCCTTCATAACAAGGCAGCTCATCTGAGCCACAGAACCCAGCAAACAACTGAAGGGACTCGCTTCTCACTTCCCCGGGTGGAGGATACTTCGCTGGTGCCTGCCAGGCGCACACGGAGGCTAATTCACGACCCACATGGGTGACTTGGGTGTCGGGACCTAATTATTCACAGGTCCCCCTTGGGACGGGCATTCTCTGGAGATTCAGGAGCAAGCATACAACACCCCAGCTTCATCCTACAGAACCCACGGACCCCCCGGGGATAAACAGATCCAATCTGCAGATCCAAACCTTTAGCTCTGTAAGATTCAGTGGGTTTCCTTGGGTAGCGGCTTCATGTTTCCCTCCAAACGGTAACAATTAAGAACTTATTTTTTTCAATATTTCAGATGACATATATTCCCAAGAGCAGTGCATTTACTATTTTGCACATGGCCTCCACGAGAAGAGACGGGAAAACGTGCTTTTTAGGGAGTGAACTAAGGGATGTGTGTATAAAGATTGCCATTTTTTTGCCCAAGAACTGACGTTAAACTTACAAGTTTTAAGAAGCGACTTGAACAAACTGCCAGAGTCCAACCTGGTATCACAGCTGGGGCCAACCAGACGCTCGGAGGTCCTGGGAATGAGCGCAAGTTGAAGTCTGGGCACCAAACCGGTGGACCCATGTCTGGCCTCAGGCTAATTACTTGCTCTTTCTGAGCCCGTCTCCGTGCCGGTGACAACAAGAACCCTGACTCCCCGACTTTGGGGAGCACCGCATGTGAGCGAGAAAGGCACTTCACAGCACACCCAGCCCAGAAGGAGCCGAGCTGGCAGGCGAAGCTCCCATCCCCGGTGTTTCTGCCGACGGACCGCAGTGCCCAGGTCACAGACCCCCCCACCCCGAGGCCCCCACTTCTCCCCATGTGGAACCACGGTCAGCACCAGCCCTGAACCACAGACCGCGATGCCACAGGCCCACAGCGGCTCCCCTCCTGCCTCGGCCCCCAGCCACCTCCAGCTCAAAGCCGCTCCAAGGCCTCCACTGTGACCATCCCCAGCTAACAGAGGGGGAAACTGAGGCTCAGTCAGCAGAACTGGGGCGAGAGCTAGTAGCCAGTTCTGGTCAGGCACTGAGTCCTGCCCAGGGGCA
Source organism: Halichoerus grypus (assembly GCF_964656455.1). Taxonomy (NCBI): domain Eukaryota; kingdom Metazoa; phylum Chordata; class Mammalia; order Carnivora; family Phocidae; genus Halichoerus; species Halichoerus grypus. The sequence goes on from NC_135715.1 coordinate 2,045,631, forward strand.
GGCTGGAGGCGCCCTGGCTTCCAGACCCTCCAGAAAACCTAGTTCTGCCGCCGCTGACGAGCTGTACGACTCGAGGAAACTTGCTTTACCTCTCTGAGCCTGTCCCGTCCCTGAAATAGCCGCAGTAGACCAGCTGATGTCAGGGCCCTTTGCAGATCAAAACCCTGGGGCTCTTTCCTAGTCTCCTGTCTCTAAGGAAACGGGGAAATGCTCTGTATTTCCTTCAGACAGTCAAGCAGGAGGCTCACACCAGCAGGAAGTGAGGGGCAGGATGTGAACCCAGCCAGCCTGTGTGGAAGTCGAACATGACGGCAGCTCAAAAAGCGGGGAGCCCCTGGGGTACCATCCCCCCAGACGCTCCAGGCAGAAGCCACCTCTGGCGGGATTTCCATCCACACAAACACCAGAAATGGTGATCAGCAGGCTCACCGCCTGGCTTCTGGGGTCTCAGCAAGGCGGCAGAGGGCGAATAACGGACTGAATTATCGGGTCGGGGGGAGGTCTCCCCTCCTCTCCTCTTTTTTTTTTTTTTTTTAAAGATTTTATTTATTTATTTGAGAGAGAGAATGAGAGAGAGTACATGAGAGGGGGAGGGTCAGAGGGAGAAGCAGACTCCCTGCCGAGCAGGGAGCCCGATGCGGGACTCGATCCTGGGACTCCAGGATCATGACCTGAGCTGAAGGCAGTCGCTTAACCAACTGAGCCACCCAGGCGCCCTCCTCTCCTCCTTAGAAGCTCGTCCTGAGAGACGTGATCTGCAATTCCATGCAAATGCACTGTTTAATTTCCAAAAGAGGGAAAAAATGTAAAGCTTCTCAAAGTGGAAAATACACACGCACACACACACAGGACAATAGGAGGAGTTCGGCGAGCCCATTAGGAAGCATTAATGCATTTCCTGGATGCTTGAGGTTGCTCAGCCTTTAGCCTCACATCTTGGCAGCCTGCACTGGGCAGACACCGACGGCCAGAGTCCTATTGTTTAATTACGTGATTAAGTGCTTTACACAAGAATACATCTATCCAGCAGAGACACCACCGCTCCCATACTAACAACACATTAAGCGTGGAGAAGATAAAGGACCCAGGACAGCATAATTGAGTACAATTGGTTTTCTCTGAAATGGAACTTTAATACAAAACTTCTTCTGCAGGAGCAAGAGCAGAAATGATCCAGTGTGGTCATGGGTTTGGAAGGGCCTCTCAGAACCTGGACAAGGCGCCCCACTGGGCACCTAGCTGGGCTCCAGGGTCTGGGCGCACCTGGCCAATAGGTGGCGCCAGAGACTGTTCCTGTGTCCAGAAACCAGCCGGGGAGCATCAGGGACCCAGCCGCTCAACCACAGACCGGATGGGGATCAGCACAGCAGAAAAGAGCCAGAGGGCCAGCACCTCAGCTCTCCAGCCCACCCTCCCCTCCGCACCTGCCCCCGGTCAGGGACGGTGCCCACGGGACTCCAGGGCCTACGCCCACCCTCCTCCAACAGAGCCACCTGATTGAACACCCCCATCACCGTCTCCACCGGCGTGCGGGAAAGCATCCTTCCGTATCCAAGTGCACATGTGTGCAGACACAGACACACACATCATGTGTGTCCGCACACGCATACAAGGGTACAAATCACACGCGTGCACATGCATACACCTGCACTCACACCCTGCTCCCGGGATCAGATCCACACTCCTCACGTGGCCCCAGTGTGGCTCCAGCCCCTCACCACGCTGTGCTTCCCCCACCCTTTCACTCGGCCCCCCTGGGGTTCCTCCCATGATGCGACTGTTCTTCCTGACCTAAAGCCTCCACTGAGCTGTGGTCAAACACTCCCCACGCCCACAGCCGGCAACATCCCCCACTCCCTGCGCAGACCCCCGCGCATCCTGGAGGCCTCCCTGGACCCTCGGGTCTGAGACGCTGCTCCTTCCCCAGCAGACGGCTCCGGGGCCGGCAGGCCAGCACGCTCACACTGCTCACACCAGGTACGGCATGTGTTTACGGGATGGAGGAAGTGGGAAGGACGGGGCTGCAGACGGACCCCCTTCCAGCACATCAAGGGTGATGCGTGGGTGCAGGTCACGCCTGTCTAGTCCCAACTATGGAAAACAGGCGTGCGTGTGCGTGTGTGTGCCCCCTGTATCTCCATCCACAAGTCTCTGCTCCTGTCCTCACTGGGAAGTTCTAGAAGGATTCAAAGCAGTCATTAGGATTTGTTGGCTCTGGGGAGAGGAGAACGTGTGAGGGCTCAAATTGTGGGGAGGACGTAGTCTCATCACAGGCAACTCCTGAGTTTTTAAAACATGATTTCAAAGGAACAAGAGACCAGATAAAAATTCTCTGATAAAGCCTACCTACTCATAAAACACACACACACATCATTATTGGGCCTCAAGTAACAGGAAAATCTGGAGATGACAGAGACAAGATAACCAGTAAGTTCACTAAACATAATCAAAACCACCGTTGTTCCAAGTCGACTGAGCAGTTAATATTTTGCCTCCACACAAGCAGCTAAATTCCTCCACTGTCCCAACCACTCAGAGAAAGACACGGCCTCATTCCAGACCACAAGAACACTGCTGAGAATCATTTTCAAGTCTCCTTCCTCCCAAACAATTCTATTTACAATCTGATGTTCTATATTGCTTTTATGGTAAAGTCTCTACCAAGTTTTAAGTTGTAATAAACCAAAAACTGTAAGAATAAAAAATAGAGTTTATAACTCCTGAAACACCGAGGGTCATGATTTCAAATATGACACAAGCAAGACAACTTCAAGAAACACTACGGCTGAACACAGACCATTCCTAGGGCCCGTGTCCACCTTTCTACCCGAAGAGAACCCATACTTCTCAAAGTATTACAGGCTCCCCCACGGCAGCCTCAGGGCTGGGAAGGAGTTCACGCCACCCAGACTCCATGGGCCTGACTCTGAGGGCCAGTCTGTTTACTCGCTGTTAATGTTGAAGGATGCAGAATAAAATTATGACAATTCTGCATTTGTCTTTGTTTTTAGAATGTGCAAATGAGGCTAATCATCATAGATGCTGATTTATTTTCCTTTCACAGCATCCCCATGTATCAGTGGATACTCTGATGTATGATGTTTTCCATCTTTTGTTTCCCAAAACTAGACTGAAGCTGATGGATATTGTAGTCAGATATGGATGAGTGTAAGGGATATATTCTTCCGTACGCATATCCTCCCAGTGGAAGAGCTTTGCGGAAGTTTTGCAAATGGGGTCTCTTTCTTAGCTGGCTGTTCTTTCTTCTCCACCGCAGGTCACCAGCCTCTGGGAATGTCATACTGCAGAGGCTTTTCTCCCGCAAAGCACTCGAGATTTCTGAAATATTCTCCCCCGGAGTTTTCTTTCTGTCTGCCTATCTTTGAATTTCTCTCTGTTTCCATTCTGTGTCCAGATATGCCCCAAATGATTTGTTTGTTTCCTCACTTTGAGTAGTATACTTTAAATTACTTATAATGATGATTTATGAGAAATTTATTTATATATTTATAACTGTATTGATTGAACTTTATAAGTCATCCTACAAAAGTTTCAAGGGTCGGTCAGAACAAGGCTGATCAGGTTATTCACCTCATTTCAGAACTGCGCATTTCTAAGGGCAGGTGGGCCTCCGGGAACTCAGTGCTGGTGTGGCACGGATCCTCTTTAGGTAGAAAGGTGGAGACGGGCCCCCTCATTGTGGGGGAGCTCAGCCACGGACAGCTTCCAGAGTGTTTCTTTGAAATCAGTAACCCCAGGGATCACCCAGCACTGGTGAGAGATGCATTATGAGGCTCTAGGCAAAACCATTTATTCAAACTACTGCTTAGTTCTCCCAGGGTGCTGAAGGTTTCCTTGATTTGAACTTGCACTGATACCCCCTTTCTCTGGAGTGTGATGCACACATAAGCTCAACTGGAATTGTTTAAATCGGGTTTTTCTGGACTCCGACGTCTGAAAAGAGACCATGTGGTGCCACACTGACCTCCCCAGGTAAGAGAGGAGACAACCATGCTAGAAACCCGCGAGTATACACATTTCCTCAGACGGAAGGTCAGAGAGCACATGACGTCACCAAGCCACACAGCTGAGGTGTGTATATACTGCTCCAAACAGCACATTCTCCCACATCACCCATATCCACGCCAGTGGCTTTGTGTGCACAGGACAGAGCCTTTATACCCATTTTACAGATGAGATAACTGAGACCACGCATGTGAACTGGAACGGTGTCAGAGGCAGTTTTAGTGTCCGAGGCAAGTGGGCCTCCAGATCCCAATGTGGGCTTTTTTTAATTGTACTAAAAATAAAAAAACACAACATAAAATTTACCATCTTAACCATTTCTAAGTACACAGTGCAGTAGTGTTAATTATATTCCCATCGCTGCTCAAGACATCTCTAGAACTTTCCCAACTTGCAAAACCGAATTCTATGCCTAATTGAACGGCGACTCCCCACCTCCCACCCCTGGCCCCCACCAGTCCACCTTCCGTCTCTAGGAGTCTGACTCCTCTAGGACCTCATCTAAGTAGAATCCTGTAGCACTCGCCCTCTTGTGCCTGGCTTATTTCCTTCAGATAATGCCCTCAAGTTCCGTCCACACCGTAGCCTGTCAGGCTCCCCTTCCTCTCTAGGGCGGAAGGCCGTCACCTGGCACTCGTGGACCACATTTATCCATTCATCCGTCGACGGGCACTGGCTTGTTTCCACATCTTGGCTATCGTAAGGAAGACTGCCGCGAACGTGGGGGTGCAGGGAGCACGTGGAGATATGGATTTCAATTCTTTGGGATCTACATCCAGAAGTGGAATTGCTGGATCATGTGGTAGTTTTATTTTTAATTTTTCTATTATTTTTAATTTTTTTGAAGAAACCATGTTGTTTCTACAGTGGCTGCCCATTTTATTCTCCCACCAATGGTGCACAAGGGATCCAATTTCTCCACATCCCTGCCAGCACTTGTGATCCCCGGGTTTCTACACAAGCCAGCCTACTGCGTGGGCACGGACACCCGTGATCCCCGGGCCTCTACACAAGCCGGCCTACTGCGTGGGCACGGACACCCGTGATCCCCAGGCGTCTACACAAGCCGGCCTACTGCGTGGGCACAGACACCCGTGATCCCCGGGCCTCTACACAAGCCGGCCTACTGCGTGGGCACGGACACCCGTGATCCCCGGGCCTCTACACAAGCCGGCCTACTGCGTGGGCACGGACACCCGTGATCCCCAGGCGTCTACACAAGCCGGCCTACTGCGTGTGCACGGACACCCGTGATCCCCGGGCCTCTACACAAGCCGGCCTACTGCGTGTGCATGGACACCCATGATCCCCAGGTTTTTAGAGAAGCCGGCCTACTGCGTGTGCACAGACACCCGTGATCCCCGGGTTTTTAGAGAAGCCAGCCTACTGCGTGTGCAGAAATAAAAACAGTCTTGACTGAAGACATGGAAAACCACAGCCCGTGCTCTTAGGCAATGTTAGGAAATTATTATTTTCTTCAGAGTGACCATAATATTGGGTTTCTGTGCAGATGCTAAAGTATGTAGAGATGAAAGGTCAGAGGGTCTGAAAATTACCATCAAGTGGTTCAGAAAGTCACAGACGGAGAAACAGACAGACAGACAGATAACAGTTGGACAGGTGAGGACGAGGGATTAAACAGACACAGAGAGAACGACAGTGGTTGAGGTGGAGAATATCCTGGGACCCCTCGCCCGACAGCCTGGGAGAAAGGAGGCCAGCGCAGCACGCGCCCACATGCCCGGCCCCCCACCGCCCTGCCCACGCCTGCCCCTGCCTCTCCACTGCCGCGGGGCACGGCCGGGCCCCGGGGGGAACCAGGCCCAGTGGCACGTGCCGCCCACCACCGCCAGGGCTCTGCGCCCAGGGGTGTGAGGGCTCTGCACCGCACGTCCTTTGCTAGGCTTCCCCGACCTCCTTCCGCTGAGGCCCCAGCCCTCTAAGGACGGTGCAGCCTGTGTCTGCGTCTCCTCCCCGCCGCAGCGCCATCCTCAAGGCCCACGGGCGGGGTGCACAGGAGTGCGCCCCGGGACGCTGACAATCACACGCCCATTCCTCTTCGGATATATTCCCAACCTCACCTTATCTGTGGCCAAAGGCAGTTTGCACATTCCTCTCTAAAAAGCCACGGCAAAACTGTCTGCAGAGACGCACCAGTGTCCCAGAGAAACGCATGTTCTCAAGAGGGCGACCCCCGCCCCAGATCTTCGCTTCTGCTGTGCGGCGGGGGCACGAGACGGAATACGGCACGGCAGGGGACTGTGTCCTCGCAGCCATCTGGGGGCACGCACACGGCTGAGAACGAGCACAAGGGCACCCCCTCCGAGGTCCGTCTGTGTCCGAGCAGCCTTCCAGCGTCTCGTCACTAGGTGGCAGTGACCCTCGCAGATTCCCAGCCAGCCGCCACCTCCAAACACGTTTCATGGAGAAAACACGTGGCGGGGTGCGTTTTGTCCTGACTGCTGGGACCCCCCCGTCAGGCTGCAGCTGCGTGGTCACCTTCACGCAGACCCTGAATTCGGAGCAGGAGACGCAGAACAGGAGGTCAGAGTCTCCCTCTGTCTGCCTGACAAAGGAAATGGATTATTCCAAATGACTCTCCAGCTAAGCGCCGTTAAGAAACCAAACCCACGGCTGCAGAGACCTCCGTCACCCTGTCCCATCCCAGCTCACTCAGCAGCAGGCCCCCAGAGGCGGAAAGATCTGGGGCTACATTTAAAGTGATCGGTGTGGCCAACGTGGCAACCGGTTGTCAGCCGTGAGGCAGGACTGAATTTCCCAAGCTTACCCACCATCCATCATTCATCTCCCTCCCTCGCAGAACCCCCCGGCCCCGGAGTTATCTCACGAGGAACACAGAGAGAAGACAGAGAACAAGGCAGGGTGTTTTTCCTTCTGTTGCTGCCTAGAACTCTTTGTCTATCACCTCATGTAGAAACGTAAGTATTTTTTCAATAGAATCATAGATTTTGAAAATCCTAGTTCATGCCACATCTGTGGACAAGCTACACGAAGGCAGACTATGAAGCAGAAATCGGATTTACAGTTGGAAACTTAAACTCCTACGTGAGTAGTACTGACCCTAGAAAACCCCCTGGGCGCCTGCCCCTGGGCCTGGGTTACAGCGGGAGCCGGGCCGCTGGTCCTCCCCGGGACAGGCGGGGGGCGCAGGGCGGGGGGCGCAGGGCGGGGGCAGCAGAGGCCGCTGTGCAGTGCGACTGGGGGCTTTCTCCAGCATCTTCTCATTCCCCTCACCGCCCTGAGCCCGGTTAGCAAGACGCCCGTGTCCCGGCAGAACACCAGAGTGATGGTCGAGATATTTTAAAAACCACAACAACTCTTTTTACCCAGATTTGTAACCAAAGGGGCAGGAGCAGGACAAGCCTGGCTGTGGCCGGCAGTGTCCCCGTGGTGGGCCGTCAGGAGCTCGTGGTGCAGCACGCAGACTCAGGGGGGTGTTGGGGGGCTCCCGGTGCACTGCTCCCCTAACCCTCTCCACGCTCCTGGGGCCTCATCACTGCCCCCCCACTACATACACAGACAGGTCAGAGTGCGTACCCCAGGCATTAAGGGGACCTGGGGTTGGCTTCAGTGAGGTGCGTTGAGACGTGCAGACACGTTAAGTGATGGTCCCGAAGGACGTTTATTTTGCTCACACTTGCAGGCCACACAGGGAGGCACCAGAGCTGGTCAGGAGGTGGGGGGGTGGGGATCACCAGCGAGAGCCTTCACGGTGGTGAAGGAACGTGGGAGGCAGGACACGCAGGCTCAGGACTGGCTCTGGGGTGGAGGGGATGCCCTCGCTGTCGGGTACGTGTCCTGGGGGATCAGGGTAGGGACAACAGAGGAGTGGCTGGGTGTGGGCTCTGGATCTGTCGCTCTGTACCGAAAGGCACGCTCACAGGTGAGCTGGCTGCAGTCTGTAGGAGCCGGCTAACCCTGGGAGGGGCGACGCCTCCCCAGTCAGTGCGGCCTCAAAGCATCTGAAATACAGGACGCACGATAAAAAGGCAGGGTTCACACTGCCCAGGTCACACTGCTGGGGCACGGCAGAGCTGGGACCGCCACCTGCATCTACCCGACACTCCAACTGCCCTGCCATCCGACTTGGAAGCTGGCCAGAGCCTCGCCCCTGCATTCTGAACCACAGAGCTCCGGGGAACCCCTGCATGACCTTTTGAGACCTGCCAACAGTACGAAATGGAAGAAATCCCAAGGTCTTGCTGTGCATCTTGAGATTCAGAAGGGCAGTCGCTACAGGACTCCCTCACTCCCCCAACCAGCACCCACCGCGCGTGAGCTTTACCTGTCAGACGGTCAAGAAGAGTGATGACCTGGCACTAGCTGGGAGCCACGAACCCAAGAGATAAGAGTGTCGTGAACACGGATTCCGTTAGTACTGGGAGGGTTCTTGTAACTCGACTCCGTTAAACCACAGTCTTGACTACATACAAGCCGCCCCGAGGACACCAAGTCCCTCTTGTTCTCTGCGCAGGTGCCACCCCACAGAAGGTAACAGCAGCAGACCTACGCGCTCGCCTGGGAACTACGATCTGTCCTGAAGGCTCACAAGCTCACCCTGTTGCAGACTGACCTCCAGGCATCAGTCCTGAATCAACTTCGATGTGCCATGCCCCTTACTGCTAAAGGTTGCTTGCACGAGCAGAGTCACGAGCTTCCTGGAAGTTACTCACTGTGTTTTCTGGGAAGACACATGCAAGAGTCCCTTCTGCCCCACGGAACCCAGTCCACTGAGGGTAGACAACCTACAAGGCATCAACCAAACCTTAAACTGCTAACATCTCACTCGTGAGCTAAGAGACAGTTTTACTTCATTCATTTTCTGATGAAACCCATTACTGATTTGTGAGTCGCACCCAGACAGCCACACCTCAGCCCTGCACACACAAGCATACAAATCCACAGTACTGGGGCGCCTGGGTGGCTCAGTCGTTAAGCGTCTGCCTTCAGCTCAGGTCATGGTCCCAGGGTCCTGGGATCGAGTCCCGCATCGGGCTCTCTTGCTCAGCAGGGAGCCTGCTTCTCCCTCTCCCGTTCCCCCTGCTTATGCTCTCTCTGACAAATAAACGAAAAAAAATTCACAGCTCCATCACCTACTTGAACACTCTCCTGCCTAGATTATGGTAGGACAGATATTTGCAGAAAGACACCAGCACTTTCACCTGTAAAGATCATACAATACTAAAACTTTCAAATGCTTTCCCATTATTTGGAGAAGCACGATTACCAGATAGACATAAAGTTAAATACTGAAAGTGCTGTGTTTTTCAAATGTATCTAGGGTTTGTTTTTTTTTTTTAAGATTTATTTATTTATTTACAGAAAGAGAGAGTGCCTGCACGAGCAGGGGGAAGGGCAGAGGGAGAGAGAGAATCCCAAGCAGACTCCGCGCTGAGCACAGAGCCCGATGTGGGACTCAATCCCAGGACCCTGAGATCACGACCTGAGCCGAAGTCGCTAGTCAGACGCTTCACCGACTGAGCCATCCAGGTGCGCCCCAAATGTATCGAGGTTCTTAAAGGTGTGATGCTATTTGCGCGACTCTAACAGGGAGGAGGGGAACCCACCGAAAGTGGTACCTTGGCGTTGGACGCGGTCTCAGATGAAACCAGCTTCCACGGGCTGGCGGCTCCGACCAGTGAGCACCGCGGGAGCCCCTCGGCACTGCATGTCTACAAATGCTGCGGATTTCGGAGCGCGCGGGCCTCGCCCAGTAACAGCTGCAAGCATCACAAAGCACTTTGTTCACCCCGCTACGAGGAAGAGAAATTGCCACTGCCTCTTGAGGCCGCAGGTTCGAGGACTGCCGGCTCTTCCCCCAGAACCCCTCGGTACAGCTCACTAAGCAGGGGCTCGGCCTGCCAGCGCGGCAGCAGGAGGAAGACCCTTGGGAAATCGGACGGGAAAGAAGCACATCCTTCAAAATCACACCGCCAGGGGAGAACAAACGAGGAGCCGGCGACTGGAGCCCTGCAAGCGGGCGAGTCCAGGGCCACTGGGAAGGCAAAGGGCAGGGTCTCCACCCACAGCAGAAGCAGAGGCCGGTCGACAGCAGGGGCCACTGCTCTTTCATTTCCTGCCTTTTCTGTACGTCTGGGGTACTTGGGAGTCAGTCTCAATACATACTGAACAGACGAGGATCACCGCCCTGCCCACAGACAAGAGTCAGTGTCATCCTGCAGATATCTGCCCTCTATCATCTCGACGGAAGAAACTTCCAGTAGGTGAGGCGGCTGGTGGTGCAGTAATCTGAATTTCTGGGGTGAGTGGGGCAGGAGAGCAGAGGAAACAAACGTTTACTGAGCGCACATGCTAGAGGTGTGAAACGCACAGCCTCACCTAGCTCCGCCTAATGGCATCTCTCTCCAGAGCTGGGATTCCTTGGAGGGTGAAGGATGTGTTTTTTATTGAAGTACAATCGACATACGATGAATGAACTGCACATATTTGAAGTGACCACCGTCACAAATATACAGCCAGGAAGCCATCACCGCAAGCAGCATGGCCCTTGACAACCCTCCCCCACCTGCCCTGACCCAAGGCGACCACGGCTCAGCTCGGTCACGGCCGAGGAACTTCTGTTCATGGGAATGACATCGTAAGGGACAGACTCTTCACCTGGCTGTTCCCACTCAGTGTGACAATTTGGTGACTCACCCGGTGGCCGCGGGTTTCCTCCGGTCACTGCTGAGTGGCACTCCATCGGACAGGTGGATTAGAATTTGTGCCGCCAGTCACCTGCTGAGGGACGTTTGTGCTGGTTATTACAGATGCTGCGAACGCTCACGCCTAAGTTGTTTGATGGAGGAGTTTTCTCTGTAAACGCCAGTAAGCAGAGGCTAGTCCACACAGCACAGGTGTGTTCAACCTCAGGGGAAACCACCTAACCGTCTTCTGTCTGGCCATCTCCTCAAAGAGTGCTTTTTATGTTCTGGAGCGCTTTATCAGATGTGTGCTTTTCTCCCAGGTTGTGGCTTGACTTTAGTTCCTGAAAGGCATTTACTGAAAAACAGAAATTCTTAATATCGATGAAGCCCAGTTTATCAATTGTTTCCTTTATAATTGTGCTTTTGATGATGTATCTAAGAAATCTTTGTCTAATCCAAGATCAGGAAGCTTCCATCTTCTGTCTTCTTCCTGTAGCTCTGTAATGTCAGGTTTTACACCCAGATGTGCAATCTACTTTGAGCTCATGTTTGGGGGATGCGGTGTGGCTGCAGTTCCCCGTCTGCACGTGGACACCCACGTCCCCCAGCTCTCTCCAACTACCCCTTCTCTACTCCAGTGCCTTTGCACCTCTGCCAGAAACCAGTTCTCCTTGGGGTGAGGGGTCTATTTCTGCACTCTCTGTTCTGTTGGGTTGATGGTCTCCCGGATCCAAAATCACAGTCTTGACCACTGCAGCCGTAAAATCAGTCTCGAAATCAGGTTGTGTTAGTCCTCCAACTTTGTTCCTCTTTCTCAAAGTTGTTCTGGATACTCTAGGTCCCTCTCATTTCCATATAATTTTCAGACTCCCAAACACAGATGCTGGCCACCGGCTGGCCGTGCGACACTCACAGGTGGGACCCCAGCCCCCATCTGACACCTAAGCAAACAGCTACGTAGTGTAAACCGCTGGACTCGGGAAGCGGTAGGGCAGCAGGGCCCAGATTCAAATGTGTCTGGAACCACCGCCCGTGCCCTGTCCCTGGGCATGGACCATGCTTTCGATAGAAGGCTTTGTGAGAGGCCCCGCATGGCACAGGGGATAATGAAGGCAAGCTTGGGTGTGTGCTCCCAGGGGGCAGGGACATTCTGACTCCCCCCTGGATTCCCCGGTACCCATACAGTGTGTGGTACAAAGTAGCTCCTTAAAAATTATCTGCTAGTTCTATGTGTAAGAGGCATTCTTCTGGTACATATGAGAACCATTATTGGCCAGCACACTATGGGGGATGCATGAGAAGGAACAATCCCTTTCCTCTTGGAATTTATAATTGGGAGGGTAAAAATCGGAGAAAGGCCTCTATGACAAGAGAAGGGAAGACAGAGGCGTAAAGGTCCATGATCAATGTCTGAGCCATCCTTCGTGACCTCAGTATGGTAAGAACAGTACTCCTGTCCTGGCACCGCTGTGGTCTGGGGACCGTGTCAGCGCTCCACCCACTTGCTGTATGTCTCTCTCCCGACTTCGGCCTGATGAAATCACCACACAGTGTCCGCGTTACACTAAGAAGCCAACTTGTCCAACCTCCCATCAAAGGAGGACTCTGTCCTCTTCACAGATCACCTGGCAACTGACTGCCCAGCCTCTGCTAAAACCTCTCCAGGATCTGAGCACAATCTTCATGCTGAGAAAGCTGCCACAGCCACCATGCAAAGGCCAGACTGGGTCACAGGACCAAGAGCAGTGCCCAAAAAGCGAGGGGAGGAGAGGGGGCAGCTGTGAGGCTGGACACGCCTGCTTTCCACCACAGGCCTCAGGGGCACCCTCCTACAGGCTCCGCTCCCACCCGGCACCATGCCTCGCTCGTGACAGCTCAAGGACGATTTACTCCATGACACCCCAGCGGTGCCGTCTGCGGGAGGACCCACGGCTGGGGCTGAGACAGGAGACGCTCTTTCAGCATCTGTGCTCGAACGTGTTCCTGGGAAAACCTAGTCCCGAAGCCTTCCAGGTCAGAGCCGTTCAGTTCTCGGCCACTGCACAGGGCAACCAACACCAGGTACCAGCCTTCGGAGAAACCGATGCACGTTTTAAAGATCAAAGAGGGAGGAACAGATTGGCAAATGGTTCCTCAGCTGTTGGATGCACCACGATTGCCGAGACATAAAACATTCTGGAACTGAAGCCCAGAGAGAACAAAGCCTGAGTGTGTGATGCTGGTTTTGATGCCAGGAAATACAGAATCCAAGCGACCTCCGGGTCTCTCACTGGGTGTCTGCTGGCAGAAACCTTTGTTGTTTCTGATACAACAGTAGCAGAGTTCTCTCTGTTTGCACACGGCTAGTTAATGTCTGGGATGGAAGCAGAATGCACAAAAGCAGCCTTCTGTCATTTCTAGACAACTGACTCGGGCATCACCCACGCCCGCGAAGTAGACACAGAGAAATGAAATTAGTTCTTCGGGCCCGTCGAGAGCCACCACATCTCCTTCAGATCCAATCCCAGATTAAAACAGAATAAAAGAGCTAACAGAGGCTTGTGAATGCAGTCCCACTCCGCCGACAAAGAGGCTCCTGCACAAAACCTCCCTGCAGCCCACCTCCCTGCAGCCCACCTCCCTCCAGCTCGGTGCAGACGCCCGGGCCCAGGCTGAGGCACGCCTGGCGGTCTGCTCCCGCCCACCATGAGTGCCAAGTCTGGCTGTGATTCTCCCCAGGCTGGAACGTCTCACGAGTCAACACGAGTTTTGGTTTCTAGAATTCTCAAGACTGCAACATAGCAATCCTGCCCGGGTCTCCAGCCTGCTGGCCTGGCCTACAGATTTGGGACTTGGCAGCCCCACCATCACATGAGCAATGCTTTAAAATAGACCGCTCTCCTTCCTCCCCTCCTCTCCCTTTCCCCCTCTCCATTTATATGTTATCTATAGTCTCAGCATGGTGTTTCAAAGTATAAGTAAGAATTTGGGTTGTTTTTAAATGAATTTCTCATTGGTGAGATGTCTTCCTCTGACCTCAGGCCTCTATGGGACTGGACCACTTGGGTCGCGTTTTAATCGGGTTATAAATTGACACCAATCATCTCCCTCTCCAACCACAGGTGGTGTAACCAAAGGAAACGTGATGTGGTAAGTGGGGGAGGGGACATCTGATACGGGCAGGGAACCAAGATACAATGTTATTCTCTTAATCAGAAAAATGTGGGTTTACAGGAGGAGGCTTAGGGAAACTGAAAGGCAAAACTCATCGCAGATATATGCGTGCAAGATAACAAGATGAACAAAGGATGGTTTAAAGTAACAGTAAGACCGCATAGAAGAAAAAAAGCCTGATAAAACAGGAATTGGAGAGCTTTTTACTTTGACCTATGGTCTGGAATGTTTCATGCAGCATTGTGATCAGATGCTCCTTGAAACAGGTCCTCTCCTGAGCAAACTCCCCGGTGATTATTCACCCAAAAATCCACTCCCCTATCCAATGCCATGGTACCTGACGCTGAAATAAGAGATTTCCCTGTTCAAATATTAATTTCGGATCTTAATATGATTATAGGCTTAGAAAATTCAAGAGGATCAACCACAACAAAATTAACAATAGGAAATTAATGAAGGATCAAACTCAAAATAAACCCACCAAAATTGTGAGATATCCTAAGGCCATGTAGCATCCTACGTTTAATTGCTCAGGGTTCTTGTATTCTCTGATGTCCCCTCTTTCCAGCGTCCTCGTCAGCTGTACGGTACCGTGATCGTGACAGTGGTGACTGCCACTCACTCAGTTCCAGGGACCGAGCTACACGAGGTATATTATTGGTCACAGGTAACCTTAACAATGTCCCGGAAAGCCTTACCTTCAGTTTGTGGCCTAGAATACTCAAGTTTAGCGGGGCTAAATGTCTCACACACTGTTGCGTGTACAGTAAATGGAAAACCTGGATTTCAGCCACGTCTCTCTGGATACAGAGTCCGTGCCCTTCAGAAGGCACCTGTCCTGGGCACATGCCCATGTGAACGTCGGCCACACGATGAGCGGGGGCTTGGGCCCGGCCCCCCCACCCTCTATGGGGAATGATGGCAGGAGGTGTGTTGGTGCGAGGGGTGGCTTGCAGAAATGACGTCAGCTACACAGAAAATGCTAGAACTACTAGCAAGCCACTTCGGACCCTGTGAATCGGAGCGCACAGATCCACCAAGTCCAGCTACGAGTAGGGATGATGTCTTAGCTCCCAGAATAAACGCTCCCAGCACCTGCCCTAGAGTTTCAACGGGTGAAAACGCACACTGCTGCTTCAGCCGCCTAATTCAATGTCTCTCTGATGATGATCAGCAGTATTTACTCAGAATGTTTCTCCATTTTATTTTTGTCCTCACCCAGCTGACATTCTATTTTTCACTCATCTTTATTTAGTTTCTTTCACATTTTGTATTGTTTTATCTGGGTTCTTATTTTTATTCTCACTTTTATACCCATTTTAGCAGGACAGAGATGTTCTACCCTTTGCTCTCTTTAGAACTGGCTCTCCGTCCTCACTGGGGTTGGGTTTAGGATCAGGCTTGGTATCCAGCACACCCCAACTGTGGGCATGTTGGCAAAGGGCTCCGGTTTCCAGGGCTGCACCCCCAGTGGGCTCGCGGCGTTGCCTCATGCAGAGGGATGAGGTGTGGGGCAGGGAAGGACAGGGGGCGGTACCTGGGGACCTTCATTTTTCTCTCAATTTAATGAAGGGAAGGGATGAGCGGGGGGGTAGTAAAAGTCTCCAGCAGGTCACCTCCATAGAGAGCTGTGCATTTTCACAATTACTTTTAAAACAGTGACTGTATACAGGAGAAAACTCCATGTACCCCACCTACCCCCAAAAAAACATAAATTTATATTCTTAAAAATGGGGTCTGCTCATGAAAAGGTCTCACCATCACTAATCATTCAGGGAACACAAATCAAAACCACATGAGACCCCACCTCACACCCATTAGAATGGCCACGATCACATCAAACACACAAAATCTCAAGTGCTGACAAGGATGTGGAAGAACTGGAACCACTGTGCACTGTGGGTGGGAAAGCAAGCTGGTGCAGCCACCGTGGACATCCGTGTGGAGGGTCCTCAGAAAGACAGACACAAAACTACCAAATGATCCGGCAATCCCAATTCTGAGAATATCCCCCAAAGAACTGAAAGCAGGAACGTGAACAGTATTTGCGTGCCTGTGTTCGTAGGAGCCTAAGTCGGAAACAACACAAGGTGCCCGCTGACGAAAGACAAGATCAACAACACGTGGTGTTACTGAGCCTTAGAAAGGAAGGAGGTTCCGACGAGCACTACAACCTGGATGGACGTGAGCACATGATGCGAGATAAGCCAGACACAGAAGAGAACTGTAGGATTCCACTCACGTGAGGTTCTTGGAGCCGTCAAGTTCACAGAGACAGAAAGCAGATGGTGGGTGCCAAGAGCTAGGGAGGGGAACGGGGGTTACCAATTAACAGGGACAGAGTTTCAGTCGGGGAAAGTGACGAAAGTGTCTGGAGATTGATGGTGGTGATGGTTGCCCAGCACTGGGAATGAACTCAATGCCACTGAACTGGACACCTAAATATGGTTTAAAGAGGTAGGATGTTAACCTCTTCGGGTAGCCTCCAAACACAAATCTGATGCAGGCCTAGCGGGGACTGCAATGTGGGCAGGAAGTCAAGATGCAGTCGGTGGGAGAACCGACGCTGGGGGAGGCCCGGCGCGGTCAGCTGGGGGGAAGGGCGGGGGGGGGGGGCGGAGAGGCACCAAAGGCAACACACCTGGGGACGGAAGACGCCAAAGGAGGGGCGGGGAGCACAGCACTGAGTGTCACAGACCGGCTGCTGCCACCTCCCACATCACTAACCTGTTGGACTCTGTGAAACCACTGTCGTTAAGGATTCGGGAGGGAAAGACACACGTGCACACACTCACACACACAGACGTGCACACACACATGCCTGCACACTCATACACACACATACATGGAGTTTCATGCATGCACTGTGCACCTGCACACTTGTACACACTCACAGATTTGTGTACACGTGTGTCTGCAGACACGCACATACACGCAGATTCATGCATGCACTGTGCACCTGCACACTTGTACACACTCAGATTCATGCACACACGTGTGTCTGCACACTCACACGCACATACATGCAGATTCATGCATGCACTGTGCACCTGCACACTTGTACACACTCAGATTCGTGCACACACGTGTGCACATGCACACTCGGACACACTCGTGCACACACACACAGACACAGACACACACAGCCTAACATGTCTGTGTGGCCAGCAACATCCTGCTTTCTATTGGATGTCTCACAGGCAGGATCGAAACAGGCTGACCTGCACTGGGGATGAATCCTAAAATGACACTTTGCAGACACAGCTCAGTGGAAGCCCCGGAAACAGCCTTGCCCTTTGCCCACCTCGGTCTCAGCTGCAGATCGCCTTGTCCCCTGGCCCTACATATTCCGGAACGAAGGGCGACACGGCGGAGGCCATCGGGAGAGAGGGGCTCTCCGGCATCGGACTTGCCAACATCACTGCTTCCCACCAGTGCCAAACGCGGGCCTGAGTCACCTCGCCGTCTGGTGCTCCCTGGGGGGAAGGAGTTACTCCACAGGGAGACCCCTGGCAGGTCCGCCGGGACCGGTCCATCAGGGCCAGCACCCCCACCCCGGGACAAATGGACGTGCCGTGCCTCCTGGGGAGGACACACTGCTCGGTGCCGCTGCCCCACGTGCAGAACTGGGATCCAATCCCGCGGAAACCTCACACCCAAACTGAGGTGTTCTTCAAAAACATCGGGAAAGACGAGGGAAGTCTAAAGCACTATTTCCAGATCTATGGAGAGGATTCTGAGAAGACAGAAGTCCACAGATGGCATGACTGGCACAGCTGACCACTGTGTAACAGCTCATGCTGTGGAATCAAAGCAAAGCGTGTCGATCTCCACGGTCACACCCATCACCCTAACACACGTGGCACACACACAGAGAAAAGGACCCCGTGCGGAGACGGAGGCAGAGACGGGTGTTGCATCCACACCCCACAGAGCGCCAGCGATCGCCAGCAAGCCCCCAGACGTGGGGGGACAGGGACAAACTCTCCGGCACGGCCTCAGAGGGAACCAAGCTGCCCCACGCTGACCGCGGACCTCCAGCTCCAGAGCGACAACGTGAAAGGTAAGTGCCAGGCCATGTGGGCCACCCGGTCCCTGGTTGTTCACGGCGACCTGCGCGGGCTGAGCCAGGGACCATTTGGGGGGGCTTCGGTTTCTGCTCAGAATGAAACGGAGGGCGGGCACGGGGGAGCCGTGAGCAGAGGAAGGCTGTGACCGGAGGGACACGGGATCCAGCTTCGGGATCAATAAAGACCATAGAGGGAGGGGCGAGGAAGAAGACAGAACAGCGGCTCGGGCCAGGGCGGGGGCAATGGTGCGGGTGGGGCGCAGCCGGACTCCGGGTATTTCTTCAAGGCGAGCCAGCAAGAGCTCCTCCTGGGGGAACGTGGGCCTGAGCCTGGGTGGCCGGAGGTCTGGGGAGGAACTCGAGCATCCCGTTCGGACAAGAGGAGTCAAGGTGTCTGCAAACATCCAAGCGGCACTGACAGCCGGACAACGGGTCGCACCAGCTGTGGGTCGTGAAGGCGCTGGGTGTCGTGAGTCACTGGTGGGGAAGTGGGACCCGGCATCCAAGCGCGCCCTGGGCACCCCAGCTCCAGGCACAGCAGAAGGAGGGTGTCCGGGTCCAGGGCCGGCTGCCTGTCGGCGGCTAAATACCATGGAAGTTTCCTTATCTGACAGGGGATATGAGGGCAGCCAGCACCCCTGGTCTGGGGGCTCCCCGGAAACGGGAACTGAGGACTCCCCGCTTCCGTGTCTGGCCGTTCTTCCTGCCCACTCTCCTATGCGCTCATCCTGTGTGCTTCAGCCTCAGGCACGGGGTCCGGAAGACCAGTGGCTCTTCCCACCTCCTGCCTCCTTAACGCCTTCCCCCAGCTCCCTGTGCACTCAAACAAAGAGCCACCGGGCCGCATAGGGCCCCAGTGGCCTACAATTCATGCTCCTGCCCACCTGTGGGGACGGACGAGGGGAGGGAGAAAACAGCCACGGACCCACTCTGACCGCTGCCCAAGAAACGTGCCACCACCGGGCATGTCAAGTCTCAGAGATGGGCTCCAGACACCCGACTGGTCCCTCCTACAGCAGCTGGAGGGCCGGCAGAGCGAGTCCAAGCTGCCCAGAAGATTCACTACGTGTGTCCACACGGTCTGCCCCACGCTGGGTCGCCAGCTGCCGGGCCACGTCAGCACGAAGGGGGAGAACCAGCGTCTCAGGAAACCCAGGCCTCACACCAGTGGAGCCCCACGCCACATGCAGGGGGACCCAGAAAACCCCCTTTGCTAACAGAACGGAAGCCCAAGCTGAGGCGTGCGTCTCTCCTGCGACCTCCTGCTACGTGTAAGAGCTTCACACAGAACCGCGTGATCTCAAAGCCCATGGAAAGAGGCGGAAATCCAGCCAAGTGGCCTCCCCTAGGTGGGAAGGAGACTGAACACTGGAAGAAAGAGGAAAACGAAATGTCTGTGTGGCGAGAACACTCTTCTCAAGAATAACTTATCACCGACAGGATATATAATCTAGAGAAATATGAATAAATGGAGAATTTGTTTATAATTGGCAATTAATACAGGCTCATTATGCTAATCCAAGAGTTAGGAGGAGGCCAGGATTGCCGTTAATGACTTACAATTGGGTTAATTTGAGGCTGCTCACTCCTTCCCCACAGAGCAGGACAGCCGCTGGGGGTGCACATCGCGTAGGTCAGGTTGGGGCAGTGCCACCTGAGGGACAGAGGACAGGAGAGGGGGCCGGTCACAGGAGTCGCGGAGCTGGCGCTCAGCCCAGAACACAGGCGTCCACAACTTGGCCTGTGGCAACAGCCCACAGAACCCACACAGTGATGCCACGTGTCGGGGCGAACGGGCTTGGAATCACAAGACCCTCCCAGACCTCCCTGCAGACAGGCGCCGGGGTCTGCTGGGGAGCTTTGTCATTCTCTGGAAACTGCCTCTCATGGTGGGGGGTTTATTAAAATCATTGGTTCAACCAACTAACATTTGTAGGTCCCCCAAACACAGCAGGTTATAGGTGCCCGCACAGGCCTATCCACACAGAACGCCAACAGCACGCAGCCATCACCCTGACCGCACCAAGCATTCGGGGACCCCTCACACACCCACCATACCATGTCCTCAGCAGCGCGACCGAGGAAGCCGGCAGCTGCTGTGTGTGCAAGATCCAGCCAGTCTCAGAGCTGGTCAGCGTCTGAGCCAGGGTGGCGGACCCCGTGGCCACAGAGCCTCCCCACCTAGAACGTGAATGCCTTCAGCAGGCAGCATCGCGTCCCCCTCTACTCGTGTTCCCAGAGCAGTCTGCGGGCGAACTAGGCCATCAAAGAAATGAAGTTCGGTCACGCTCAGTTCGGACCGCCAGGCTTCAGAAGATTCTGCTCAATGTCCAGTGGGCAGTAGGAATATGGGTCTGAGTGGGGCAAAGAAGCGAGTCTAGAGCTAAAGATTTCAGGGTGAACTAAGGTACAGATTGTAGTTAAAGACAGAAGAATGTAAAGAAAAACTAAAGAAGGCAGAAAACAAAACCTGAATGCTTGTTTAAAAGCTTGCCATAACCCCACCCCGAGGCCACTGGTCCCTAAATAGCCTGACCTGTGCATTCTTTCCTCTAGTAACACAGATCCTTGTGTTTGTGATGACAGAGAAGTGGTATTTTTCCTGCTCAAACCCCAGATTTTGAAAAGAACATTAATGGAAGCAAGGCAAATTATCGTCTTTAAAACAAGAACTTCCAGAATCTAGGATTACATTTAAAAAAGGCAATGGTATGTCATGCTTATAACATCCCCTCTGGAATCCCTGAAAAAGACAAAATAGAGACTTCCAAGCAAAGAGAAGACACAGACAAAGGCCACCAGCACAGCTCACCTGCCCCCGGGGGGCAGTGACACCGAGCTACACACCCGTCTCCACATGGCGGTCGAAGTTATCATGCGCGAGGAGCAGGGGAAGAGGCCCAGCATGGGACAG
The DNA here is from genome assembly GCF_964656455.1 of Halichoerus grypus. Taxonomy (NCBI): domain Eukaryota; kingdom Metazoa; phylum Chordata; class Mammalia; order Carnivora; family Phocidae; genus Halichoerus; species Halichoerus grypus. The sequence continues at coordinate 2,066,461 of NC_135715.1, forward strand.
GAGGTCACACGATGCCTCAGCATTTCAGAAAAAGGGAGAACTCCAACCTGCTAACCCCCTGCCACAAAGATCAGAAGCTGTCTCATAAACGCCGTGGCTAGGGTCACCAACAGTCCCTCTGCAGCTACATCCCGCAGCCTTTGGCCCTGGCCTGGCCCAGCAGCATTTCACACTTCAAATGTGCCCTCGGCGCCGGCTACTCTCCACCCGCCCTCTGCCTCCACACTGGGGTCCACGGAGCTTGTCACTCGCCGTTTTTTTGTGCTCACTCTTCATGCTCTCCCCAGCTGAGGAAGCCGCTCCTGACTCTGCCTCAGTCACTCAGCCCCCCACACTCAGCCAATCCCCACACCCTGTCAATTTTGGTTCCTAAACATTCCCAAATATCACTTTTCCCCATCCCAACTGTTTCCCCATATCAGATCACCAACACGCCTCATCAGATTCTGTAGCAGACTCCTCACTCACCTTCTCCTCCATCCTGGAGGCACTGCTCCTCACCTCCCTGCCCCTCCGTCCAATTATGCATCCACCCACTTACTCACCCACCCACCCACCCATCCATTCATCTACCCATTCATCCACCCACCCACCGGCCTATCCATGCATCCACCTATCCCTCCATCCATCTATTCCCCCATCCACTATCCATCCATCACCCATCCATCAATCCACACACCCATCCATCAATCCCCACACCCATCCATCTATCCACACACCCATCCATCTACTCATCTACCCATTCATCCACCCACCCACCAGCCTATCCATGCACCCACCCATCCCTCCATCCAGCTATTCCCCCATCCATCACCCATCCATCAATCCACACACCCATCCATCTATCCATGACCCATCCACCCATTCATCTACCCGCCTACCAGCCTATCCATCCACCCACCCATCCCTCCATCTATTCCCCCATCCATCCATCATCCATCCATCACCCATCCATCTATCCACACATCCATCCATCTATCCACGACCCATCTACACATCCATCCACCCATCCATTTATCTACCCATCCATCCATCCATACATCCACCCACCCACTCATCTATCCCTCAGGCCATCCACCCACCCATCCTTCCATCCTTCCATCCTTCCATCCTTCCATCTGGTGGTCATAACATAGTCAGTGTGCACCACCTAAAGAGAAGTCTTGTATCTTTTCCTACAATGGCTCCTCACTGATGGTAAAGTACAAACTCCTCAAAGTGATAGACAAGGTCCTTCACTGTCACTTCCTGCCATCTTTCCACCCTTGCTCTCCAAGCTTCACACAACGAGTTCATCTCATTCTCAAGCAGGCTGTGCTCCACGCCTCTTACCTCTGTCCACTGCTCCACACAACCAGTCACCAGGTGCTGTCCTGACACCCTGAGCCCTTCTAAGTCAGCTTTCAGGTCTTAGCCAAGTTGTGACTTTCTCGGGACGAATTCCCCAGACCCCTCACCCACCCTACCCCAAGTCTAGAGCAGTAACAGTGTCAACCTCAGAGCATTTCTGTGGGCATTAAATAAGATTCTGCCTGTCAAACACTTAGCATAGTTCCTGTTACATAAATGTTCAAAACCTGCCAGTTGTCAAATACTCCTGTGAGTTGCTCCATGAAACCAAATATCCCATCGATGAAACCTTTCCCAACCCCACAAGATGGGCTTCCATAGCATCTACACACACCCCTGACACAGACCCTCTCACACTACACATGTTCTATCAGTGTTTAATCTGTACCTCCCTTCCACTAACTCAGGCCCCTCAAGAACAAGGCCTGGCACGACTCCTACCTGGAACGTAGGCATCAGCGTGCACACAATGAATACCCATGTGTGCAACTGTTCTCGCGGTCACCTTCCAGAGGCAGAAACAGGCTTGCAAACGTTAAGAAATGGACCCACACTTACCTTGTGATTAAATAAATCCACCCTCTGACCAACTCCAGTGCACAATGCACTTCCCAGGGATAGGAGTTTGCTAAACCAAGGAAGAGTAAAGGGTATTCCAGCCCCAAGAAAGGCATGTGGAAAGTCCAGAGCCTTGAAAGGGCAAGGTGGGGTGGGGGTCAGAGTGAAAGTCTGCACGGCTGGAGTGGGGGGCACGTGGCAGGGCCGAGGGAGGCAAGACCAGGGATGACACGGCGTCTGCCTGAAGGGCCTTCATCCACAAGATGACGGCTTTCTCCCCCCACACAACTGGGGGCCAGCAGAGCCATGAAGAAGGGGAACTGGAAAGAGGAGGGTGTGGAGGGAGACCAGTGGCTGGCACAGGTGACCGTGGTGAGGAGCCAGGGCAGGGCTGATGCAGCGTCGGATTCAGAGACACAGGTGCAGGGACGTGGGAGGGGAGGGCAGAGTCGGAGGATGCCACTGGGTGGGAGAGGAGATGAAAACTGATGGTCAGATCACACCAGCAGGGCGAGGTGGGAGGGAGAGGATGAGGCCGCTCTCACATGTCGGGTCTGAGGTGCCTAGCAGGTACGGGGCACAGGTTCTGGACCTCAAGAGAGCAGTTGGCTTGGGGTCCATGTCAAGAGCCCCCAGCGCACGGTGGATGAAAAGCCTTCACCAAGACCGTGAACCAGAGGAGGGAAAGAGCAGGGAGGTGGCGCTCACACGGGGCACATACATGCATCAGGAGTCGCTCAGCAAATGGCAAGAAAGGGAGAGGGGGAAAGAAATCTCAAGGTCAGACTGAAGATGTCCTTGAACATTGTATCAGGAAGTTGCAGCTCTTTTAACTGAGTTGCCTAACCCGTTTTTACATAATTCTGTACGTCTAAGCTGCTGCCTCTAGTAAGGGACAGTCTGTGAGCGTGAGCACACACCACCGTCAGCACGCGGGCTCTGTGAGGTGCGTGTTTGCGGAGTGACAGCGCACATCCAGGGAGGAAGCTCGTACGTCTGTCCACACTCATTTCTGACCGGCTCTGGAAGCTTCCCTGGTCGTGGCGCAAGGCGCCGTGTGCAGATGCACACGCAGAGGGGACGGCCCCATCTGGGCCAATCCAACCTCGTCCAGGAACACAATGGCGAGAACACCCGCTGCAGCAAGCTTGCTCTGACATTCCCAAGGCAGAACTCACCTGCTTGCCCTGACCATGGTGTGATGTCACCATTGGCCAAGAGCGAGCACGAATGGTCTGCCTGGTGAGATGCGCGACCTGACACGGGTCGGAATCAAACGGTCATCCACGGCGCGGGCGGTGGGCAGAGAGGGAGGCGACCAGTGACAAGTCACAGAAAGGGGAGACGGGGCCTGGCCCCGAGCGGCTGCGCTGGGCCACAGGCACGCAGAGGCCCAAGGGGAGATGCAGCCTTGGGCAGTGGGGGGTGGGGGGGTTGCCCGGGGAGCAGTAAGGACCACACGGGGCACAGATCATGGGGCATCCCAGAGAACACAGGCGATGGCAGCCGGGAGGGCCGGTGGGGTCTGGGGGCTCAACCCCAATAACCCAGCCTGCGCCAGACGGGAAGACACCGAACAGTTTCCGAGGGAGGAGAGAGTAGGTGGGTCTGTGGTGGCTGCCGTCACGCTGGGGCCGGTGAGGGGACAGGCCAGGCGCAGGGGACGGAGCAGGAGGCCGGCGGACTGGCTGCAGCTTGGGAGGAAGGACAGGCCGTGGGAAGGCGGCGGCTGGGACACATACTAAGAACACAGGGAACGGATGAGATGCAGCTAAGCCTGACTTGGCTTTAACCTGAGTTTTTAAAGTAACGGCACATAAATATTCGCTGGCTTATTCCTCATCTCCCTAACAAGACACAGTGTCTAGCTCGACACCCGTTCTCTCAGAGCAAGGGTTTTCCGTTGTTTCAAACTTCAAATCAGAATTCTACTCTGCAGCCAGCGCGACACTAGAGTCGGGGGCCCGACATCCCGTCCGTAACGTCACACGGGAGCCGAAGGGGAAAGCAGCGGGAGCGGCTCTGGCGTGGGCGGCAGGCCAATGGCCGCGGCACTGACGGAGAGCGCTGGGAACGAGAAACGGTTCGGGTCAGGCGCCCGTGGACGCCGCGGTGCGGGAGGGAGGTAAGCCTCCGTGACAGGCAGCCTGCACCCTGGGACGTGGCGCTTACAAGTCTGGAAGCTGGGGAGCTCGCGGCAGCCACGGACCTCACGGAAGCTAGTGAGGGAGCTGGGGTACTCGGGGGACGGAGAGGGCTCACTTACGCGGCACCGCCACCAGGGGCCAGCTGCTGGAGGGACGCCCGGACCAAGAGCAGGCAAGCAGCGGTCAGAAGGGGCAGCAGACGCGGGGGGACCGCGCAGGCCGAGGGGAGCTCCGAGGACGGGGCGGTCAGCGGGCTGGGCACTCTAGAGAGGCACGAGCACGGCGCCTGGAGAGTCTCCGCCGGACGTGGCGCTTCGGAGGCCATTAGTGACCACAGCAACACACTTACAGTTTAATTCATCAAAATGTCCTTTCCTGATGTAAAGTTCCAGGCTTCTGAGAAGGTGGTCATCAGAACTCGGGAAACAGCAGCTTCTCGTGACCACAAGGTCACACGGCAACATGTGCGCCTCGTGGGCCCCCCTGGCCAAATCTGGGACGTCATCTTGAACATCGAAATAAATAATGACGGTAATGAATGACAACCCACCGGATAAGCAAGAATTAAAGAGTCCGTATAGATGTAAATAAATAATAAAGACACGGGGGGACAGACATCTCTTCCCTACAGTGGAAAGCCCACGTTTGTCTCGGACATATGTTCATTATGCTGTGTCCTATCGTTACATCAACAACACCTCACACCTGAGTGACAGACACAGAAGAAATGAGGGGGTTAGAAAATCACCCAGAGGTGCTGGAACTGAGGGCAGACGGCGAGCGAGGAACGGAGTATGTCCACAGGTGCGATTACTAAGTACACAGAGCACAGTGTAACTTGCCAGTAAGGCAGCCTGGGAGACAGCACCCCAGCCCAGGGCTCACCGCCAGCACGCGCAGGGTCCCAGCAACCAAGCTCAGGCCTCCGCGCGGGAGACACAAGACACTTTAGCCACAGCCCTGCCCCACATGCAGAAGCCCCCGGCAAATCCAAAGAACGTCAAGAAAGCCCAGGAAAAGCTGTGGACTGTTCCAGATTGAAGAGCACGAAAGAAACAAGATGCCGACAGGCACGTCCTGGTCCTGGGTCAGGGCTGGATAGGAAAGGGAACAGCTCTAAATGTCAGCGGGCGTCACCTGGGCTTACACCAGTGCTGCCGAATCCCCCGCCGCATCCAAATCCCAGCACGGTATGTCAGAGCTCGCCGGCCAGCCCCCTCCTGGCATCCCTGGTCCAGCAGGTCTGGGGTGCAGCTGAAAATACACATTTCTAGCAAGTTCCCAGGAGATGCTGCGGCTGCTGACCCAGGGACCTCACTTGGAGAACCACCGGATTAATAATATGACTGGGTCGGGACGCCTGGGTGGCTCAGTCGGGGAAGCGTCTGCCTTCGGCTCAGGTCATGGTCCCGGGGTCCTGGGATCAAGGCCTGCGTCGGGCTCCTTGCTCTGCGGGGAGTCTGCTTCTCCCTCTACTGCTCCCTCTGCTTGTGCGCTCACTCACCCTCTCTCTCTCTTTCTGGCAAGTAAATAAATTCTATAAAAAAATTTTTTTTAGGGGCGCCTGGGTGGCTCAGTCGTTAAGCGTCTGCCTTCGGCTCAGGTCGTGATCCCAGGGTCCTGGGATCGAGTCCCACATCGGGCTCCCTGCTCGGCAGGAAGCCTGCTTCTCCCTCTCCCACTCCCCCTGCTTGTGTTCCTGCTCTCGCTGTCTCTCTCTCTGTCAAATAAAAAAAAAAAAAAAAAAAAAAATCTTAAAAAAAAAAAAAAAAAAAAAAAAAAAAATTTTTTTTAATTAAAAATTAAAAAAAATAATATGACTGGGTCAATGTTAAATGTCCCCATGTTGACAATTACAGCATATGTGTGTGAAAGAAGAGCTTGTTCTTAGTCAGTGCACACAGGGGTAGAGGGGCCTGACTCAATCTCAAACTGTCCGAATAATGCATGCATGCATGTGTGCATATGTGTGTGTGCATGTGCATGCATGTGTGGAAAGAAAATGATAAACAGCACGAACTGTAAATGATGAACCTAGCTAATGGGCATGCAGAAATTTAGTGGATGACTGCGGCTTTTAAGACTGAAATTATATCAAAATTTGCCAAAATTATGTAAAAATAAAATTCCTCCCTTCTGCAGCTCCTACCAGTGGGGAGACCTCACTAACAGGGATTCTAAGTGTGCTTTTGCACACCCAGCACGGCATATCAAGTGCTCCGTGACACGCAGGAACCCCAGCGAGTCTAAGAACCCCTCAATCTGGGGCACCTGGGTGGCTCAGTCATTAAGCGTCTGCCTTCAGCTCAGGTCATGATCCCAGCGTCCTGGGATCGAGCCCCGCATCGGGCTCCCTGCTAGGCGGGAAGCCTGCTTCTCCCTCTCCCTCTCGCCCTACTTGTGTTCCCTCTCTCGCTGTGTCTCTCTCTGTCAAATAAATAAAATCTTTAAAAAAAAAAAAAAAAGAACCCCTCAATCCGTAAGCAATGGGGTGTGTGCATGCCTGTTTCTGCTGAGAGGGTCACTAGCTTTCAAAGGAAGAGCACTGAATTACAGTGTCCACAAAAACAGAATCACAGCATCACATAGGACAGAGACTGTGGACTCTGAGCAGAGAAGCCCTCCATCCCTCTCCACCCGATTTGATTCGGCGAGCCCGGGCTGCAAGGCCGGCCACGCCGTGAGACTGCTGCACATGTGTTCACGGCGCTCACCCTCTCCGGCCAGTGGGGGCCCCGGCCCTACTGGTCGTTAAAAACTTGGAACCACCATCCACCCTATAAGGTGCCCAAGGAAAAGAGCAAAGGGCTTCCTCTCTCTACGGAGAAGTCCACACAGCTCAGCAGAGGTGTGGTGCGTGACAAGTGCATGGACACGGAAGACTCTGCTGTCCCAGCGGACTCAGGCGGCCGCAGGGTCCGCACACAGTCTGGCTCCCAAGTCCGCTCCCTGAGGTTCTCCTGGTTGTGCCTTGGACAGAGCCGGAAAGGGCCAATGTGTCATCAGCGCCCCTGCACTCCATGTCTTCCGGCAGAGGCGAACAGCAGATCCTTCTCTAACTCCTGGGGGCTGCCCCAAAGACCCCGGATCTCCAACACCCCCTCAACACCCCAGCACAGCGTGTTGTAAGATAAGCGCTTCTGTGTAAAGGACCACGCGTCGCCGTGGCGGCCTTCCCGACAGGGCACCTGCAGCCACCGGCGGCAGAGGGGGGCCAGGGGAGCCCGCCTGCACGCGAGGCCACGCGAGGCCGCCATCGCCTGGTGGCTGCACGGCAGGGGGAGCGGACACTCGGGGAGGGCGAGTTCTTAGTCTAGCATCGATCTCCACCTTAACCCCCCATATTTACACACCATTAATTACCTGCCCTGTTATTTTGCTGCGACGAGTGAGAAGAGAAATCCTGCTACTGTTTTATGGACATGCAGCCTGGTCCCCATTCCCCACAGGGCAGTAAATTCTGCCACTTTCCGCTGGGGATGTGACAGGGGCAGCACGCGGGCCGAGACAGCCCTTTCGTTTGCGGCAGGGAGATTTACGGCAGGAGCGGCGGCACGACGACATGGGTAGGAAGGCTGGACAGGAATGAAAGGTGGGGTGGGGGTGCTGCAGGGCCCAGGCTAGAGGCTTCCAAGCATTCCGGTGCTTGGACAACCTGAGGGCCGCTCTAGGCCCTCTCTGCCCTGAGCCGCTTTGCCCTCCAACAACTCAGACATCATTGGACGGGTTATTGGAGCCCCACTCTGTACCCACAGGGACATGTCACAGGCTCCTCCCACATACGCTTGTCTTCAGCTGGTTAGACTGGTAACAGAAAAGAAAGTCTGACATTGAAAACAGTTTTTTTCCAAAATATCTCCTTCCTATAAGGGTGGGGGGGAACATAGGTTTTAGGAAAATATGACTTTAGAGCCCAAAGGGGCGCTGCTGGCTGGAGCACCCCACACTCCCTTCACTCAGAAGACCCTGGGGACCCTGTGTCACACCTGATTCTGGCACTTTCTGATGGTGGGACTGCAGGCAAGGGCCGCCATCCCCTCATCCACGACACAAGGTGACAACAGCATCTTCTTCCCCGGTTACTCTTGCAGATGAAAGGAAAAGGCATTCGGCAAAATGCCAGGTGCACATTAAATGCTCAATAAACGTCAGCGATCTTTCATAAACTGGGCAGGACTGCCCACACGTCTGTCCATCCCTCCCTGACCGTGGCCACCTCTCTAGTTTCTAGAGCTGAGCAGGTGAAGTGCCCCAACCTGCCCCACTGCAACCAGGAGACTGTCTACCGTGCAACACCCACCTCTGACCGTGACCCTACTTCCCTTGGTCAAAAATCCGAAATCTTAACAACCAAGGTTTCATTTGGGGCGAGAAAGCTCTTTTTCCAACGCCACCGTAGAGAGCGAGGTAGCTGTGGGCAGAGGACTTGGACCCAGGGCCCAAAAGAAGATGCCCACCAGTGGGCCCTGTGGACAGCCCCATGCCTGAGCCTCCTCGGGAGCCACAGGAGGCAGTTGTTGGGGGTGGGAAGGGCCGAAGAACAAAGAGGGAGACTCCGCCTCACTCCCCCATCTGTGACGAGCACCTCTGGTTCCAGCGTGCTCCGGGTCCATAACCTGGCCCTCGTGTCGCTCACACCATCTCGCGAGGTTTGGGATGAGCGACCCTGGTCCACAACACACACTCATCACAGAACATCTGCCAAGGACCAGCCCCATCCAATGTGGGAGCCACCAGCCACGTGTGGCAACTCAAGCTTGACTGAGCTAAAATTAAAACTTCCGTTTCTTGGTCACACTGGCCACATTTTAAGTGCTTACCAGCCAGCACTGGACAGCAGTCAGCACCGTCCGAACACCCCCGTCGCCACAGAAAGCTCCACCAGACAGCACTGTTACAGACCCATAAACCCCCCAGAAGCACGTGTGACAGGGTGCCCGGCTGGAGGGACGTGGGTGGGTAAGCAGAACGATGGTTGTTCTGTTACAGGCAACACAATGGCACTAAATTCCTATCTTTCAATAGTTACCCTGAATGTAAATGGGCTAAATGCCCCAATCAAAAGACACAGGCTATCAGACTGGATTAAAAAACAAGACCCATCGATATGCTGTCTGCAAGAGACTCATTTTAGACCCAAAGACACCTCCAGATTGAAAGTGAGGGGGTGGAAAACCATTTACCATGCTAATGGACACCAAAAGAAAGCTGGGGTGGCAATCCTTATATCAGACAAATTAGATTTTAAACCAAAGACTGTAATAAGAGATGATGAAGGACACTATATCCTACTTAAAGGGTCTATCCAACAAGAAGATCTAACAATTGCAAATATCTATGCCCCTAACATGGGAGCAGCCAACTATATAAGCCAATTAATAACAAAAGCAAAGAAACACCTCGACAACAAAACAATAATAGTGGGGGACTTTAACACCCCCCTCACTGAAATGGACAGATCATCTAAGCAAAAGATCTACAAGGAAATAAAGACTTTAAATGACACACTGGACCAAATGGACTTCACAGATCTATTCAGAACATTCTATCCCAAAGCAACAGAATACACATTCTTCTCTAGTGCCCATGGAACATTCTCCAGAATAGATCACATCCGAGGTCACAAATCAGGTCTCAATTGGTACCAAAAGATTGGGATCATTCCCTGCCTATTTTCAGACCACAATGCTTTGAAACTAGAACTCAATCACAAGAGGAAAGTCGGAAAGAACTCAAATACATGGAGGCTAAAGAGCATCCAACTAAAGAATGAATGGGTCAACCAGGAAATTAAAGAAGAGTTAAAAAAAATTCATGGAAACAAATGAAAAGGAAAACACAACTGTTTAATATCTTTGGGATGCAGCAAAGGCAGTCCTAAGAAGAAAGTATATAGCAATACAAGCCTTTCTCAAGAAACAAGACAAGTCTCAAATACACAACCTAACCCTACACCTAAAGGAGCTGGAGAAAGAATAGCAAATAAAGCCTAAACCCAGCAGGAGAAGAGAAATAATAAAGATCAGAGCAGAAATCAATGAAGTAGAAACCAAAACAACAGTAGACCAGATCAACGAAACTAGGAGCTGGTTCTTTGAAAGAATAAGATTGATAAACCCCTGGCCAGACTTATCAAAAAGAAAAGAAAAACGAACCAAATAAATAAAATCATTAATGAAAGAGAAGAGATCACAACCAACACCAAAGAAATACAAACAATTATAAGAACATATTATGGGCAACTATATTCCAGCAAATTAGACAATCTGGAAGAAATGGATGCATTCCTAGAGATGTATCAACTACCAAAACTGAACCAGGAAGAAATAGAAAACCTGAACAGACCCATAACCAGTAAGGAAATTGAATCAGTAATCAAAAATCTCCCAAGAAACAAGAGCCCAGGGCCAGATGGCTTCCCAGGGGAATTCTACCAAACATTTAAAGAAGAATTAATACTTATTTTTCTGAAACTATTCCAAGGAATAGAAATGGAAGGAAAACTTCCAAACTCATTTTACGAGGCCAGCATTACCTTGATCCCAAAACCAGACAAAGACCCCATCAAAAAGGAGAATTACAGACCAATATCCCTGATGAACATGGATGCAAAAATTCTCACCAAAATACTAGCCAATAGGATCCAACAGTACATTAAAAGGATTATTCACCACGACCAAGTGGGATTTATCCCTGGGCTGCAAGGTTGGTTCAACATCTGCAAATCAATCAGTGTGATACAATACATTAATAAAAGAAAGAACAAGAACCATATGATTCTCTCAATAGATGCAGAAAAAGCATTTGACAAAGTATAGCATCCTTTCTTGATTAGAACTCTTCAGAGTGTAGGGATAGAGGGTACATACCTCAATATCATAAAAGCTATCTATGAAAAACCCACAGCAAATATCATTCTCAATGGGGAAAAACTAAGAGCTTCTCCCCCTAAGGTCAGGAACGTGGCAGGGATGTCCACTATCACCACTGCTATTCACATAGTACTAGAAGTCCTAGCCACAGCAATCAGACATCAAAAAGAAAGAAAAGGCATCCGAATCAGCAAAGAAGAAGTCAAACTCTCACTCTTTGCAGATGATATGATACTTTATGTGGAAAACCCAAAAGACTCCACCCCAAAACTGCTAGAACTCATACAGGAATTCAGTCAAGTGGCAGGATATAAAATCAATGCACAGAAATCAGTTGCATTTCTATACACCAACAACAAGACAGAAGAAAGAGAAATTAAGGAGTCGATCCCATTTACAATTGCACCCAAAACCATAAGATACCTAGGAATAAATCTAACCAAAGAGGCAAAGAATCTGTACTCAGAAAACTACATAATATTCATGAAAGAAATTGAGGAAGATACAAAGAAATGGAAAAACGTTCCATGCTCATGGATTAGAAGAACAAATATTGTGAAAATGTCAATGCTACCTAGAGCAATCTACACATTTAATGCAATCCCTATCAAAATGCCATCAATTTTTTTTCAAAGAAATGGAACAAATAATCCTAAAATCTGTGTGGAACCAGAAAAGACCCTGAATAGCCAGAGGAATGTTGAAAAAGAAAAGCAAAGCTGGTGGCATCACAATTCCGGACTTCAAGCTCTATTACAAAGCTGTCATCATCAAGACAGTATGGTATTGGCACAAAAACAGACACATAGATCAATGGAACAGAATAGAGAGCCCAGAAATGGACCCTCAACTCTATGGTCAACTCATCTTCGACAAAGCAGGAAAGAATGTCCAATGGAAAAAAGACAGTCTCTTCAACAAATGGTGTTGGGAAAACTGGACAGTCACATGCAGAAGAATGAAACTGGACCATTTCCTTACACCAAACACAAAAATAGACTCCAAATGGATGAAAGACCTAAATGTGAGACAGGAATCCATCAAAATCCTTGAGGAGAACACAGGCAGCAACCTCTTCGACCTCAGCCACAGCACCTTCTTCCTAGAAACATCGCCAAAGGCAAGGGAAGCAAGGGCAAAAATGAACTATTGGGACTTAAGATAAAAAGCTTTTGCACAGCAAAGGAAACAGCCAACAAAACCAAAAGACAACTGACAGAATGGGAGAAGATATTTGCAAGTGACATATCAGATAAAGGGCTAGTATCCAAAATCTATAAATAACTTATCAAACTCAATACCCAAAGAACAAGTAATCCAATCAAGAAATGGGCAGAAGACACAAACAGACATTTCTGCAAAGAAGACATCCAAATGGCCAACAGACACATGAAAAAGTGCTCAACATCGCTCGGCATCAGGGAAATCCAAATCAAAACCTCAATGAGATACCACCTCACACCAGTCAGAATGGCTAAAATTAACAAGTCAGGAAATGACAGATGTTGGCGGGGATGTGGAGAAAGGGGAACCCTCCTACACTGTTGGTGGGAATGCAAGCTGGTGCAGCCACTCTGGAAAACAGTATGGAGGTTCCTCAAAAAGTTGAAAATAGAGCTACCTTACGACCCAGCAATTGCACTAGTGGGTATTTACCCCAAAGATACAAATGTAGTGATCCGAAGGGGTACATGCACCCCGATGTTTAGAGCAGCAATGTCCACAATAGCCAAACTATGGGAAGAGCCAAGATGTCCATCAACAGATGAATGGATAAAGAAGATGTGGTGTATATAGACAATGGAATACTAGGCAGCCATCAAAAAAAAGACGAAATCTTGCCATTTGCAACGACATGGATGGAACTAGAGGGTATTATGCTAAGCAAAATAAGTCAGAGAAAGACAATTATCATATGATCTCACTGATATGAGGAATTTGAGAAACAAGACAGAAGGTCATAGGGGAAGGGAGGAAAAAATGAAACAAGATGAAACCAGAGAGGGAGACAAACCGTAAGAGACTCTTAATCTCAGGAAACAAACTGAGGGTTGCTGGAGTGGAAGGGGGTGGGAGGGATCGGGTGGCTGGGTGATGGACACTGGGGAGGGTATGTGCTATGGGGAGCACTATGAATTGTGTAAGACTGATGAATCGCAGACCCGTACCTCTGAAACAAATAATATATGTTTAAAAAAAAAAAAAAAGATAGTAGGAAGGGAAAAATGAAGGGGGGGTAGTTGGAGGGGGAGACGAACCATGAGACTATGGACTCCAGGAAACAAACTGAAGGTTCTAGAGGGGCGGGGGGTGGGGGTATGGGTTAGCCTGGTGATGGGTATTAAGAAGGACACGTTCTGCATGGAGCACTGGGTGTTATACGCAAACAATGAATCGTGGATCACTACGTCAAAAACTAATGATGTAATGTATGGTGATTAACAAAACATAATAAAATAAAATTAAAATAAAAAAAGAAAAGAACAATGGTTGTTCTGACTGTCCTTGCCTTCTCCTTCCTCTCACAACTCATCCCATCAGAGTTTAATCAGACTCTACACACCGATTTGTGTGTGGTCACAAAGCCGGTGGAGTGTCCCGGGTCTGGCACAGGTCAGGAGCTGCGGGCAGAGCGGACTCTGGTCATATGTGGTGGCTGTGCCCTGGGCCCTGCTCCTGCCCCAGGGACACCCGGGCTGCGCTCCCAAGAGCCTCATCAAGAGGCCAACGCACGCCCGTGCTTCACGTACAGACGCTGTGACGGCCGGGCCACAGGCACCCCAGTTTGTGTCCGAGATGGCGCCTGTGGGAATTGGGGGGCTGAGTGAGGCAGCTCCCCGTCCCCAGAGTGGGTGGGCCTGGTGTGGTCAGTGGAAGAAAGAGGGAAGCCGTGCCGCCCAACTGCTGGGCTGGGAGGCTGGTCTCTTCCCGCCTTCCAGCAGGGATGGGAATACCGGCTCACCCTGGGTGCCAGCCTGCCGGCTCTGACCGGGGCTTCCGCCATGGGCTCCCGGGGCCCCTCGGCCTCGTCCGCGGCCTCCACCCCTTCCAGCAGATCCCTTCGTACAGACACCCTCCCCGGCAGCTCCGCTCCCCTGGAGACGGCGAACCACTGGCACCGCAGTCAGCGCGTGCTGCCCGATCGCTGGTGTGGGCGCAGGCCAGGGGGAGGCTGACCCTGCAGCTTCCTCCTGGAGGCCTCGGAGCCCTGGGCAGCCCGCAGCAAGGGGCCCGGGGCCACTGTCAGCACCTGGACCCCACGGGAAGCACAAACACGTGTCCGCCAACCTGCTGCCTCCCCTCGGCTGACCCTAGCGCCCTCACCTGCCCTTCCTCAAGACAACAAGCAGCTGGCCACGTCGGGCCAGGGGGAGGGGGAGGCAACAGGGAGGTAAAGGTGGGGTCAAAAGGGGAGACCAGGGTCAAGGGGAGAGGCCGGGGTGAGAGGAAGGAGGCCAGGATGAGCGGGGAGGCTGGGGTGAGGGGGTAAGGCCGGGGTGAACAGGGGAGGCCGGGGTGAGCAGAGGCTGGGGTGAACAGGGGAGGCCAGGGTGAGCAGAGGCCGGGGTGAACAGGGGAGGCCGGGGTGAGCAGAGGCCGGGGTGAGCAGAGGCCGGGGTGAACAGGGAGGCCAGGGTGAACAGAGGAGGCGGGGGTGAATGGGGGAGGCTGGGGTGAACAGGGGAGACCGGGGTGAGCAGAGGCCAGGGTGAACGGGGGAGGCAGGAGTGAACGGGGGAGGCCAGGGTGAGAGGAAGGAGGCCAGGATGAGCGGGGAGGCTGGGGTGAGGGGGTAAGGCTGGGGTGAACGGAGGAGGCCGGGGTGAGCAGAGGCCGGGGTGAACGGGGGAGGCCGGGGTGAACGGGGGAGGCCGGGGTGAACGGGGGAGGCTGGGGTGAGCGGGGGAGGCCGGGGTGAGCAGAGGCCGGGGTGAACGGGGGAGGCCGGGGTGAACGGGGGAGGCTGGGGTGAGCGGGGGAGGCCGGGGTGAGCAGAGGAGGCCGGGGTGAGCAGAGGCCAGGGTGAACAGGGGAGGCCGGGGTGAGCGGGGGAGGCCGGGGTGAGCAGAGGCCAGGGTAAATGGGGGAGGCCGGGGTGAGCAGAGGAGGCCGGGGTGAGCAGAGGCCAGGGTGAACAGGGGAGGCCGGGGTGAACAGGGGAGGCCGGGGTGAGCGGGGGAGGCCGGGGTGAACGGGGGAGGCCGGGGTGAACGGGGGAGGCCGGGGTGAGCAGAGGCCAGGGTAAATGGGGGAGGCCGGGGTGAGCAGAGGAGGCCGGGGTGAGCAGAGGCCAGGGTGAACAGGGGAGGCCGGGGTGAACGGGGGAGGCCGGGGTGAACAGGGGAGGCCGGGGTGAACAGGGGAGGCCGGGGTGAACGGGGGAGGCCGGGGTGAACAGGGGAGGCCGGGGTGAGCGGGGGAGGCCGGGGTGAGCAGAGGCCGGGGTGAGCAGAGGCCGGGGCAGGTGAAGGCCCAGGCCAAGAGCACAGTCCGGGCACACGCATGGCCCGCCCCTCCCGCCGACCCTGCGCCGCCGCCGCGCCCCCAGCCCCGCCGTGGAGCCCGCGTCCCACTCACCGGCCTCGGCCCGCGGCTCCCGGGGCTCTCAGCGGGGCCGTCCCTCCGCAGAGCCTCGCGGCGCCTCGCTCTCGGGGCCAGGTCCTCGAAAACGCCCCCGGGCGGGAGGCTGCGCCTGGGTGAGCTGCCTCCAGGGACGGGCACGGCCCCGCGGGTCAGCCGGGGTCACGACCCCTCCGTGACCTCCGCCCCTGCGGGCGGCCACGCCCCCTACCCCCTGCGCGCGCACGGGACGCAAGCGCACGGGCGCTGGTGAGGGGCTGCGGCTGGTGCGGAAGGAGTAGAGCGCTGAGCGCTCAGCAGAGCGGCGGAGGCCCGCGATCCGCGCGCCCGGGGTTGTCCCGCAGCAGGGGCCGCGCAGGGAAGGGTCCCCGACCCCGGAGCCCGGGGCACCGCCCGCGGCCCGCACCCCGGCACCCGCTGAGGGGGTGAGGGGCAGGTGTCTACGTTCCTCGGGGAAACAGACATTTCGGGCCAAACATCCCCCCCACGCCGCAGCCACGGGGTGGATGACGTGCAGGGAGAAGACTGGAAGGACCACCGGGAGGGCGGCCTGTAAGGGAAACAAGTCCAGCCCGAACAGATGAGAGCCCGGGATCCCCTCAGACGCGCGCCCCAGAACAGACCACAGCTCGAACAGAAGCGGACTCAAATGCCAAGAACATTTGGCGGCCGCCAGAGCGGCGGGTGGGCGACTCGGGTGAGGGACACACTCCCTCCGGGAGGAACAGTGCGCATGCAGAATGCCGTGGGTACCCTGGCGACAGCCTGTCCGGGGACAGGTGGGGACCGCGCTGTGACCACCTCATCACGCGCGTGACTCACGGATCGCTGTGCTGTGCACCTGGAACCAGGATTAGGTCGCTATCCTTCACCCGAAAATTTCTTTAAAAAGCAATTTTTAAAAAGCAAAATAAGCTTGATTTGAATGGCTAGAAATAAAATTAACTATAAAGTGAAAAAAACAGTTGCCTTTGGGTGATTTCTATTTTCTAGTATTTTTAAATTTACTCTAAAGAGTTTATTTTTATAAAGAAAACTAAACTTTTGAAATCTAATGATTTCAAGGTAGATTTTATATGAGCAACAAAAAGTTTTAAGGGCAATTTCAAAGCATGCAGAAACTGTAAGGTAGTGGCCGCCTTAAAGACAGACAAGCCCAACAAAACTGTACTGATCTCACTTTGTTCACTTGGGTTCCAACCCACGTGGTCTTCTTGTTGCCATATTGGTAATCCTATTTGAACAAAAACGCTTTACCGTAGAGATAATCAATTATGTATTTGAGAAGATCTGACGGGAACTTTCAGAACACCATCAGCTCCAGGTGACAGACCCTGTCTACATTTGATCTTGGATAGAATGGCCAGATGGGGGGGTCTTAGAACCTCCCCAGCCCCCACCTTCTATTCACCCCCACGTCTCCCAGAGTCCCCGGAGGTGCAGAGAGAGAACCAGGGCCTGGCCCTTTCTCTGCCTGCGAGGCTGCCATCAGACACGGTTTATTAAGCCCTAAATCTATTCTATTTGACTTCATCTTTTGTGAACTGTTTTGAGGGGTTGTGTTTAGCGAGCCCCATGCTGGGTCTCCTCGGCCTGCCGCTCCATCTGCACGCTGGGCCTCGCCACTCTGGGCCTGGGGAAGCCACTGTCCGTACACTCCACCACCTGCTTCTCTCGTTTCTGCGGCTTCTTGCCCGTGAGAGACATTCGTAGAAAATTAGAGTATTCCAGAAAAGCGAACGGTCTGGCTACTTACTTATTAAGCCAGGCTGTGGCTTAGCAGCAGCTGCATCCACCCCCCCAAGACCACAGTTTCTGGCTCCAAAACAGCTCCCTCCACGCCGTGGCCTGCGGGGAGGGGAGGGGGCGGGCGGGGGGCAGAGGGTCCTCAGTGCCACCAGCCCGGGCTGGGGGGGCTTTCCATCACTCCTCAGGCCCCTCAGCCCTGCCCACCTCTGTCTAGAGAATTCTTCCCCTGAAATGTCTCACCTACCCCTTCTGAATGCGCCACGTGTGTTCTGCTGGGACCCTCTCATCTGCACGGTATGTCAGAACAGCCGCAGCACCGAGCTGTTTACAGGAATAAATGTATGGACGTCGGGAGAGTGTGCAGATCCTTCTCCCGGCCGAGACCACTGCTCCTCCTCAGTCAGTCCTGATGGACATGCCCCTCTGAGGGTCTCTTTCCTGTCCCAGGGACCCCAAAAGCTTCCTAGGTCTGTACAGTAAGCATGAACAGGAGTGCACACCCCGAGAACCTGGGGACCAGTAGACAGCCTCCCCACGCCCCGGTGACCTTCCCAACATCCGAGAGGCCTGGGTGCCCTCAACCTCCACCTCTCACGTGGACCCCCAGACCCCCAGTGAGGAGCGGCCCTGCAGCCTGGCCAGCGTCCCAGGCCATGCAGAGTCTCCCCCGGTATCAATGAGGTAGCATCATCCTCTTTCTCAGGTACTAGAGCATCCATGTGTCATTCTCTGCAGGAACCATTGTTTGGAGCCTTGTCAGTACAGAACCTGGCCGTCTCAGGGAAGGAACCAGGTTCCGGATGGTCCCAGGGTAGGAGCAGACAGGCTTTGTGAAGTGTGACTGTCATTTCTGGTCACACAGGGGAAGAGTACACAGGCCCTGGGAGCACTACTTGGAAGGGGCTAGCACTTGGGGAGTCGGTCAGGGACGCTGGGAGCCCTACGACCAGATGAGGGGCGCGTGCAGGGCTGCCCTGGAGGCGTGGCCTGGGCTGTCGGTGTGTCTGGAAGTGGGGACACAAAGCCTCTTACAAAACCAGTGGGACAGATGATGCTTCTGAGCCTGATCAGAATATGGCTGACCTCCTTCTGAGAGAAGGATGGAAGATGTCAAGTCAATTATCTTCTTTGTGTAAAGTCTGCTAGTGCCCAGGATGTAAGACAAAATGATTTGTTCCTTTCAAAATAGAGCAATTTGTGTCTTTTTGAACACCAAATGTTCTGGTGATGATTATGTGACTAACTGCCTCAAGATGCTGTCTGTTCTGTGCCCCAGCTTTAAAGAGCGACCATCACAAACCTCGGCATTAACTCCATGGTTCCTCTTTGCCTGAGCATTTCAGGGAAACGGATTCCAGAAGACGGACTTCCAACAATAACCAAGTCGGACACCCTTCCCTTCTCAGAGACCCAACACATTTTCAGATGAAGGACATCATTCATTGTTGGGGCGTCCACTGGATTGAGTACCACATTTCACCAAATCTAAGCTATTACAATAGAGATAGCCCAATTTCAGAGATATGAAAATGTAAAAAGAAGTTCCTGCTAGAAGTGATGAGACACAGCCCTAACCATGGCCAGCATTTCCTGAGAGCTTATGGTGGCTGTGATCCAAGTACTTCCCACGTACATGCTCACCCGGGTACAGTCCTGCGAGTCCGAACGTAGCATCTCCCGATTGCACAAAAGCGCAAAGCCAAGCTGGGAGGTGAAGGCGGCGGAGCCAGGAGAGACCCGGGCTGCTGGGCTCCGCTGTGCACCCGTCTATTACTCCTGCTGCTAGCGGAAGGGACCTTAATGCTTGAATTCCAGCATCTAGTTAAGGTTGAACCAAGTCCGATTGTCTGCTAAATGAAACAAACACCATTTTAAAGACAAATAGCCTTTAATGAGAACACTACTTGCCAAGAGTTGAGTAAATGCACCATAATATTAAGACCTCATTGCCCAGAAGAAATGCGGCCCATGGGTTCTATAATCTGACCCATTTTCTGAAAAATTGCACAACCAGAGACCACTGAGGACCATGTCTGCAGCCCAGGGACAGAGCACCCTCTCTGACCCCCATCACAGCCTGTCCTACTGGACAGGAATCAAGGGGGCACGCTCAGTCAGATCGCACCCCCATACCACACTGGGGGTGCCAGGACTTCTGAATCACCCCCCCATGCGAGTGGATGCAAGCCCCCTTCCTGGACCTGCATGGACATTTTCTCAAACTCATCTCCCCAAAGAGGGATTCAGAGGTGGCTGCCTGTGGGTACAGACATGGCTGAGGTTCATGGGGCAGGAATAGGGGGTGGTTGGCATGGCTCTGACGACCCTCCCGGGTTCCTGTGCCAAGTCCCGGAACGTGGAATTCTGCATTCAGGACTTTGCGTTACCGTGAAGGCACTTGAGTCAAGGTAAGAGGCCGAACCTACACTGTTGGCTCGGTTTGCGAATGACATAGCAAGACAAGATGTGGGCCTCCATTTGTTGCTTGGGGCCCACAGATGCGGGGGTGAGATTTCAACCCTGCATGCTTCGGAGTTTGGCTGTTTGTGTGTTGGGTGTGTGTTCCTTGAAAATGGGAACGTAAGAATTTAAACAGACCCCAGGAGCCAGCATAAATAACTCCTTTATTCCCAGCAGAAGGACTCAAGGCCAGGAGAAGTAGCTACTGTCAGGACTGGAAATAAATGGGTGGTTTCAAATAATCGACAGATCCAAAAGAAGAAAAAAATCAGACATTCCTATGCAAAGGTGATTAACCATTTTTGTAGGTTTGCAATGACCCAAGGGGAAGAGATAATCGTGCAGTGAAACACCACATACTGCACCGTATTTTTGTTTTAATACCCAGGGTTGTTTTTTTGGGGCACTGTTAGATTTTCTTTAGTTCATTATTTTTCCTTTAAATTTATGTTCTCAAATCTTTGCTTCAAAATCTAAGGATAACAGCAAAAATGTTTTCTAGCAGAACTCAACTACAATTATTTAACCAAAACCAACTGGATGAGGATTCATGTTATAAATTGTACCTTCATCATACACTTTCTTTAAAATTAAAGATGCTTGCGGTATCAAGCAATGCTGAGAAAAGAATGAAAATTAACTCTAGTAATAATTCCAAACTTGGTCTCCTGAAATAAGCACCCTTGTAAGTCCTTAAACACATTTTCTAAAGGATATCCAAAACCATGATGTAAGAAACAAATATTCTCCATGTTGGAAAGACACACTATTTCTAGAATGATAAAAATCCTGCTACTAAATCCTTTCTCCCAGGGGCCAGGAATTTATCTCCTAAAACATCATTTTAACTTTTCAAAAAGAAAATAAATGGTATTTTGAGAAGGTAACCAATACCTTCCGAAGAGCGCTAGAATAATTTTTTTCACTTTTTGAGCGAAAGCCTCCCAGATACCTGACAGATGGCCTTAGTAATGCACACCAATGCACAGGCAAAACAGGTATAATGTATAATGGCGTGTTTTTAGGTCTGTGTTTCAGTAACCTGCAATTTTTCAGAAACACTTGGAGGAAGATTTGGCCATCAGGTTCCTGCAATGTGCGCCACGTATAAGATGCAACGTAAGGCCAGGTTCGCGGCTCTCCTCGAGTTCTGGCGCGTGCGAGGAGCCGCCCGCTGTACGTGAGCTCTGAACTGCAACAGCCCGTGGCCGCCGGAAGGCGTCAACATCGTGGCCAGCTTGGAACTGGAGCTCTGCACTCTGAGATGCGATTTGCACGCGGCACTAGAAAAGCATTGAATCGGGCCTCCAAAGTTTCAGAGGGGACATGGCCAAGTAGTGCAGGTGAAAACAGACAAAGCCAGGAGCACCGGGACACGACTTCTGGCAGATAATTATCTGCCTAACGTCCTTTGGAACTGTTGGCGTTGGCTGTTAGTATTTCTAAAACTGCCTATTTTGCACCCAATTTTTATATCTAACCTTGTTATATTGATCAAGAGGTCTACAGTTTTAATCTACATTCCAATTCCCTAAAAAGTAGGAAAATATGCAAACATCCCTGTTACCTACTGCATATATTTCCCTGTCTTGTAGAAAAGCTGGGCAGGCCGAGGCAGCCACAGACCACTTGGCAATCAGGATTCAGAGGTTTCAATGACATAATGGGAGGATCAACGTCCTGTAATACGAAATAGTGAAGAGCCCTCGACTTCATTTGCATTCACCTCGGCATAAATTCCTGTCCTCTGCCTTCTCACCTGAAGGGACGGCTGGGTCACCTTGGGTTGGGCAGCCGGGTAAGACCAGACGAGTCACACCGGAACACTTCAGTGTTTTCCTTTGTGGATTTTCACCCCCTTTTCTGTCTCTCTCCCTCCGCCACTTGATAGTCCCATTTCACAGTTAAACAAACTGTTAGAGGACACGAAGCCGCAGGAGCGGGTCCCACGGGGCCAGCCCTCGCACCCCTGGGGCTCCGGCCACCCTACACTGGCGCCCTGCACCTGCCACGCTCACGGGCCGCCGGCCTCCCTGCCTCTGCGGGACCGGGATAGGCAGCCTCCAGCTGCACCGGCTCGAGCAGCCCAGCGGGACAGGCCCCACCACAATGCACAGGGGTCGGCTCTGGAGGAGCCGTCTGCCCGGATCGCCCCTCACTGCTCCCCAGCCCATTTAGTCTGTGTGCCCACCCCGCCAACGCCTGAGGCCGGGAGCCCCTTGTGTCTGCCCTTGCCCGCCCGGCCCCCAGACCCTGCGTCTTCAGAAAGAAAAGAGCAGCTCCTCTTCCAACAGAGGTGGCCGCCCATCATGGGGTTGGGTGGGGAGGACGCCGGGGATGGAAGGGCTCGGCTGGGGAGGGGTCGGTGGAGAGGGGAGGGCGCCTTTGCATTCTCTCCACTGCGGGACGCTGGCCCTCCATGCGACGCCCGTTCTTGGGGTCCAGCCTGCAGGCTGTTTGGGTAGGAGGCCCCCACTCCTGAAAGCCTGCCTCGTGCCCTGCGTGGGGGAGGAGGGCCGCGTGAGACGAGTGGGGCACCGCACGCCCCGCCCGTCACCCCTCAGTCAGTGACCTCCTTCACTGCGGCAGCAGAGAACAGGCCCTCGGGCCGTGCAAAGTGGGGGCAGTAAGTGCAACTTCCTTGCATCTTTTTTAAATAACTGGAGAGAAGAGTCAGGCATGGGACCGGCGTCCCAAGTGCCCATCTTCTGCTCTCCAAACACCGGCCGGCCGGGCTTGCCCTGCTGGGATTGCCCCGCACACACCCCCAACAGAGGCTTTATTCCTCCAGGGCTGGCCATGCGCATCCCAGGCAGAGAAGAGGCAAAGCCACGTTAAGATAGGAATTATTCAAAGGAGAACTTTTCATCAAGACCACCGGCTGCTTAAAGAACATCGCAGTTTTCTGGTCGGACGTGTGCCGTGGTGCCTGGCGATGGTTTGCACAACAAATGAAGTCGATTTCTGCACCATTCCTTCCACAGCGAAAACACTCCAGAACTTTTCTTTACCGTTTCCTTTACGCGCGAAGCCCAAAGCTGATTCTCTGGCAATTAGCAATCTTTTCTTTCACACGGTTCAACCTTAGCATGAGAATAAAGCCACCAGAGGCTTCTCTGCCAGGGGGAGAAAGTAAGCTGGAGCTTGCCCGGGCTTTTCCTGACAAAGTATACAATGAAAGCCAAAAGAATCCTGGCTTCCCCTCCCCCCCCCGCCGGCCCCCCGGAAAATGAAGGTGAAATGGATTTTAAGATCAGAATTTAAGGTGCTCATGATATTGAAAGCACAGACTAACTGCAGCTGAGTAAAATATATACAATTAGAATCCTAGTTGTGAAAGACTTCCTTGGAAGTAATATTTGTTGGAGTTGAAAACGCACAGAGGTGTGTTAAGTAAAGCATAAAAAGGCTCACTCACGTAGACTCACTGGATAATGACATATATTACCACAACTGTCAGCTTCCACTGTGCCTTAAAAGTCCTTTTGTTAAGCACACAATTTCATTGTTAAAACACCAAAACAACACAAAAATACCTGTTCTCCAGCCTTGGCCCAGCACACACCCCTGCCTGCCTGGGTGCGGATGAACACACCTGCAATGCCCTCACTGTCGCTTTCGGCTCGTTTCCAGGGCGGGCGAGCCGGTCACCGACGCAGCATCTCTGAAAGTTCAGCACTTGGCTTTAAAATTGCCCACCAGGGTTTTCAACTCCATTTCTGCATTCTTCCACCCTGAACCGAGGATGGGCTTTGCAAAGCCCTTAACGTAAGCCAGAAAAAACAACAACAACAACACATGATTCCGTGGGACCTTCACAAAAACGGTAGCCCGGAGTGAGACTACCAGTGAATATAAAAGGGCCGAGGCCGCCCCACTATCAAGATCCAGCAAGAAGGACGTTATTCTGACCAGTGCTAACACGGCCTATGTCATCCTGTACATTTCTCAGCAGGCAAACGGTTTTTCCTCTCTCCACCCCCACCTCTCTCTCTCTTCTTTCTCTCCCTTCTTTCTTTTCTTTCTTTCTCTCTTTCTCTTTCCTTGTCCATGGAATGATATTCAGAGCCAAGAAAATGGAACTTAAGCCGCAACCAAAAACAGTCCCCAAACGAACAGCTAGGGCATCTATCAGAAAGCACCTTCTTTCTATGTTTGCAGCCTCAGTAAACAAGGCGTCTTCATGCTGCATTATTCTCACAGCTCTGTGTTCAATGTACCAGAAAAGGACCTTTATCTCCGTGGCCCCGGCCCCTCGGTCTGGGTCCGGGAACACCAGGGCTGTTCTCACAATCCAACATAAAGGTGGGGCTGGCACACATTTTTGCAATCACCAAAACGTAACTTTTTACCAACTTGAGAGAGAGAACAGAAGTCACTGTTGTCCAAGTAGCAACAGCGAGCGACACGTCCGGGGGTGGCGATTCCAGACCCACCTGAGCCCCGACGGCAGGTTCCTCCCACACGGGGGGCTCCCGAGCTAAGTTCAGCAAACACACATCTCACTGGGGGACACGGGCGTGCCGCCTCTGGGTCACGCAGCACCCCGCAGCCAGGTGCCAGGTCCTAAGGGACAGTCCCAGCGGCCGCACACACGCGCCCCCCAGAAGGGTCCCGCGCCGGCTCCAGGGCAGAGCGGCTGTGGGCTCCACCTGCGAACCAGCTGGAAGTCACCGCGGTTCAGACGCTCTCCCCCTGCATGCCCCCCACCACTCGGCAGAAAAAGCACAGTGGTTGTGCCCCCGCCGCATCACCCCTCTCTCCCCCTCGACCAAGGACGCCCCCTCCTCCTGCAGGGGGGACCCAGCCGCCTACCTGCCGTGCCCCGCATGCAGCTGCCGGGCCGGTCCAGGGCTCTGGGACGCTCCAGTCCTCGTGGGCGCCGAGAACCTGCGTGTGCGAATGACGAAGGTCCTGTGGCAGCCGGCTGGGTCTCCGGCAGCCGCAGCGATGAGCACAGCTGGAGACCATCCGCAATTAGCCAAACATTGTGTGGCGGCAACACGTCAACAACCAACACCGGTGCACAAACCAGGCAAAGTCCCATTTCTGAGGGATGCTGGAAGCCCACGTCGCCGAACACCACGTTCCTTCTTCAAGATCATTCCAGCCAGCCCGTTCGAGCTATTTTTACTGTACCATAATGCACTAGGTCTGGCTTTTACCCTATTGAAAGAGCATGAATATATTATTATCCACACAAAAGAGCAGGTTATTGTTTATGAATTACCAGCCTTCCCAGCAACAAAGGCTATTTTCATAAGAAAACTCAATTTCATTTTAGCTCCAATTTGATTACCAGCTGAAGAAAAGAAGCTCTGCCCTAACCCTCAAAGGATTTTTATTCATACCATTGAATGGGCTTTATTGCTTCCTTTTCAAAACTGACGTAGAAAGCTTTTAGAGTAAAACATTGACAAAAAATTATTGCGCTGCTATTTTGTGCAATAACAGAGCAGAAGAGGACAATGAT
The DNA here is from genome assembly GCF_964656455.1 of Halichoerus grypus. Taxonomy (NCBI): domain Eukaryota; kingdom Metazoa; phylum Chordata; class Mammalia; order Carnivora; family Phocidae; genus Halichoerus; species Halichoerus grypus. The sequence continues at coordinate 2,091,651 of NC_135715.1, forward strand.
TTCTCCGCCACCCTCACAGTACTTCAGAATAGCAGAGGCTGGGATTAATCACAGGCCGGGGACAGGACGCAAGCTAAGGTCTCACAATGCACGTCAAATCTAAATGATCACTATACATTGAAAAGCCCCCAAAAAAGCCCACAGCTGATTGATTCACGGCTTTCACAAGAAAGACAGGCTTGAAGAGTTTATTGCACCACAATTTACTCGGAATTATCATAAAAATGAATGTAGAGGCTGAATGTCACCCCGGCACGCTCCAGAAACACACACCCGGGGACGAAGTTCATGCAGGAATTAACGCGTCTCATGGCCACAGCTGGGGGCCGCTGGGTGTCCGCTGTCACACGGGGCCAGGCTTGACCCGGGCTCCGAGGAGGAGGATCTTCCCCTGTGCCGGAATATTCTTCCACTGAAAGTGGGAAAATCCACAGCTGCAGACAATGGCCCAGGGTCCCAGACGCTGGACCCACTTGCCTCGCACCTGGACCGGCTGTCCTGGGGCCGCCTGGACGGTATGTGTCTGCCGGCAGGTTTGTTTTCCTTCCCCAAGGAAGCAAGAAGTTTGCAAGGACTCGGTTGCTCACAAAAACAGTTTGGGGGCAAATGTTTAAATGATACAGGGAGCGACCTCTAAAATGGCTTTCTCCACACGCATGGCACTTTTCTTTTCATTAAAATTTGAGCAATAATGGCTAAGCTAGCAGGGTTGCCAAAGAAACCTGCACTTGATATTATGCAAATAGAATCTACGGTGTAATAACGTGGCGTGCCAGGTACCCCCGCCCATGGCCCATTCGCGTCAGCGCCTCAGGCAACACGGGACCAACCAGGATTGGAAGGATGCCCTGAAAAAGCGACCTATCAGCCAGGGGGCAGCCCCTCCTCAGGCCCACCCAAGTGGTACAGCTGGGACTTGAAGTGAGGAGCGTGTCATCTTCTGTGCTGTAGTAGGAAAGTGGGCTTTAGCCAGAACTGTTTACTTCTAAGCTGGGCCAGTAGGCAAAACCCATCAATAACTAAGATGGAAGTTTCATGTTATGGGTATAGCTGATGGGGGTAGAAGTTTGGCCAAGCACATTGGGACGAGGCCCTGATTTTTCCCTGCCCACCAGCTCAGCGGGTACTGATTCAGAGGGTCTCTCCTTTATACACGTGCTGTGCCAACCCCAAGTAGACCGTCTGGACTACTCTTGTCGCGAGCGATGAGGCAGTCCACGTCCGAAATCAAGTAAGACTGTTTAAATGACTGAATGAAAAATAAAAAGCCCGTTCCCCATGGGGAGGAAAAACAAACCAGACAAACCAAAGAAAGGTAGAACTACCCTGGCTGGCCATTCCGTGTTTTAAAGCCTGTCGCAGGCAAACGTCCAACGCTGGAGTTTCCTTCCCCGGCCGCCGGGCGAGCAGAGCCTCGCTGTGCGCTAGGACACGGGAAGATGTCTGGTTGGGGCATGGCGTCTTCAACGATGTCCCCCCGCATCGCTCCGGAGCAGCCACCATGTCCGACAATTGTCACGGCTCACATGCCAACAGCCCGACTTCCCACAAGCGCTCACGGGCTCCTGCGAGCACTCGGCACCGGGCTGGTAACAGTCAGCCGGCGTCCCGGGAAACTGCCGGTTCCGTTCACAAAATACAGGCCAGTCCACATTCGAATATCCTTCACATCTGTACGGCGGTGACGTTTTATAATCCGCCAAGAACCGCGAGCCAGTGCCCCTGGGGGAGATGCAGGCAGGTGCCTGCAGGCCTCTGGTTATGACATGTTCACCACCCGATCAATCCATATTAAAACCCATCAAACCGATCATCCTTTGTGTGATATGTGTTTTGCTTCAAGACACTTTAACAGATGCTGCCATTCGTTGACATCGCGCCTGTGGCCGAAAGCCCGGGACTCGGGCCTGATCGAGGCCTCTCAGACGCGCGCACATTCTCTCCATGAGGCTCATCGCTGCCTCGAGCTTGCACCGTGCGTGGAGACCACTTCAGACACCAAAGCCACACCAGAAACACCGCAAGTTGAAAACGTGGCTCTCAAACCCTAACTAGGATGCATTTTTAAAGCACAAGAACCAAACCAAGAGCGGGGGTATTGTGATGGTCGACCTCGCTGGGAATGGCCGTTTCATGCCCCACTGTGCAAAATCTGGGGTTACCCCTAAATTTTAGTAAGTAGGCGAATTCAGAGACACAAGATGTGTGAGCAATGAGGATCAACTTCATCCGTTTTCTGACTCAAGGCCTTCTGCAGTCATGTCCTCCCACAGGGCACACACAGAGACCCCCGCCCCCAGTGTGACTGTGGACACGGGGACTGCAGGAGTCATTCAGGTTAAATGAGGTCATGAGGGTGGGGTCTCACCTGGCAGGATCGGTGGCCTGATGAGAAGACGAACCGCTCTCCCTTCCTCTCTGCACGCGCGCAACCAGGAAAAGCCGTGTGCGGGCCAGGAGGCATGTGCTCACTAGACACCTGGGTCTTGGACTTCCCACCCTCCAGAACTGTGAGAAGTTCATGTCTGTTCTGGACGCTGCCGGCCTGTGGTATTTAGTTACGGCAGCCCAAGCTGACTAAGACAAAGACGAAGAGTAGAACAGGGATGTGGCCTAATCAATAACCAGTAAACACTAGTGAGCACCTACTGTTTATCCACCGGCATCTGCAGGGAGCAGGACAGGAGCGCACTGGGAGGTCGCAGAGAGAGCAGCGATGCGGGCCACACCTTGGGGATCCCAAGCCTGTGTCCCAGGGAAAGGTGACCCTCGAGGCTGCTGAAGGAGCGACAGAGTTCCCAGGAGGCAGGCAGGCCTGGCTGAGTGGGGAGTGAGGACACCAGGCTGGGAGTTAGCTGGCCAGTGGGGCCTGGGGGCCCACCAAACAGAGGGACAACTGTGCACCTGGTTGACGTCACAATCACCTGGGGAGTTTATGAGAAGTACAAGTTTCTGGGTCCAGTTGGTTGCAAGGCCCTGGAAATCTGCTTTTCTAACTCACTGCCACAGGCGGTCCCTACTCCTCCTTAGGCTAGAAAATCTCTGCTATCAGTTGGGCAGATAAGAGCCAAGTGACCTAGAGAAGTTGACCAGCATTGAACAGAACCACCATGCACAACACCATGTAAATGACAGGGTCTTGAGGTGAGCGTCCCCTGGAGAGCTGTAGCTCCTCCCTCACCTGGCGGTGGAGACCCCGCCCACGGTGGTTACCGACCTCCAGCCAGGTAGCCAGCTCGGCTCAGGAATGCCCTTGTACGCTTGGTGCAGGCTAATTTGTAAGTAAGGGTGTTCGTAGCCTTTGATAAGTCTTAACTTGAGGGGATGAAGGAATGCACAAAATAGATGAGATATGCAACCCCCCATACTGACGTTATGTTCAGAATAAATACCAAGGGACCACTGAAAACGAAAGGAAGCTTCTTCCAAGCTGTTGTGATGTCCACAAAGCCAGAAAGATCAGATAGACATGTGATTTGCTTGTGGGACAACTGGCTAAGTCTCCTGGTCAAACCATGAACTCCAGGAGGACCAGGAGCCCTGCTCACTTGTCTTTGGATTTACAGAGTCTGGTACATAATAGCTGCTCAGTAAAAAACCTAGCAGGACACGCCTTCAGAGAGTATGGATGGATGAGCTATCTAAGAAAGACAAAATCATCCTTGGGGCGCCTGGGTGGCTCTGTCGGTGAAGCGTCTGCCTTCAGCTCAGGTCATGATCTCAGGGTCCTGCATCGAGCTCCCTGCTCCTGGGATCAAGTCCTGCATCGGGCTCCCTGCTCCGCAGGAAGCCTGCTTCTCCCTCTGCCTGCCACTCTCCCTGCTTGTGCTCTCTTTGACAAACAAATAAATCTTAAAAAAAAAAAAAGACAAAATCTTGAATATTGTATCTCATGTCGACTAAGGGCAAACGCCAAAAGTTAATAAAATTAGGGAACACGACCATGAAGTCAAATACTATAAATTTGTTTATGTTAAAAAATAAATAAATAAAGGATCTTTAAAACTATGAGGTCTCACTTACATTTTCAAACAATTTAGATCTTCTTTCAGTCACTCTGATTCAGTTTTCTTCTCCCCACCCCAACTCCACACGTACGTAAACCCAAGCAACTGCGCGCTTTTGCCTGCCTTTCAGTATTTGGAAGAAAAGGAGCAGAAGCACTGATCAATGAGGAAATGTTTTATTCCATAAGTAGTTCTTCAACTATCTGAAATCAATAACCATATAATTTGGGCTCCTAAAAGTCAGATCAGGTCGTCAAAATGTTCAGAATGTCCTGCTCCTTTGTCCTGATGTTTCAGCCCTCCGTGCAAAGTTGAGACCCTCCCCTGGAAAAGCAAACCCCACCACAGAGTGCAAGTAAGGAGGCCAAAGAAACAAAATAATCAGTTTAGCACAAGCAGTAAAGTCCCTGTGAGTCCATCCCCAAGTGGTCCCTTCATCCTTGCTGACAATGACACTCGGTAATGCCATTATTGGAGCATGTAACGTAACACTGCTCACGGTCTCCTCCGAGCAGCCAGGCTGCCTTGGGAAGACAATTTTTCAAAGTCTGATGGTATCATATGAGACTCAAGAGTCACTAGACATTTATGAAGCCTGTGACTCTGTCATTAAACTTGTTCCTCATCTACTGTTCAAGAAGCACATCTAAAAACTACACCAGGATAAAATCACTTCCAATTTTTTATGCATTGTCCAGTCTTTATCTCATTCTACTGTATGTTTCAAAACTATGACCTAGACGCTTGAAATCTGTGATTTGGTTGAGTACCTGCCCCTTCTCTCTTCTCCTCTTTTATTCCCTCCTCTGGTTACCAAGAGAGAGAAGCCGGCTCCTTGCAGCCGGCTCACAAGCTCTTAAAATAAATGCACATCTGAAGACTCCAGTCCAGATAGGATGAGCCACTTCATCCTCTAGTCCCAAATACACAGCAGTAAGAAATGAGCCACACTCAACCCAAAGTATAAAATTACCTCATTTCGGAAATTTCTATTTAAAATCCTTCTGGATTTCGACAGGCAACTTCGGAACTTGCCCAGTGATGTTGCTGCAGGGATGGGCGCTGTTTTTCAAGCCTTCAGGCGGTACGTGGGATGACACGTGGCTATCTGATCAGTACACACACCAGCTGCCCCTGTCTGCAGCCGGAAGGGAGAACCATGCCCCAAACGTGCGCTGAATCTGCTCTCCGCTGAGATCTACCGCTCACCCACAATATGCATCCAGATCACCTGGAGAATGGCACTAAGTGACCCAGCTCCACTCACACCCCCAGGAGCCTTCCTGCTGCAAGATAGCACCTGGCTTGACCTGCGATGGGTTCTGGGACAAGCACTATTTCATCAGGAGGAACACACATGGCTTTGGGGCTGGGAACACATGGTACTCACCAGCCATGGAGCGGTCGGATGCTTCCCAGTACGATCTAATGGTAATTCTCCGACTCTGACTTCATGTCTTTTTATTCTAACCAGTTCTGACACTAATGACCCAGTTGGCCCACCCCCACCAGTGAAAGGCTCAGTCCTACAAGAGGGCCAGCCCCCTCAGAAGCCAGTCCCCCCAGTTCTGGGTCCCCAGATCACCAGCACTTCTGCTCAACCAGGTACAGATTTGGGGGTTCCTTCAGGTTCAGTAATCAGCTAGAACAACTCCTGATCCTTCAGGTTCAGTAATCAGCTAGAACAACTCCTATAACTCAGGAAAACACGTTTTGGATTACTGTGTTTTTATAAAGGATACAAATAAATAGCCAGACGAAAAGGCCCATGGTGGCAAAGTCTGGGGAGAGGGTGGGCACAGAGCTTCCGTGCTCTCTCCAGTCAGGCCACCCTGGAGGAAGCTCTCAGAGCCTCAGGAGTCCAGGGTTTTTATCTGGAGTTTGATTGACCTCCATCTCCAGTCCCCCTCCCCTCCCAGGAGTTCAGGGGGGAAATTGAAGTCCTAACCCTTCTACCTAGTGATTGCTTCCTGGGGCAGGAGTCAGCTCATCAGTTTGTTATGAATAACAAAGGATCTTCCTAGGATTTTATGGTTTTCTAGGGGTTTAGTTTTCCTAGGGTTTTAGGATTTCTGTGCCAGGTCCTGGGGGCAAAGACCTAATGCATTTTCACTACACCCCACTGGTGCAGTGTGTGAGCCCACATCCCTGCACTGTCTACCAGGCACACGGTAGCTCTGCAGCCCTCTCTGGGCATGCCAGCAAGGCTGGCCTAGCTTAGGGCTTTCAGTAACATGAGGCTGAGGGCAGAAAGAGCAGAGGTAGTTCAAGTGAACGAGTCAGTGTAGGAGCCGCTTTGCCTTGGGGGTCCTTCTCCCAGCCTGTCCTCTCCTGCATAAGGCCGGCCCCATCAGCACCTCCAGACCCAGCATGGCTGACCCAGGGCCAGGTGCCCATATCCCCTGTCGTGCACGCCCATCGACCGGGTCACACCATGGGCTGATGACGATGAAGACTGGCCTCTGTGACGGGTACGGGGCCAGAGACTAAATGCAAACACTGGCTAGCACTTCCCTGTGTTAGTGGTCATTCTTGTCCCATATTGGCTGGAATGGAGAGCGGCTGCCCAGGCATGCCAGACGAGCAGAGCTAAGGCCATTCACTTATACAGTGGTAATGCTCACCACTCCCCAAGGTGAGCCCTACCGAGAACGGTCAAGGTTCTTCAGGACCAACGGGACGGAGATACAAAGAGATCTATCAGGTATTAGCTCACATGACTATGGGGGTTGAGGTCCCACCGCCTGCCCTCTGCGGGCTGGAGCCCCAGGAGAGCCCGTGCTAGTGGTCCAAGGCCTGGGACCCAGGAGGGCTGAGGCTCCCCTGTCAGGCAGAGAAGGTCCAACGTGCCCTCCTATTTGCTCCAGGCGGACCCTGTAAGAGCCTGGAGGAGGCTGCCCACGCTGGGAAGGGTAACCCGCCTCACTCGGTCCCCAATTCAAACGCTCATCCGGACGCACCCTCCCAGACACACCCAGAGCACTGTCCCCGGGTATCTGGGCACCCTGTGCTGTAGGAGGTTTACGCATCTGAGCCCACAGAGCCCACAGCCACTCTGCAGAGTAGCTGCTACCATTCCCCCCGGTTTGCAGATGGGGGTCTGGGCGCGGAGGGTTAGCAGGGCTGCTGAGAAGCGGCAGCTGTGGGATTCCCGAGAGCCAACCCACAAGCTGCTGGGGTGTCAAGCTCTTAGAAATCGCCAGCATCGGCCCTGCTCCCCGCCGAGGGCGACAGCCAGCTCACTTGGGACATTTTATTACCTCGCGCCCTCTCTTCCCCCCGGCACCGCCTGCACCTCTGATGCTCGCAGGGACCTCCCTGAGCAAGGTGCTCCTCACGCGCCTGAGGCACCCTTCCACAAACCAGAGGGAGGCGCGGGCAGGCGTGGCGACCACTGCCGGCCTGGAGGCTCAGGGAGGCCCCGGCTCCCCGCCGCTCAGAACTCAGTGTGACGCCCTCACTCCACGCAGACAGGACTACAGTGCAGCTAGGATAAGCTAACCGCCCTGCGAGGCCTCTCCCGCTAAGTGTGGGAACCCAGAGCCATGGACCAGGAGTGTCTCCGAGCCACACACTCCATCCAGACTTGGTGGTACCTAAGTCGCCTTTATAAGTTTACACCTATTTGAATGGCACAGACCAGAACCTAAGTGGTGCTCGTATTATTACGAGGGAAGGGCCTGATGACCTCACACTCCTTCCCCACCATATTCCAGGGGCGTCCCATAAAGTCTCGCCAGGATTCAGATCCTGCACAGTCTGCCTGTGTCCCACCCTGGGCCAATAAAGCCCAAAGGGTGGTGTTCCCGAGAGCTCATCATCAGGGCCAAGTCCGGATGGGAGGGGGCTGCATGAGGTGTTCTGTGGGCCCTGCATGGGGGGGCACTCCTGCCGGGAAGGAGCCAGCCAAACCAGGAGGGAAGGGCCACTGGTCACGATGGAGGACAGGAGCCGCAGGGGCTGAAGGCAAGGGAGCAACCTGGAGCGAGCGCCCACAGGCACGGGGGGTGGAGGGAGACTCAGCCAGTGTATTTGTGGCTTCGTCCAGGCCACGGTCACTTGCCTCAGAGGTGTAAACAGGCGGGGGCTGGCCAGCTGGGCACATCCTTTCCCTGGGGTTGGATGGGGGCGGAGGCACGGGGTCCACATGGAACTGGCCTGGACTGTGGCTGCGCAGACTCTGCAAACCCACAAACCGGGCGTCCTCAACAGTGGACGTACCTGCATGGTTCCCTCATGGCCCGGTGTGTCTCCCTGTCCCGTGGACGCAGCCCCAGCGGGGACACTCAGCTCTCTGTCTCACCGAGTTCAACCAGGACAGTGTGAGTGCAGAACCCGCTCAGCTCGAGCCTCCTGTGCAGAAGCAGCGGTGTGGGGCCCAGATCATCAGTGGAACTTCACCGTCCTCCAGATTGGGGCGCAGGACAGGTGGGCTAATGTGACCTCAGCTCGGATCCACCTGCCCTGAGGGTCACCGGAGTCCAGAGTCTCCTTCACCTGAACACAGTCCACTCTGCGTGATCCGCTAGCACATCCAGAGCGGCACGAGCATTCGGGAGGAGCAGGGCAAAGGGAAATGAAGGTCAGAGCACAGCACACAGGAGGGGGAGCAGGGAAATGCGTGGGAACCAGAGCTTCCCCAAAGGCCAGAGAGAGAGAGAGGGGCTCGCGGACGCTGAGGGCCAAGGAGAGCTGCTGAGGGCAGCCGAGAGCACAGCGTGACGATCCTCTAGAAGAGGTGCGGCAAGATCAGTCCTGAGCGTGGGGGAAGACAGGCTCCAAAACGGAAACATCCTTCCTCTTACAGAAAACAAAATATTACCCCCAAGTCAAAACCACCCTCGTGAGCCAGACTTAGCCTAAGAAAAGCCATGAGTTGATGGTCAGCTGGGCAGAAATCGCTAGAACAATGTGTGGATGCCAAGTTCCTTTTCATCACACACATGCACGCACGGGCACACGCACACACACATGCACGCACGCACGGGCACACGCACATGCACGCACGGGCACACACACATGCACGCACGGGCACACGCACACACACATGCATGCATGCACAGGCATACATACACATGCATGCACACACGGGCACACGTACACACACATGCACGCACGGGCACACGCACATGCACGCACACACGGGCACACGCACACACGCACGCACGGGCACACACATGCACGCACACACGGGCACACGCACATGCACGCACGGGCACATGCACACACATGCACTCACGCACGGGCACACGCACACACATGTGCGCACACACGGGCACACACATGCACGCACACATGGGCACACGCACATGCACGCACGGGCACACGCACACACACATGCACTCACGCACGGGCACACGCACACACACGGGCACATGCACACACACGTGCACACACGGGCACACGCACGCACACACGGGCACACACACATGCACGCACGGGCACACACATGCACGCACACACGGGCACACGCACACACACATGCACGCACGGGCACACGCACACACATGCACGCACGCATGGGCACACGCACACACATGCATGCACACACGGGCACATGCACACACATGCGCGCACACACACACATGCACGCACACATGGGCACACGCACATGCACGCACGGGCACACGCACATGCACGCACACGGGCACACACACATGCACGCACACACGGGCACACGCACAGTTAGGAAGGAAGCGCCAGAACCGCTTCTGTGTGCCCGAATCAAAGCAAGGAAATAAATACTGTTGAAGGGTTTTCAGCGGGAAGGCGGAAGCTGTCGCCTAGAGTACAATGGCACGAAGCCTCTTCATGACGCAGAGAAGAGACGCTGTCAGAGGGCGGAATATTCTAGAGGAAAGAGAAGAAAACAGCAAGTCCAGTTGGCTCGAAGGCAGGCTGCGGTGGGTGAGTGCCTGAAACGGGCGCACTGTGGACAGTGTCTTGGGGACGAAGACAGAAGAGGTCCGGCTTCCCCAGAGTGTGGCCTCAAAGCAGAGGTAGAGAGGACACGGTGGGGCCTGCCCACAGGAGCGGGGCGGACAACAGGGAGAGGACGCTGTCATGGCTGCTGGGACCCAGGGAGAGCTGCAGGAAGGGAGACCCAGCACCTTAAATCTCACCAGCTCCTTCATCACCAAACGAGTCGCCGCTGCGCCGCACGGTCTCGTCCACCCACGGAGACTCAGGGCCTGACCCAGGTCCCAGGCCAGGCTTCCCTGAGTCATTCGGTGGCAGTGGAGCATCTACTGAACCCAGCACCCCATTCACGATGCACTGAACCCTTGTCCCCATTTCACAGGCAAGGAAACCGAGGGCCCCCACACGCAACCCAACAGCATGATTCCAACTGGGACGTCCCAACCCCAGGCCCAACCCAAGAGACCTCCCATGGAGCCCTGCCCTCCACCCTCCTGGCCCCACTAGATTTGGGGGTGTTCTCGGGGCATGGTGACCGTGTCCTTGTCGCCCGAGTAGGAGGCTACTAATAATCCCACCAGGCAACAGGCGTGAGCCGGGACCAGCCCTGGGACTGGACCTGTGGTGACCCCACCCAGCCCCGGTGTCGCAGCCCCAACGGAAACAGACATTTCCCCTGCCAGCCTCTGCAAAGTACCCAGTGTTCCACTGGGTCCGAGAAAGGGGAGGGACGGGACGTCAGGGGACGTTACAGCTGAGGGCCAGGTGCCAGCCCAGCCCAGTGGTCACCACTGGCTGGGGCGACCGTCAGAACAGCTAACAGGGGTGCAGACCATCCAAGAAGGGAGACTAACTGGGGCCTGGGAGCCTGACCTGCCCAGGAGGCCCCAGCTGGGGTGGTGGCAGAGGAGTGGGACTCGGGAGGCCGGAGGGCTGCCCATCACCAACCTCCATGGGGCATTTAGGTATGCCAACCCCCAGCATAACTGTGCCTCAGTCGCCGTTCGGGAGAAACCAGGAAAACAGAGGGCAACCTATAACCGTCAGGTTCAGGCCTAGTGGGAGGACACAGCAGCTGCCCGTTTAGGTCACGGTCCTGTGGGTGCGCACGCCGAGCACGGCCGGGCCGGGCGCTGACACTCCCACAGTCAGCGGCCACCAGCTAGCCCCCTTCTGCAGGTCGGCCGCTCCAGGCAGGGCCCCGCGTCTCAGCCTCCAGCAGGCGGGCCTGGGCGTGCTCCCCGGGGCGGCAGTGTTCCAGGAGGGGAGGAAGACGCGAGGCTTCTGGAGGACCGGGCTCGGGACGGGGACGAGGACCAGCTACCACGCTCTATTAGCCACCGCAAACCACCGGCTCAGCCCCGGCGCACAGCAAGGAGTCGCAGACCCGCTTTGGTTGGAAGGGCTTTGCGGACAGAGGAGAAGAGCCCCCTTTGAATCTGCCACAAATGCTGCAAACAAAGGACCCCCACGGCCTCCAGACTTGGTGGGGCCGCGGAGAGGGTGGAGGGCCCGGCCTGGTTCGGAGCGCCGTTCACACTTCAGTTTAAAATGTTGGAGGGAGAAGAGGTGGTTCTTCTAGATATTCTTGCCTGCAGACCAAGAATGAAAGCTGAGGCCAGTGGAGTCGATTTTTGTTTTATGTATTTATTTTTTCCTTTACTTATTTATGAAATCAACTGAATCCGGGAGTAATTTTCCTCCAGGTTTTCAAATAAGGCTTTAAAAGGTTGGCTTTGCATTTCCTTGGCCGAGCTGCTGAACACAGCTTTGTAGACGATTGAGGGAGGATGTATTTATATTTAATGCAGTCACATTTGATGGGTATTTGGGTGAAGGTTTTTTAAATAGAAAAAAGGGACCGGGTGTACAAAAGATCAGAAAGGACGCATACAGCAAAGGCTGAGCAAGGCACAAAGGAGGCTCAGGACCCCACGTTTACTCTTCAAGTGCATTAAGCCCATTATGGCAAAAGGAGGGGATTTTACTGCTTTCTGTCCAACCTAATGAAACCAGAAACCCTTGACAGTGGACAAAGCTATTTTTTCCCTTAGATAAAACAAAATTCTTCTATTGATCTGTTTTGCATTTAATCTGAACAGATTGGGTATTTTAGAATGCATTTGGTATGAGGAAGGATTCAACTCCTCAATAGAGAAAAGTTGAGGGCAGCTGGGATCCCGTCGGCATTCTGGGGAAGTGGGTTTTTATTAGTGTCTTAACGACCCCAAATTAAAGACCAAGGCACCTCCAAATTGCAAGGCAGAATACGAAACGGCAGAGAAGTCCCCGGAGCCCAGGAAATGCCCTGGATGGTGCAGCGTGCAGGCCCGCCCCAGTCGCGTGCTTCGTGCTTAGTCCGTGGCTCTCTGCCACCTCCCGGGTGACGTCAGACGGAGCGTCCATGCCCAGCACGGAAAACACCACCACGGGTCACTTGGGCAAAATGTCCCAAGCAAGGCTAGGCTTTCCTTTCCGTTTGGCCCCGTGAGGCGGTTATCTCGACTTCCATCTGGGCTGGCTGCAGTCCACAGATGCGTTCTGCCCAGAGATGGACCCTCCGCGCCCAGGGAGTCGGCCACGGGCTGGTGTCTGCGAGGCGCACCGCGGGAACCACACCGCCTCAGGCCCACACCCGGCAGGCGTGACACCGGAGTGACGGAGCTTGGCCAAGGACGAGCTGCGGGTCTAGATTAGAGGAAGTCACGTGAGCCTCCGGGCCCACCTTCCTGACAAGATGAGGAACAGGCCAAGGACTCTCTCCATCCCACTGCTCCGGGATTTTTCTCCCAGGACACCAACGCCCATGGGGACCACCATCCTGCAAAATCGTTAGACAGTCAAACCCTCAGCTCCCAAAGGGCCCGTCTTAGACTCCAGGGCTGAGGGTCGTGGAGATGGTTGTATCCAGTACCCTCTCCCGTCCTGGGTGGATAAACTGAGGCTCACGGAGGTGGCAGACTTAGCAACGTGGCCCCATTCCTCAGACAAAAGCTTGCAAGAGTCTGGCCGGTGGCTGATACTCTACAGCGGACCCCTGCCCCACCCGCATGGTGGCGGGGGCTTCGGTGGTCTCGGTGTTGGTGTCTGTATCCTCCCAGGACAACGGCCATGGAAAGAGCAGAGCTGCCCGTGGGTGTGAAGGAGGACCGGCCAGACCCCGACTTAGGAGACACAGATGCTGGGAGGTGGCCACGGTGGGGCCTGACGCTTACAGAACTTGGGGAACCCCCTCTTACAAAGCCGGGGGAGGCCTCGGAGGGCCTGGAAGCTTTTCAACGCTGCTAGGTCCGTGGTCAGTCCAGCTGCGCAAGTGGCTCAAGGAGAGAGTTGGGCCTGGAGTACTAACCGTGGACGCGAGCCCCCGAACCGGAGAAAGGAGACAGAAGCAGCGCTGACCGCGGCCGGGCGCTCTCCGGCGGGACACACACACACACACACACCACGGCACGAGCCCACGTCAGAGCCCAGTCCACGCATGCACAGCCACGAATGCACGCCCGGCCCCCCTGGTCCACGGGAGCCACACTGCCTCCTGCCCGGCACGTGTCAGCCTGCTCCGAGCTTCCCCCCTTCCAGGTCCGATGCTTCCTGACAGCATCCGATCCAGAGCAAAGCACCTGCTTACACCCCACCCCCAAATCACGAGCCCTGCCCTCTGGCGGGCCCCTCTGACCCCTCCGAGCCAGCCCGCAATTCCCTCGTGCGCTCTCGGGCCCACCACCCGCCTCGGTGTGTGCTGGGGTCTTTGCTGGGTGTGGACAACCCCACAGCCCCTGCTGCCGAAGCCTGGAGGGGCCGCCTCGCCCCTTCCCAGGTGTGCACGCTGGTCCTTAAGGCTTTATCCCACCCACTGGGTGCAGAGAGACAGGGGAGGATGGGGAGGGGGAGGGAAGGAGGGAGGGGACTTCCTAGCGACCGGGCGAGGCTCGGCCCACCCCGCCCGCTGTCTGGGGCCACCCCCTCCCGAGCAGACCTCAGGTGTGCTACCTCGGGCTACCTCAGGCCTGGCACCTCAAGGTTTAACCAATTCCTCCCGCCCAGGGCATGGCTGAAGGGCGCCCGAACCCGGGGGGTTTGGGGGAACTCCCAGGCTAGCCCCGTGCCCCCGACCACGTGCACACAGTCCTCCCACTGACGGGGTGTGCAGGCCCCAGCGCTCCCGGCCCAGCTTCTCTGGGGGGTGGGGGGTCCCCAGCACGTCCCCCCGACAGGACACCATGTCCGCTTGCCCTCGGCTCCCGCTCTTGCACCAGCCCAGCTGCCGATCCCCCGCTGGGCTGGAGCCTGACCCTCTGCTGGCCTGGAGGTGCCTTTCCAGGTAGTGTGGTTGGACGGCTCGTCTCGGGACAGAGCGGCCTAGGGGTGGTCTGGGAGACAGCAGGAGAGGAATCCTGAACTGTGTGGCCCTGGGAAGTCTCCCAGCCTCTCTGTTCCTTACTGTTCACACTGGGAAGTGGGGGGCGGGGGATGCCTGTCCCTGTCGCAGGGGCTCGTCAGGAGGAGTAAATGAAACAGTAAGAGGGGGTCTGGCCCTGAGGACATGCTGGTGGCTGAGGCCATCGAGCGTCCCGTCCTGGCTACTAATGAGGAAGCAGGAGAAGCTCATGCAGAGTCTCTCGGCTCCCCTCCCTCCCCTCCTCCGTGACCTCACTCCTGCGTTCTTCAGGGATCGCCCGCCCTGCCCAGCTTCTTTGGCACTCTAGGGACTGTGGACAGGCCCCATCCACCCAGATTCTGGACGCCTGTGTCCCATCGTGACTCGGCCATAGCGATGAGCAGAATGCATCCTAACGTCATGTCCCAAATTTTCCATCTGTGGAAGAAATGTGCTTCCCGTCAAACACCTGTCCTCTTGGTGGTGGGGCCAGGATGAAACGCGTCTGCACCAGTTTGACATGTGGGAAGGAAAAGAGCCACGGAGGCAGAAAGGACTGTTTTTACATACGATGGGCTTGAGTTTCCACCAGCAGGGATGTGGCCTGCAGAAACCATGAGAATGGCATCTTGTCCCCAAGGGTGAGCCCTGGCCTGACTCTAGAGCCTTCCGTGATGTCGGCAGGGGCGCACCCTCTGTCCTGCAGACCGGACACCGGCCCCGGCCCTGGGCTCCTGGCCATGGACGTGGTCGGAAGCGCCCGTCCTGCCCTCAGCAGCCCTCCCTGTGGTTCACAAGTGCTCACGCAGCACGGGCCCCCCCTGCACATCCGAAATCACAAATACTTTCCCTTATAAATTCAGCACAAAGCATATTGCACATTTCTATTCTAAGAGGTCGAAAATCTCAGGGTGAGTAACCTTGGTTCTCTAGAGATGGAACCTCTGAGGGCGGGGCGCAGACATCTGGGCTCAGCAAGCTCAAGGCAATTTCCAGTTCGAGCACCTCTGCCCTAACCCAAGCACCCTCTCCAAATTCAGGCAAATTCGAGGTGCCCAAGAAGGTCTTTCCAGGGACATCTGCTCTGCTGTCTGCGAACACCTGTCCTTTTCTTTCTCCATTTCCTGCAGAGCCCACAGAAGGCAGCTGCAGGACCACGAGCTTGCAGACCACGAGCAGGATGGGCAAGCCTCCAACAAGCCTCCCTTGCTTACCATCAGCGTGGAGTGCCCCGAGCAGAGCCCCGTCCCCAAGGAAACTGGAGACGCGTCGTTCGCGTTGGCAAAGTGCCCGTGACCGTAGTACTCACCACTGCAACAGCAACACCGTCCTGCGTGAACGAGCACCAGTTCATCAGTGTTTCAGCGGGTCAGCATCGTTGCATAAAGAAAAGGTTGAACTGCTTCCCAGAGACCTTCCCAGGGACAGGCAGAGGGCAGAGAGCAGCACGGCCTGGTCGGCCTCGTCTGCCGGGAACCCCGTGCTTCTGTCAGCTCGTGCAAGCTGTCCACCAGCTAGGGGCCCCTCACTCACATTCCCGCAGGGAATACGAACCTCGGTTCTGCCCTCTCCCCACACACTCATCCTGAATATAACAATCTGAGAAGGAAGCAGATGCAAAAGGCTTCTCCCTGTTCCTGCAGCCGGAGGATCTCAACCTGGGGGCTGGCATGCTTCCATCCCCGTGCAAAGCAGCAGTCCTGTCCCCACGGAGCAGGAGGGACGCCTGGGGGGCTCAGTCGTTGAGCGTCTGCCTTCAGCTCAGGTCATGATCCCGGGGTCCTGGGATCGAGCCCCACATCGGGCTCCCTGCTCTGCGGGAAGCCTGCTTCTCCCTCTCCCCGCCCCGCCCCGCCTGTGTTTACTCTCTCTGTCAAATAAACAAAATCTTAAAAAAAAAAAAAAAAAAAATAAGCATGCTGCCCTCCCTGGGCTGACCCCACGGTGTGGCCACCACAGGGAGCTCACCGCAGGGCTCCCTCCTCTGCTCATCTCCGGGGGCGCTGAAGTGCACTGGAATTGCGTCCTTACAAGGCCGCTGCCCGTCACGCCCCCTCCCGCACCAGCTGGGAGCATCTGGGGGTCCTGAAGTGGCCGTCTGTCCTCTTCCTAGGAGCAGGGCCCCCCCACCCCATCTAAACTGCTCCTGCAAGAGGGCACCGGCCGGGCCCCACCAGGCTCTCCCAGCCCCGCACACCTGCCACTCTGCCAGGCGCACGTCACAGAACTCCGGCTCCACCCTGCTCCGGACGTGACGTCCAGCGACAGGACAGCTGGGACACGAGGGGCCAGCGCCGAGCACGCTCTGGAGGCTCAGGGTGTGCTGAGCATGTAGGCAAACACGGCGTGAACGGTGCCTTCCTCGGTGGGCTTCCTGCTCTCCTCCTGGTGACCGTCCCGTGCCTCCTCTGGAAACAAGGACGGAGCACCGTCTTCACCCGCGGACGCCCCCTCCGCTCTCCTCCAGCTGAGGCCGCCGCGGGCCGGCCCGGGAGAGGGGCCCGGACAGCCGCCGCCGATGCCAGGCCTCCTCTAGCTGAGCCTCGGCTCCCCGGAAGCAAGCCCGGCTCTCTCATGGGGACGACCGTCCCGGAAAGTGGCAAAGCCCTCCTGCACCTGAGCAAGCGGAGAAGGAATCCGGGACCTGGGCAGGGCTCCCTGGGCGCCCCCTCCCCGGCCCCTCTCTCCTCTCCTCTCGACCCCCTGCTCCTCACCGCGCCGTAGACTTCCCTCTGCGGCGGCCCGTCGGTGCGTCCACGCGCCCCTGCTGGGCCAGGTCTGGCCCGACCGTGACTCCTTCGGCCACGCACGCCCCGCTCCCCCGACACTCACGCTCATGCACACACAGAAGCACGCCAGCATCCACGCACACATTCACGCACGTATACACACATTCACAGACACACGTGCACACACCAGCACTCACACTCTCGCACGTGAGCACGTACTCACACTCACACTCACACCCTCAGGCACACACGCATCCTCTCCTCCTCACAAACACCTCAGGGTGACTACGAGGATGGCCTCACACGGAAGAGAACGGATGGGGCCGCTGTCTCTGCCACGTCAGGATAATGCAGGGAGGGGATGGGGACGCAGGAGGGACGGCCCCGCCCAGTGACATTCGTTTGAGCAGGAGAGAGATGGAGTGACCTCGATGCCCCAAGCGAGACGCCCCGCCGGGAAGAGGAACGTGGAGCAGCATTTCCGAGTCCCGAGGCCACCGCTGTCACAGGCGCCCGGCACGCCCCGTGTGCGGGCAGACCTGGGCCGCGTGCGGGACACTAATCAATGGTTACAATCATTCACATGGGGGCGCCTGGGTGGCTCAGTTGGTTAAGCAACTGCCTTCGGCTCAGGTCATGATCCTGGAGTCCCGGGATCGAGTCCCACATCGGGCTCCCTGCTCAGCGGGGAGTCTGCTTTTCCCTCTGACCCTCCCCCCTCTCATGCTTTCTCTATCTCATTCTCTCTCTCAAATAAATAAATAAAATCTTTAAAAAAAAAAAAAAAACAATCATTCACATGGATCCACAGCCTCCGATCCGTGCCAGGAAGGAAAACCAAAAGCAGCCACAATGTCCAACAGGGGACCTGACCCAACCTAGGGGTCAGGACTTGGCGGTCCCTAACCAAACAAGCTGATCTTTCTTGCCCCCGGGACCTGGCCGCCATGTGAGGGGCGCAGCAGTGAAGGCAGAAGTAATGGGGACCCCGTCAAGGGGCTATCTCAACGATCCAGCGAACGATGAGGCGGAGGGAGGAAGGGAGACCCCAGAACCTCCTGGGGACCCTCTCCCTCTTTCTCCGCTACAAATAGGGACAAAGGAACGTCAAAAACACACTGTGTCTAATAAACTGAGGGCAAACATGTAGGTGTTTCCAGATGTTCTAAAACAGAACGGTAGAATCGTGATTTTTACGGAGCACCATCTTGCGGTGGTTCTCCACCAACTGACCCAAGTGGGAGTGGTTCCTGTGCCATCCTAAAGTGAAAGGGATAGACACACATCTTCCTACATCTGAATTTCAAAACATCTATTCCAGTAACCCTAACACCAATAAGTGATGAGAGTGATGCACAGCGAGGTAACAGGTACACCCAGGCCAGGCGCACGGAGGTCGGGAGGAGGAGGGCGTGAGCCCGTGTGGAAGGGCGGCGGGCCCACGCGGCGGGACTTGGGCTCGCGTCCTGCAGTGCGGAGTGGGTCCCGGGAAATCCCACACACCACCAGGTACTACAGCTCCTCAGCTTCCTTGGCAGCTGCGTCCTCAGAGGTAAAAACAAGCGGATGTTAAAAGTGAGCAAAAATGCGTCGTGTGCATATGCAAGATGCCGCTAGCTTTCAAGCTCAGCTAACGGCCATTTTCCCACCTACAGGAACGTCTCGCAGGATATTCAAAAGTGTGTGGGACACAGAGCAAGTCTGGTTTTCAGCACAGCTCCGCACGCTACCAGAGGCCTGGCACCGCGGAACTCAGCCCTCTCAACGCCGGTTCAGTTCACCCCACAATCGTTAGGACCCCCAAGATGCCCCCCTCTTCAAACCTGCACTGATGCATGAGGACGCAGATGCCCAGAAAGTGGGTGATGCATCCAGGGACGGACACACCGTGCTCGGTGGAAGCGCTGGGACAGGGATGCTGACCCCCCTGCCCCCAGACTCCGTGAGCCTCCAGCCGCTCCGTGGTGACGTCTCTGGTAGGCACAGCGGGGAGAGGAGGGGCTTCCCAATGGTGAAAGGGAAAATGTCCCACTGAACATGGTCCTGGGAGCACCAAGAGTCAAGTGGATTTCACACAGTAGATTTGGAACTCAAGATTTTTTTTAAACATGTATTTTGCTGTATTATTTCTCCATTGAAAAATACAGCATGTTCATTGCAAAAACAATTAGAAAATGTAAATGGACACAAAAGAAAAATCACAGAGATAATTGTTGGTAGTGCTTTGATGTATTTTATTTCAATCATATATATATATATGTATATATATATGGTGATAATTTAATATGTTGATTTGGCTAGGCCACAGTGCCCAGATGTTTGGTCAAAATCAGTCTGGGAGTCTCAAAGTTATTTTTTAGATGCAATTAATATTTAAATTGGTAGACTTTGAGTGAAGGAGATGACCCTCCATTGTGTGGGTGGGCCTCATCCAATCAGTTGAAGGCCTTAAAGAAAAAGATGGAAGTCCCCCCAGGGGGAGAGAACTCTGTCCCCGACGGCCTTTGGACGTGAACCAAAGCACCAGCTCTCCCCTGGGTCTCCAGCCTACCCTGTGCATTTGAGATGCACCAGCCCCACAACGCAATGAGCCAATTCCTTAAGATAAACGTCTCTCAAACACCCAGATATATGCATATACGTCTATTCCACTGTAGACACACATACTGTTGGTTCTGTTTCTTCAGAAAACTGGAGAAAGTTAATCTAATCCACATATACACACATTTTTAATAAAAATCAGATTTTGTTTTCATGTTGAAGTAGAAGTCGCCTTATTTGTTGGAGCGTAATGTAGGCCTGTGTGTTCACCATGAGAGGCCCTCCCCAATCTGCTCCTTTCCAAAAGCTGCACAGAACCCGACAGCATGGATATGTTAGCTGTTCACCACGGACTGGCGGATTTTTCGGACGAATCTGCTCTCCCACTCTTGTCCAACGGTCCTTACAAACCCCCTTCCAAAGGCGACAGACGGACAGCCATCCTCAGCGCAGCGTGAATCAGCCTCTGTCGAGGTCTCTGCCATCCCTGACGCCCAGGGCCTCGGGCCCAGGACTCCCTGCCCTTCCTGGGCCCCGGGGTTGCGGGACGTGGGGGTGCTGAGGAGACCAGGCTCCCCTCACGAGGCACCTCCGGCCCCCAGCTTGACGCGGCTTCACAGGTAAGCGGGTGGGCACCCCGACAACCATCTGCACCTGGGCCGCTCCCTCATTGATAATGTAATTACCAGGAGAGTCATATTGCTGCACACACAGCATTTTCAACCATTTATCACAATGTTGATCTTTATTTTAAATATAAATCAGGCAATCATTTATGTCTTTTATGTTCTTTGTATTTATTCAAGAATATTTAACTGTAGACAAAAGGTGACTTATTCATTATTCATCCTGAACAAGGCAAGTATGGTAATTTGAAAAGGCTGACATTTGAGCTTTTTGCCAACACTAGCAAAATTATATCCTTCCCATTGTAAATCAATGAAGTAGAATCATCGCGCACAAAGGAATTAAATTGCCTTGTCACTTTAATAAGGCCACCTTATATACAACCTTCACCCAATGCCATTGTGCAGGGAACGGTTCATCCTCGTCCTCGGCCGCCTCAGATCTCAGCTGGCTTTCCAATTACATGGGCCTCCTCTGCGTCCTTCCCTTTCCTGAGAACAGCGTCAGAATGTCACGGGCCCAACCTGCTATCAGTGACATGCACACATTGGAGCAAATTAGCATCCCAGCTACAGCCTTGCTTCTGGCATCTTGTAAACTTGTGAATCGGGTCTTCAACTGCTCGGACCCCTGCCCTCTCGTCGCGCCCACACTCACGCCAGCCCACACGGTCACGCGTGTGTGTGCAGTCACACACGCCTTCATTCTATTCACTCGTGTTTGCTTTCATTGAGAAGGTTCCAGGGGCGCCTGGGTGGCTCAGTCGTTAAGCGTCTGCCTTCGGCTCAGGTCATGGTCCCAGGGTCCTGGGATCGAGCCCCGCATCGGGCTCCTTGCTCGGCGGGGAGCCTGCTTCTCCCTCTCCCACTCCCCCTGCTTGTGTTCCCTCTCTTGCTGTCTCTCTCTGTCAAATAAATAAATAAAATCTTTAAAAAAAAAAAAAAAAGAAGGTTCCAAATTTTCTGGGCAGGATGCATTTTTGTAACAACAAAGGACAACCTTTCGAATTTAAACATCTTAGGGAGACGCAAAGAAGGGAAAAGGTAGGGCTGGGCAGCAAAGCAAAAAATAAAATGAAGAAAGAGCTTGACAGCAGCCCAGGAAGCAGCTCCCATTGCCTCAGCCGCAGGCGCGCGCTGCAAGGACGGCCGGACCCGGGGGGCGCTGGTGGCAGATCGGGGCGTGCGGGCCGGGAAGGGGCAAGTGGCAAGCAGGCAGGCGGGGGCACCTGACGGAGGACTAGCTGTCGGTGAGATCTGAGCGCTACCGTGGAAGAGGCGACTCCCGCTGGCTGAGCCACCCCCCGGGGCCGCCAGGAGGCTCAGGAACTGGAAGCTCCAGAGTCTCCCAAGGAAGGGGAGGGGTGGGGTGTGGAGGACACGGGTTTGTCGAAGCTCCGAGACGCAGCTAGACCCCCAGGCCCCTTCCCCTAGCTCCACAGCCTGGAAACGGAGCCCCTCCACCCCGCGGAAGGCAGGAAGTTTAGTCTCTGAGGAGGTTGAACGGTAAACTCTAGGCTGAGGGACACGAGGCAAGGCTGGGCATGAAGGGGAGACGCCACCCTGCAGACAGAGCCTGGGGAGCGGTCTTTCCACCCGCAAGACGCCAGCGTCCTTCCCGTCAGTGCTCAGAGCACCAGCGGCCAGGCCTGGGCACCATCGACAAGTAGGGCAGTTGGGAAAATGTACAGAAGGGCGAGAAGCCTGCCCTCTCAGGCATCCCCCCGCAGATGGCCAGGCCAGCCAACCACCTAGCAGCCAACAAGCCCCTCCGTGGAAACAGAGCACCCCGACGGCGACCAATGCTGTAGGGAAGTGCCCACGGGAAGTGGAAACAGAGCACCCCGACGGCGTCCAGGGGCCGCGGGGAAGTGCCCACGGGAAGTGAACACAGAGCACCCCGACGGCGTCCAGGGGCCGCAGGGAAGTGCCCACGGGAAATCCCAGGTGGAAGGATAGGAAAGAACAGCTGACTGAGAAAGCAGCAGCAGAGACTGGCCTCGGAAGTCAGCACGACCAACAACGTGGCGGATGCCGGCTTTGTGAGCGAGAAGAGGACGCCACGGAGGACACGTCATTCATGCAGAAAACACAAAGTAGGAGACTGCTTCCACCTCGGCTGGCGGGACAGAGATAGAGAAGATGATCCAGATAATGGAAACAAAGGACATGGAAATCCAGAGAGAAGGGTTTCAAGGATTAATCCAGAAATTCGAATATCTATTTCCAGTGGGATTTCAGAGCTTGTCCCTTGTCCCAGAGAGCTGTGGCCCCCCGTGTGGGGAGCCCGGGCATCTGCACTTGCCCCTGGGCCGTGACCGTCCGTGCGAGGCTGGGGTCGGCGTGCAGCCCTGGTTCCCTCCGGGGGAGCAGCAGGACCTCTGTGGAGGAAAGCCGGCCCTGGGAGCAGGGCACGGCACAGAGCAGTTTCCTCTGAGAGGAGCAGTCACCTGCGGACCAGCCAGGTGTGGGGTGGAGGTCGAGTCACATCTGCTGGTGAGGTGAGCTTGCTCAGGGACCCAAAATGACTTGCCCACGTGACCCAGTGGGCCACCTGTAGAGACCGGATTCAAACCCAGTCTGCCTGGCTCCAAGCCTAAAGTCTGTCTCTCCTGTGGCTCTAAGACACCTGCTGGCTCTGCGTGCCCACCCCTCCCCCAGCCGCCCAGCCCCAGCCCAGGTGCGTGAGGTTTGCTTCTTGATGGGTCACAAGAGCTCTGACTCTGCATGATGGCTTCACTATTGGAAAGAGGCAGGAGGCCCTGGGAGCCTCCCCATGGCAAGTGCCCCCCATTCCTTCCACTCGGTAAGTCCTCATTGAGCTGATGCCTACTGTGTGCTGGGCCCAGAGGCTCACACACACCCACAGCTGCACCAGCTGGTGAAATCTCCGCGCAAGAGGCCGGGAGCACAGGAGAGCTGTGAGCGGCACCAACCCGAAGTAAATACTATGAAACAAACATGTTTTCTCTTTAACGTTTTAAAAACTTCACATCAAGAATGCAAAAGCTGAAAACAAAACAAGAAGAATTCATATCAAAATACATAAATGAGAATTTGCTGAATTTGGGGAAGACACTGAAGAAAACAAGTAAAAATTAAACTATTAGGTGCCCAAGAGACAACATATTCAACTGAGTATGTGACAGGGACACCGGGACAGGAACAGAAACAGACAAGAGAATGGGGATAACACAGGAAGGTTGTGAAACGGCCAAAGGGAAAACCACACACACAGAAGATGCACAGAGCAGGTCCAATATGCAGCTAATCGGAGTTCCAAAAGGAACACCAGGTAACAATGAGAAGTAGCTAATATTTATAAAGTAGAATCCAATAAAACCATAAAGAAGGCAATTCTGTGGAAATACAAGGTGACTTGAATCTGTATATGAAAAGGGCCCACGTGTAGCTAATAAAATTGACCTGAAATGATCAAAACCAGAACACATCCAATAAAGTGGTTAGAGGTGTTTTTTAAATCCTTTGTTCCTCCAGGTAAACAGAACAAGTGACTCCCAAAGTGAAGAACATGAAACCTGAGTTAGCATCTGATGACCTGAGAGCAAAATGCAAACACGACAGTAGATTCATAGTCGTTTTAAAGAACTCAAGGAAAGAACGAAGGAGTCAAAGATGTTCTGCTCTTTCAAGTTGTCCTTCAAGACTCAGGTTATGGAAAACGCAACATTCACGAGCTTATGAAATATTGTGCCTCGATGCTCCTCTGAAGAGTTTACTAAAGACAAACTTCTTCCAAACAAGTGTTGACCAAAGAAACTACTGACCAAAAGGACAGATAGTGAGCATTGAAAATATTTAATTGTTGATCTAAAACTAACACCAGGGTGGGAATGGGGATAGAAGAATAGTATGTAGATGTTTAATGTCTTGCAAAGTAGAAACAAGACAACAGCAAAAAATAAAAATGGGGAAAATAAATATATAAAAACAGCTGCAGAGGTGACAGGAGTCAGCAGAAGTCACTTACAGACGATAAAAATCAGAGTCCATGTGAGGAAAAAGATTACAGGCAGTAAACGTAACCGTTAATACAGACACACGCTTCCTAATGACCAAAAAAAAAAAAAGACAAGATGTAAAAAAAGAAGGAAATAGAATATGTTATAATACACACTGTAAATATCACATTTAATAATATAACATGGTTGAGATCAAACATCACACTGAAAACTCAAGATTTTCAAACTGGTTCACAGAGTAGAACCCGACCGATGCTAGATCCCAAAGACCCGTCCAGAACAAAGTGCTTTGTGTTGCTGAACGGGTGAACAGCTGGCAGCAAACACAGCCAACAGGAAAGCGGGAGCACAAATGTTCGGCACAAGAGTCAAGCACAGAAAGAGCATTTAAAGAGACAAAACCACCACTTCTGGTGCCTAAAGCAACGATTCATGATGAAGACATACCTGTTACGAGCGTGTATGTAACAACTCACACAGGAACCATCTTCGTGATGTGGGAACTTCAAAGAGGCCATGGGAAGGGAAAACCCACTAACCCATGGGAGAGAAGAGTTACTTTACAGAGATAACATCTCCTCTCAGTCCAGGAAAGGTCAAAAGGACAAAAAACAGAAAGGAAATGGAATCATCAATAAAGTAGATATGATGATAAATTATTAAACTTTGCCTCTGAAAATCGAGAACATGGTTCTTCTCAAATGCCAGGTTCAGAAATTTACCACTTATTAGTCACAAATAAAATTCTAATAATAAAATACAAACATAAATCTCTAATAGAAATTTTAAAAGGTTGGAAATTAATACCGAATCAAAATACCAAGAGGTCTTTTCTCTTGGAAATTAAAAAAAAAAAAAACCTGTAATAAACAATTGACCAAAAAGTACAAATAAAAATTGCAGAATTACCAAAAATTAGTGTGATAAAAACACTACATATCAGAATCTATGGGATACAATTATAACAGTGGTCAGGGGAAATTTTATAACTTTAAATAATTATACCAACAGGATTAATAAAAAAAAAAATTAAGTTCCAGACTCAAAAAGTTGGAAAAATAACTATAAAATAAACAGAGAGAAAGGAGGAGGAATAAAATAATAAGGCTAAAAGCAAATGTGATACAGAACAGAAACTAAATATTTGATGTTTATTAAATACCACTAGATGGAACTACAAATGGAGTATGACAGAAAGTAAATAGAACTATTAAATAAATCAGAATGCTGTTTCTTTTAAAAGAAATGAACAGACAGTTCTATAATTTCCTAATCAGGAAAATAAAGAAGAGAAGTGACAAGAGAGAAATAACCATGGAACAAATGAACATAAAAAACTCATAAGAACTATTTTGTATGAGTCTCTGCAAATTCATTTTAAAACCTAAATGACATGAATAATTTCCTAGGAAAATACAACTTGCTACACTTGACCCAAATAAAGATAGAAAGCTTGAACAGACCCTACTCCCACAGAAAAAATACATGAAGTTATCAAAGAACACCCTCAAAGACAAGACCTGGGTAGTTTCACAGGGAATGTACTTGGCAAATACAAGACGACTCAGCATTATAAAACTGTCCCGGGACACGGAAAGAAGGAAACTTCCAAATTCTTTCCTGAAGCAAGTAGAACACTGACATCAAAAGCAATAAAGATAGCACCAAAAGGAAAGCTATAGACCCACATTTCTTATAAATATCAATGCAAAAAATCCTAAATAAAAGATTAGCACACACAATCCACAACACATTCAAAATTAGTATATCATGTACATGTAGAACTGATTCTGGGAGTGTGAGGCTGATCAATGCCAGAAAATCCATTAATATAATTTGCCATCCTAATAAAAGTAAAGATTACATGGTTTTCTCCATAACACAAAAAAAATCCTGATAAAAAATACCCAGTAAGAATTCATGTACACTTCTCTAAACACACACATGCACACTTGTATGTGTATCTCTATCCATACCTACACACATGCACACACACGTGTGTGCATACTAAGCATGCATGTAGATATACACACATGTGTACATAAAGTCAGCCTTTACGTCATCATCTGTCTTCACAGGAAATGGTAGATGTACTTCCCACTAAGGTCAGAAACAAAGCAAGAATAGCCACTATCTGCACCACTATTTAACAACCAATTAGAAATATAATGAATACAATTAGATAAGAAAAAGGAATTCTAGGATTAGAAATTTGTAAAGAAATAGAACTTCATTTGCAGATGATGAAATTATATGTCATCATAATAAAAGGAACACCGAAGAGGCTCAATACCAAAAATAACAAAAGAATTCAAAAAAATAGAATGTAAACTAAATCTATAAAAATCTACAGTGAGTATGTTGTGTGTGCGCGTGTGTATGTGCATGTCTGTGTGCACACCCAGCCAATGAACAAGAGAAGAAAAGAGAGAACTCACTATTACCAAAACAACAAAAAGGATAAAGTACTTAGGAATTAACTTATCAGAAAAGATGCAAAACCCATATGGAAATAATTTTAAGCCACCTTTAAAAACACAAAAGCGACTTTAGCAAATGTAAAAACATCCCTTGTTCTTGAATGGGATAACTCGATATTATAAAAACACCAGTCCTCCTAGAGATAGTATATAAATTTAACAAAATCGAAATAAAACCCCCAGTACGTTGTTATTCTGGATTTACACAAATTGACTCTAAAGTTTAAGTGAAAAATTAAGCATACAATAACAGCTAGGAAAACTCTAAAAGAAGAGCAAGGAGGGGGATTAGTCCTACCAGATATTATAACACACCCAAAAGCCTCAATAATTACAACTGTGGTTTTGGTCAACAGACGGGCCAGTGGAAAGGTGCGGGCATAGACTCTCACGCACGTGGGGGGACATAGCACAGGAGAAAAGTGACAGCTTGCTGGAAAGACATACTCTGTCGTAACGAAGGATGCCAGCATCGTTGGGCGGCCATGTACAAGGCAGCAGAAATCAGTCCATACCTCACATCATATGCCAGAATAAAGACCAAATGGATCGGTGATCAAAATGGAAAACATAGAGCAAAAAACATGCGTGAGTTCTTTTATAATCTGGACATGAAGGATGAGAAGAAAGCTTTTTAAACTGTAACAATTGGGGCAACTGGGTGGCTCGGTTGGTGAAGCGTCTGCCTTCAGCGCAGGTCATGATCTCAGGGTCCTCAGATTGAGCCCCACATCATCTGGCATGTGCTTGGCATCATGCTCCCTGCTTGGCAGGGAGTCTGCTTCTCCCTTGGCTTGTACTCTCTTTCACACGCTCTCTCTCTCAAATAAATAAATACAATCTTTAAAAAAATAAATAAACTATAACAATTAATATGCGATAAAAGCACAGATGGATTAATTTGGTTATAAAAACTTTTTAAGTTTCCGAAAAACACTGTAAATCAAGTCAAATAGCGAAAGACAAACTGGTGGAAGTCTGCACATCTCTCACAGATAAAGGGTTAATAATCTCCCTCACCTATAAAATGCTCTCAAAAATAGAGGAAAAGAAAGGTCAAATATCCAAAGGGAAAATGGAAAACATACATAAACAGTCTGCAAAAAAACAATATACAAAATGCCCTTAACGTATGAAAAGATGTCCAACTTCACTCATAAATACAGATGAAATCCCGGATACACTGGGATACCGTACCCCACTCATCACATGGACAGAAATTCAGAAGTGTGAGCACACACCCTGGGGGCCAGCAGGCCCTCGTGCACGTGGCCAGTGGGAATGCTGACCGTAGTCCACCTGTGGTAAAACCGAAGAGAACCATGCCTGCAGCCTTTCGCCCAGAGATTCCACCTCCAGGAACCAGCCCTGACAAACATCTTCACCAACACACAAGGCTATTCATTGGGATGTTATTTCTAATTGCAATGTCTAATGATGCAAGTGCCCATCGGTAAGCAACCAATTAGATCATCTATAGGACAGCCACCTGATGTTTTATGCGGCTACCAACAGGAAAACCTTATCAACTAATACAGGGTGAGTTCCAGGATATATTTTAAGTTAAAAAAAGGAAAATACAAGAGTATATATGGTATACCACCTTTTGTATAAAAAAGAAGGTTCAGGGGCACCTGGGTAGCTCAGTCGGTGAAGAATCTGCCTTCGGCTCAGGTCATGATCCCAGGGTCCTGGGATCGAGTCCCGCATCGGGCTCGCTGCTCAGCGGGGAATATGCTTCTGCCTCTCCCTCTGCCCCTCCCCCTGCTCGTTCTCTCTCTCTCTCTCTGTCTCTCAAATAAATAAAATCTTCAAAAAAATTAAAAATAAAAATAAATAAAAAAGAAGGTTCACTAAGAACTGAACTATTGACTACTCACACTTTGTGCAATGTATTCTCAGGACAAAAATCATTGCAAGGAAGTCCTGAATTTTTCTTAAGTTTGTTTTTGGCAGGGCGTTGGTGTAGCGATTGTGAAATGAGCTTGTGCCCGCTGTAGCGGAGAGCTCGGGGCTGACCCACGTGACGCTTCGGGGGACCCAGAGTCTCACCGTAAGAGAGGGAAATATGCACGTGGACAACCTTGTGCCAATGGGCCTGAGTGGGGGTGTAAGTGAGAATATATCACCTCTAGTTCCGTCCACTCCCCGGGCCAGAAGCGACGCCGCCCCAGGAGCAGCGTGCACCTGCCCCCCGGCTCTCTGTCCGTAAAGGCCCCTGCTCACGAACAGAAACCAAGGCTTCTGGGGAGATCCGGTCATTCCAGGCCTTAGGCAGAGAAAGAACCAAGTGGGCTTGGCCCGTCTTTTATGTCAGAAGGCAGAGAGGCTCTGACAGACTAACAAGGTGCGCCGAAAAGACTTGTGCGGGCCGGACATGGGAGAGTTTGATCATCAAAAAGAAGAACGATGGTACTAGATTAGAATACGTTGAATTAAAAGCAATAATTGAATCCATAGTGAATTATTTTTTTAAAGGCCAGAGAGAGAAATTCTTCTTCACAAAAGAAAGCCAGTCACTAAATGTGGCAGGTGCGACACAACGGGAGGGCCCCGTTCTGCAGGCACACTTGACCAAGGTTACTGGGGAACAGAGAGTCGTGCGGCCTCGACTGATCACCCCACGGGTTTCCTACCAACTCCCCAGAGGACAAACTATTCGCACTGGAGAAATCTGGTCGTCATCTTTGGCACATGATTAAACCTGAGGAATTCTTAGTCTTCCGCTGCAGTGACGTAGGGACAACCCACGTCCGTCCCCTCTGCAGCAGCTTCACCAAAATGAGCCACCTGGATCGAGTCACAAGGGAAAACTAGACAATCCGTCCTGTGGACATCACATGAGACGCCTCACCTTGACTCCATAGTGCTGATGTCTTCAACAACAACAAGAAAGGCAGTGAAGACCATTCTGGATTAAGAGAAATTAGAGAGACATTACAAACAACTGCACTGTGTGGTCTTGAATTGTTCCCAGATTGAAGAAAATACGTACAGGACATCTGGGGGACAACTGCGTAAAGGGGAAAATGGATTGGCTGTGATTTCTGGGGGATGAAAGCAGCTCCTGAGGCCGAAGAATACCTGTTCCTAGGAAATACTGACGTACTTTCAACGGTTTCAGCAGTGTGTGCGCACCTGTGCATTCTTCATTGTAAACTACGTAGGGTGACTTGCCTGTTAGACTGTGCTTGGGTGTGACTTTGATGGGGGTAATTCTTAAAGCGGCAGCACGGACACAGACGAGAAACTCACACTGTCTGGACGGAAGTTAGCTTTGCGAGTGAGGCGCCTCGGCACGTCCACTTCTTCCCCTGCAAAACGCAAGGGGTGCAGTTGCCGGGACCCAGAACACAGCCCAGACGGTTTTTGTTCTGTGCATAAAGCCCCACAGCTAACGAAGTATTGTATACACATCTTGAGGTTATGGGGCGCCTGGGTGGCTCAGTCAGTTGAGCATCTGCCTTCAGCTCAGGTCATGATCCCAGGGTCCTGGGATCGAGTCCCAAGTGGGGCTCCCTGCTCAGCAGAGAGTCTGCTTCTCCCTCTCCTTCTGCTGCTCCCCTGCTTGTGCTCTCTCTCTCTCTGACAAATAAAATCTTAAAAAAAAAAATCTTGAGGTTAAGTGGAAAACAACAACAACAACGGTCCCATCGCGTGACCCACCGTGGGCTGTTACAACGCCCAAGCGAGCGGGTCTGCGCGTCCACTGCGGGTGCCTCTCGCCATCCCAACCACACGGGAGCAGGGAGATGGCAGAATGTCACCATCAGGAGCCAGTAAAGCTTGCCCTGCAAGCTCAAGGACCAGAAGGAACGTTTTCAAATTACCTGCATGCACACCGAGCTTTAGAGCTCATGCACTCCCATGTTTAGTCTTGTTTTGAGAGTTTCCTGAAATTACACGACTGAAAACATGCACACGCGGAAGAACATGACAACGTTCTTAGTGCTGCTTACATTGCTGGTTTTAGATGGAAGTGTTAATACTGAATGACCTTTTTCTGAAGGGTATTTTAAGGAGACAAAGCAATTTTCCATAATATGGTTGCCATAGCGATTGGTCCTTAAAAAGGCTGGGAGAGAAATGATGCACGTCTGTAATCACCAGCCACTGCAACAACTAATGGTCTGGTAAAGCAACAGTCGGGGATTAATTTGAAGCAGAATAGATAAGCGGGTTTTTAAAAACTCAACAAAGAAGGAGAAGAAGAAGGAGGACTCTGTGGCTGCACAAGCAGGGCTGTGGTGACAGGCACCGACCCTGCTCGGGAGGATGGGGGGCTGCCTGGGAAGGGCTCGTCAGTGCAGGGCCTGTGGGTGACCGGAGGGGCTGGGGGCAGCGGCCTCCTCCCCCGGCCTCCCAGTGCTCCTGGGACGGTCCGCTGACCCCAAGGCTGGGGCAGGGAAGGCACCAGACAACACAGAAAATCGCACTGTGTCAGAGAGCAGTAAGGTTCTCAAAGAAGGATGGTGACATGCCAGAGACGTGGGAGCCCGCTTGCGGGGGCTTCCCCTGGTCAAACTTGAGAGAATTAAAACACCAAAGTAAATACTGGTAGTAACAGACCACAGCGCACGAAACCACTGGACCGTGAGTCCACACAGACGTGAATGAATGAATAGGAAGTTTAAGGAGGATACTCACCTAATTTCAAAGCACCGATACACAAAACACTAGTTAAGAAGAAAAGTGGATGAGCCTGGGAGATGTCATCTTAACCAAGCGATTAAAATGGCTCCCACAGCAATGGGCCACTTAACGTGACACCTGATACACGCAATGACTAGACACAGTGCCAGTTCTGCGACATCCACACCAAGATGCACAGCCTGAATGTATTCGTGATGACACATCAGACAAACCCCAAATAAGGAACATTCTACCAAGCAGCTGCCCTGTGATCTTTTAAAGTGACTTCTCCATGATAGCCCAGGGAAGCCTGAGGAACGTTCCAGGCTGAGGAAGGCGAAAAGGACCTGACAGCTAAATGGAAGATGAGCTGAACCAGATCCTTTGGATAAAACGGGCATTGGTAGGAGAACTGGCAGAATTTGAGTGGGGTCCAAGGATTCAATGGTAAAGTTGATAGTAATTTCCTGACATTGAGAGTTGGATTATGATTATGTAAGAGAATATTTTTATTCATTGGGAATGCATGTTAGAATATATGGGAGAAGGGCATTATGGCAGCAATCTATTCTGAAATGGTTCAGTGGGGAAAAAACTTTTGTACTATAACTTGCAACTTTTCTGTAAGTTTGAGAGTGTTTCAAAAAATAGATTTTAAAAAAGAAGGCAAATGGGGGTGCCTGGGTGGCTTGGTTGGTTAAACGTCTGACTCTCAGCTTCAGCTCGGGTCATGATCTCAGGGTCATGAGATCGAGACCCATGCCAGGCTTGGTGCTGGGCGTGGAGTCTGCTTGAGATTCTTTCTCTCCCTCTGCCCCGCCCCCACTCACACTCTCTCTCTAAAATAAATAATATCTTTAAAAAAGTAAAAAGAAGGCAAATTACTAATATCAGAAATGAAAGCTGAGATATCACCACAGATCCCACAGACATTAGAAGGGTAATAAGGGAAAACCATGAACAACTTTATGCCCACGGATCTGATAAAATGGATGAAAAGGACCAGTTCCTGGAGAGACACAATTTGCCAGAACTCACACAAGAAGAAACAGACACCAACTTTCCAAAACAGAAGGGACCAGCCCCAGATGGGCTCACTGGTGAATTGAGGAAGAAATTGTGTTAATACCTCCAATCTCTTTCCCAGGACAGAGGCAGAGGGGACAGCCGCTCTCCATCTCCTGTTGGCCTGGGGCAGAGCTTTCAAAGCAAAACCACGTGTTTGGGTGAGGAAAGCCATGACCAAAGGGTAGGGGGTTTCTCCCTTTCTGGACCTGAGAGCCAGTTTATGCGGAAATGGAAGTCAGCACCTCGCTGCACCCACAAAATAGATCCTTGGCCCTGGGTGGGATCCCAAGCTCCACGCGACCTCAGGAGGAGTCTTGTCAGTTGGAGCCGCAGGACTAGATGCCATGGGCCGCACACGTTTAGTGGTGAAATCCCGGGCCGCAGCCACAGGGGGCAGGTTTCTCGGTGCCACCAGGAAGACCCTGCACCGAGGGAAGCCGGGCACCCGGACCTGTTCTTGACCTTGTCACAACCAGTCACCTCCACTTCACACTTGGCCCCAGGTTCCCACCTCTCCCCTTCGAGCTGACCTCTCACCTGTCCCCTGTCCCCACCTGTGTCCTCACATCTCTCCTCACCCAGCTTATTTTCCAAGGTCCTCTGACTAGAACTTCCCTCTCTCTAGACACTCTTAACCCTCTTCCCCTCTCCTATTGGCACGCTCGACTGGCTAAACTATAACCCTGCTCAATCCGGCTCTCCATCTTGTCTATACCCGCACCCACCAGGTTGAAGGACAAGAGGAAACCTGCAACTGTGCTCACTGTTCTCCCTTTGGATTCACGAACACTGGCCTGGTGGGCGTGGCCCCACGTGCCTCTCCGTGGCTCCTGACCTTCCACGGCCCGGGCCAGCAGTCACCCGCACGTCCTGAGTCGGTGTGGTGCGCGCTCCCCACAAGCTCCCAGGGGACGCTGGTGCAGCTGGAACCCCCACACTTGGTACCCGAGGTCCTAGATGGAGACTCCCAGCGGCCCCTCCGCCCTCAGATCTCCGCGGCACCGTCCTCGCTTTCTGTTGCGGCCATAACAAACCGCCACCCACTCTGCGGCGCCACGTGGCACAGATTTGTTAGTTCTGCAGGTCGGGGCTCCAACGCAGGCCTCACAGGGCTGCGGGGAGGGTGCTGGGGAGACTCCGCTCCCCCGTATCCAGCTTCCAGCAGCGCCCGCGCCCGGGCCCACCGTCCCTCCTCCCCCTGCAAGGCCAGCAGCATAGCTCCTCCGCCTTCCCTCCACGGGCACCTCTCCCTCTGACCACCACTGGGAGAGCCTGCTTCTCAGGACCCAGGTGACGCTCCAGGACGGTCTCCCCACCTCGAGGACCCCGAGTGCTTGGCGTCTGCGAAGTGACCCACGCATTCACAGGGAGTCAGGGTGCGGACATCCCTGGGGCTGTTCTGCCTCTTGCCCATCCTCTCTCCCCGCTGAGGATGGGGCTTTGTCCGGGATCCTAGCGGTTTCCCTGCCACCCCCGCAGACCCCGTGGGCGCTGTGTGGCACCGGGCACGTGCAGGGAAGGAAGGATCATGTGCCACTCTGAGACAGGCTAAGACTCTCGCTCAGCGGCCAGAGGAAAGGCTGCTCTCCACCTCCGTCCCCATGTCAGCCGCCCACCCGCGCCACCTATGAGGCCACAAACGTCCGAGGCCACAGTTCCGTGGAGCATCCCAGGGACCCTCCCCAGATCCAGACCTCGGCCAATTTTCTGGAGTCTCTTCCTATTTGCAGAGATGTCCATAGACGTGAAGATGTAAACGTGCTTATTCTACTCCCAGCCGCTGTCCAGAAGGAAGGCCCCCAGAGAGGCTGGCCAGCCCTCACAGCAGAGCGACTCTGGGGGGACTTTATTCCAGGCACCTACATTTAATCTCTAAAATCGCTCTGGGAAGGCAAGAGATTGAGGTTCATTTTTAAAATCTATTTGCTTGCCACCTAGACAGAAGCACAAAGAGGGGATCGTCACGGGAGGGAAGGGACAGCTGTAAGCCAAAGAAAATGCTCTGACTTTATTTTTCTCCTTTGTGAAGCATCAACAGCAGGCTCTGTGTGGACTCAACCCGGGAAGTGCCACGTCCCCACGGGTGACACATCAACACACACGTACACACGGAACGGGGGACGTGCCGCACTGTACCAGGCACTTAAACACACGGGATCCAAATTAAGACTTATCAGCAAGTTCATTATCTAAAAATAAATCAGCTTTTCTTTGCTTCATCAAAGATCAGATTATAGTGTACGCGGCCGGACTTTCAGAATACCGCGTTTTTACTCTCAGACAAGGGAGGACAGTGAGGATTATTACATGATGTCAGGTCCCATAGGCCGGTCGCGGAGGCGGTCTCGTGGCGTGTCCACTGCGGCCGCGCAACAGGCTTCCGTGGTGAAGCACAAAACCATTCGGAAATGCGGCGTGGAGGGCAGAAAACACTGCCAACATTTCAGGCAGGACGCTCCTGGCCCCCCGAGGTCAGACAGGCCTCCCCCACCTTCTGCATGACCCGGCCAGGTCTCTGCCTCCTTCTGGGCATCGACAAGGCCGAGATGAGCACTCCCGGGCTGTGCCCTCACAGGATGAGGCAGGTAAAGAGAACGTGGGTTCTTTTCTTCCCCGGTGCGGGCTGCCAGCCGTGGGGCCGAGGGGCAGATCGCTGCCGTGAGGAAGGGGGCCCGGGGGAGTTTAGCCAGTTTCCACAAGACTGCCTTCACTCAGGTGCCAGCCTCAAGTCTGTGGCCCCCAGGCCACCCAAACTTCAGACCAGTTGGCTCCAAAGTCGGGGGCCTTCACGACCACCCTTGTGTTCCACAAGTTGCTAGAAGAGCTCACAGAACTCAGGGAAGCACTATGCTTACGATTAAAGTTTTATTATGACAAAAGGGTGCAAATCAGAAGCAGCCAAAGGGAGAGATGCATAGGACAAGGTGGAGGGTCCCACAGGATGCATCACCCTCCCACCACATCCAGGAGGGTCAGCGACCAGGGGCGCTCAGCCCAGCCCAGTGTCCCGTGTTTAGCAGGGCTACGTTACATAGACAGGATTGACTGCGTTGTTGCCCATGTGGTTGAACTCAATCTCCAGCCCTCTTCCCTCCCAGAGGGTGGGCTAATGTCCCGTGGTCAGTGTCTCTGGTGCCGCCGACTCCACCCTGAGTCCTCTTGTTAGCATCAACTGCCTGGGGGCCCGCCCTGAATCACAGACACACGTCTAGCCCTCGAGAAACACCAAGGGACAGAGATCACCTCCCAGGCACCAGTGACAAAGACCAGACCTCTCCTCGGGCTAAGGCCAACTTCTTCATTACACTGGGGGTATTTGTCGGGGTTCTCCAGAGAAACAGAGCCAACAGGAGATCGATTGGTTCTAAAGAATTGGCTCATGCAGTCACGGAGGCCAACAGGTCCCCAGATGTGCTGTCAGCAAGCTGGAGGAGAGGAGAGCCAAGGCTGTGAGTGTCAGTCTGAAGTCTGGCAGGCTCAAGGCCAGGAGAACCCATCCTTCAGTTTGGATCAAAGGCAGGAAAAAGCCAGTGTCTCAGTTGAAAAGGCAATCAGAAAGGAAGAATTCCCTCCTAGTCACAGGACGATCAGCCTTATTTTTCTATTCAGGCCTTCGACTGATTGGATGAGGCCCACTGACACTAGGTTGAGCCGTCATGTTAATCTCATCCAGAAACATCTTCCCAGACACACCCAGAATTATGCTTGCATAAATATCTGAACCAGGTTGATACCTAAAATGAACCATCACCAGGACCAAAGACCAGTGTCTACCACTGTCCTGAGGGACAGGCTGGCCTCACCATACTGTGGAGTCAGAGAAGGAGTGAACAGTGTGTGTGATCAAGTACTAACTGTGGTCATTCGCAGTCGTGGGGACACGGGCAACGTATTTCTATCTTCTTTTCTGGATTTTTCACATCTTCTGTAATAGAATTTTGTAAGGAGGAGGTAAGAACGTAAGAAGCCATAGAGTCCCACAAATGGAGTCTATTCTACTCAGTTCGACTGGCTGATGCTCCTTCCCAACCCAGGTGAGGGTTAAACCGGCCGCTCCACAAAGGGTAGGAGGGGGCACCGGGCAGGAGGGTGCCCCACAGAGAAGGGGCTGGGCCAACCCAGCGCCACGCAGCGAGTCTCACGGCCGCCTGCTGCGCCCATGACCGCCCTGGGACTGTGAGCAAGGGGGGTGGGCTGCCCTCGGGTCCCCCAGCCCCTTTCCTGCCTCCAGAGCTGCACCGTCCAACACGCAGCCCCTGGCCACATTAGGCCTTGAAAACGGGGCCCGTCTGGGCTGAGACACTCTCAAAGTGTAAAACACACAGAGATTCATAAAAGGACACGGGAAGTATCGTGTTCCTCGTGTTTCTATCCTGACTGTGGAAGATAGAAGGATAACATTTCGGATACATTGGGTTAAACAGAACATACTACTTCACTTCATTTCATCTATTTTACTTTTCAAAACAATGCAAAATGGCCCATGTGGCTCAGGCCCCTTCTGTTCACGGTGTGCAGATTTGCTCCAGCCCACGGAAGCCATAACACGCTCTTCCTCGGGGCACCGATCCTTCCCTTCCGGTCCCTCCATGACTCTGAGGCTGACGGGAACCGATGAACTTCGACCCACTGGCAGCTCTGACAAGGAAGCCCTGAGAACAGGAAACCAGGGGAGCTGCCCTGGGGACCCCCGGAGCCGGGCCCTGCCCACTTGCCTGCCAGGCTTGACCTGCTGCCCTGACCGTCAGTGTTGCGCGGTCACCCCTTTAAGCAGAGTATGTCTGTTCCACTGGATTGTTTATATGTACACACACACACACACACACACACGTACATGCGTCCATATATGTGCACATGCACTGTATACATACACAGGTGTGTGTACTTACACGTGTGTGTACATGCATGCACGCACATCCATGTGTGCATACAAATATATGTGCATGCGTGCACACCCACAATAAATGCGCGTGCGTACGCACGCACACGCGCACAGGCACACGCTCACAGGCACGTGCGCGCACTCACAGTGAACGTGCGTGCATACACATGCACACGCGCACAGGCACGCGCACGCACGCACACCCACAGTGAACGCGCGTGCATACACATGCACACGCACACAGGCACACGCATGCATGTACATGTGCGCATATGTGTGTGTGCATGTATATGTACACGAGTGAACACCCATATATCTGCATACATGCACACCGATGTATGTGCACACATGCACACCCACATATGTATGTATTAAGCCTGCGACGTATGGATGCCTGAGCCACAGCTGCTCCGGAGAACACAAGTTTTCAAGGTGGAAGGCAGAGATCCTCCAAGACCAAGGGGCTCCCTGGGCTGCACCCCCCCAGTTAGCGCTTGCCCATCACTCTGGAACCTAGGTGTGTTCCGCCCTGGAAGAGGGGCCGTGAGGAAGCTGCAGCGGGTGGCCTGGGCCTCCCAGAGGCGGACGCCGGGCCTCTCCTCGCACAGCTCACTGCTGGGCAGGTCCCCAGCGCCCGCGAGGCGGAGCGACAAGCCCACTCCGTGCAGGTGCAGCCTGTGTTCTGAGAAGTGGCGCGGTGGCTTCGCAGGGCCCCAGCAGCGGTCACAAGCGGCGCGGCTGGCCACCGAGAGCTCCCAGTTAGCGTCCTCGCTCCCCCGGGCTGGGTCTGCCCGAAGATGGAAAGGCCGCAGTGACTACGACAGGAAGCACTGAAAATACCTTTACTGTTTTCTCATTGTGCTCTTTGCATCACACACTTCACGGCGGCTCACCGGCTGGGCCCTTCCGGGTGGGCGTCTCTGCCGATCTTCACTTCGGCTTCATCGTGCCCTCAGTCCTCAGTCTCTTCCTCTTCCATTATTGTCAAGGAAGCTGGATTGAAGATCAAACAAAGAGCGGGTTTTCTGCATGAATGTTCAGCAGTCCCAAGGACATGTCATCAGGTCTGCGAACACATCTACGTGGCCAGGATCTAGTCAAAGACAAGTCTGGTCAACAGTCTGTCTGCCCTGGCTCCCTGTCACCAAAGGAGAAGTGTCTCCACTTCTCGTGGCCTCGCTCTGCAGAAGCCCCCAAGAAGGGGGTGCACATCCTGCCCTGCGGGAAAGTACCGTGGCTCAGACAGCTCGGCAGGGGCAGCCGTCCAGACCCTACAAGATGTCTGGGTAGGCCTTTTCTCTGCCCAGTTGCTCCAGTGAAACCGAGTCTTCGCCACTAATGGGGAACAAGAGGCCCAGAGAGCACGTGTCCACACAGCCTGAGGTAGAGCTGAGGGTTTAGGGTGCTTCCGTCTCCAACCTGGCCAGGTGCTCACCTATGAAGAGCAACAAGCAACCGCCAAAGCCCTCCCATCCGGAGACGGTTAATAAATACACAAAAGCAGAGGTGCCAGGTCCTGAGGGGCTGCTCCCACCCCTTGGGCCACGCGTTCCCGCACCCCCGCCAGGAAGCACCCGATTCGGTCTGCGGGTGCTGACTCGCCCAGCCCCGCGGCCGCCCACACGCCTCCCTGCCCTGCCCGCCACGGGACGGGCCTGTCCCGGACGGGGTCTCTGCAGGAGCCAAGCTGTGCCCTGTGCCTGGACGACCTGCCGTCTTACCGTCCTCCCCCCTGATGATCTCACTCTTGCTCAAGGGCTCCATACTCGCGGGCTGGGAGGCCGCCTGCTCGCCGGATGGGGCTGCCTCCGCTGTCTTGCTGGACTTGGGAGGCAGAGTTATGTCCGTGGGCGCTTCCTTTTCTCTCCTGTTCTCTTGAACGACTCTGATGGCAAGAGAGAAATTGAAGGCGGACAACTCAATGGGCTGTCCAGTCCTTCACCAGGACGTCTCCCTAAAACAGGGGCACACATGCTTTGCCTTAGCCATGCCCACTTCAGCTTCTGATGCGTGCACCATACACGCGGTCGTGCGTGGCGTCCAGATGCCTGAGGGCGAGAACAGACAGGGACAAGGTGAGTGTGCAGGCAGGTCACTCAAGATGTCACCTGGCACCGCTCAGAGCAGGGGAGGGGTTTTCTTTGCTGCTGGACAAAGTGACGTGCTAGTCTCCGTGGTTCCTGTGTCGTAAGGGGGCTTGAGGTGGGGGCACTCGGCCCCGGGTAGCAATGATGAATCCAGGCTCTGACTGTGGGCAGCTGCCAGCTGCCGTGGCCTTGTGTCCCATCACCGAAATGAGAGGGGAGATTCGTGTCTGGAGCACGTCTACACCGTGGCTCACAGCACAGAGCGCCCTGCAGACACACCGGGCAGGGAGCCCCGGGCCCCGCTCGTGGGCAGACGGGGGCGAGCAGGACGCGGACCATGTCGGAGCTCCTTAACTGCTGGGGGCGTCATCAGGAGCTGTGGGGGAGCCGCTGGGCCCCTCTGGCCGCGACAGCCCCACCCGCTCCTCGCCACCCTGCGTCCCACACCTTCTGCAGGTGCGTCAGTGGAGGAGCGACTGACCTGTAAATGATAGTGATGATGAAGGCCCCGGCGATGATCACGATCAAGGCAGAGAACACCTGCACGTAGACTGGAAAACAGTTTCCATTACGGAAGTCAGGCCTCCCGCCCGAGGCAGGTGGCGCCCTGCCCCTGCTGCCCGCGGCCTCTCCTCCACCACCGCCCCCCCCCCCGAGCCACTGCTGAGGGCTCCAAGGCCCCACAGACGTGAGGCTCCACGTGGGCCACGCAGAGGACAGCTGAGGGCTGCCCGCGGGGACGGTGCAGGCAGCGCCCTCGTCTCTTCTCCAGAAAAGCCCCTTGGCCGCCCATGAACGGGGCCCCCCCGCCCCAACTCCCCAGAAACGGTTCCTCAACATTAGGGTGAGCTGTCCCAAGGCTGAAGAGAAGGAGAATGCCTCTTGGCTGATAGCCACATTCCACTGGCTGAGCGTCTCTGTATTAAGGAGGGCCTTCCACTGTCCCCCCGTCTTCTCTAGACTCGCCCCAACAGAAGAACCTGGGCCTCCAGGGTGACTCTTGGGCAGCGGCCCCTATTCCCGTGCTTCCGGCTGTGGGAACGTTCTGGGCCCCTTCCTCCCCCACCCCGGGGAAGCCTTTCCGTGGGAGCCCTCCATCGCAGGCGCCTCTCCCGTTGGGACTGACGTTTGGGGTCCATGGCTCCTGGGCTCAGGGCTCAGGCAGAGCGAGGGGCCGTGTCCCGGGGTCCTGGTGCCCAGGCAGCCCCCATGAGCACGCTCAGTGGAAGCCCTGCGACCAGCACCCTCTCGGTTGGGCGGAGGTCGGGACGGGACGGGACGCAGGCGGAGCTCCCGACACGGCGCCTGCCACGCAGTTCGTGATCAGTGTCCCCATCGTATTATTACCATCATGCCTCGTCTCGCACTGCTTTTCACTCTTTCAAAGGGCAGAGACTGGCTTCTTTGCACACCCCTACCTCGAGCAACAGGGTTTGCTCCAGTTCTCTTACCTCCTCCTCTAAACCGTTTTCACCTGTCCTTAACCAGCAGTAACACCATTAGATGCCACGTCCCTGGAGGTTCATTCACGTGCTGAGGCTGACGTAACAAAATGCCACCAGCGGGTGGCTTCAGACGACAGGGAGATGCGGTCTCACAGCTGTGCAGGCAGAAGTCCACGGTGGCATCCCCAGAAGGCTCCGGGGGCTCCTTTCTGCCTCTCCAGCTCCTGCAGGTCCCAGCGCTCCTTGGTGTCCTCGGCTTGGAGACCCCTCACCCGGCTCTCTGTCATCACGTGGCAGCTTCCCTCTGGGACACCGTCTTCATGGGGCGCTCTCCTCTGTGCGTGCTCTGGGCATCTCTAGGTCTCCTCTTATAAGGGGCCCATGGTCGTCCAGTGTGACCTCATCTTAACTAATCACATCTGTAAAGACCGTGTTTCTAACTAAGGTCACATTCACAGGTACCAGAGGTTTGGCCTTCAAGGCATCGATGGCGGCGGGGGCGGGAGGGGGGACAAAATTCAACCCACAAGAGAAGGTAAGCAGTAGCTGCAGAGAAAGCTGCCTCACAGGCATGGAAGAGCAATTCCAACAGGAACTGCATTCCCTGGACTAACCCAGAGCGTCTCTGAGAACGGACGGGGCCTCCAGGATCCTTAACATGGGGGCTGAAGTCAGAGAACTGAAGGGGGTTGAAGCCAAACCGCTCAGTGATAGCAGCCCAAATGCTTACTTGTCCTCTACTGATCCGAGCTCAGTAAGTGATGCTCAGCCATACATGCGATGGGCACTCCACGGTCAAGGGTCCATCAGGGAGAGGCTGGAGGGGGCGGGGGGACCTGGCCTGTGGGGTGGCCAGCACGCCACAGCAGTGAACCAAGCAGCAAGCTGCTTGTTGAAGGCTCTGTTCTAATCAGCTGCTTTCTTTCTTTCAGTGATGCGTTTCCCGTGGAAATGTGTTCACCTCAGTTCATCTTTCCATCTCTAGGGCTGTAATAACCAGCCCGCAGGATGGCCTGCAGGGATGCTTGCCTCCTGGTATTCGCACCCCAGTGCAGACGCTTCTACATTGCATAGGGCTGACCTCTGAACCAAGGGCACTGGGCAGGGTGTAACTGCCGGGGCTAGGTCAGAGTCGTTGTGTCTTCTACCCGACTTTCTCGGGCCACCTGCTCTGGGAAGAGGCCATCACCATGTCGTAAGGACAGGCAAGCAGGTCTCATGACACGGAAAAAGGCTTCCTGTTAACCCTTAGTACCACTCGCCAGCAAAGCAAGCCGTCTCAGAGCAGGCCCTCCAGCCCCGGTCCAGCCCTCAGATGACTGCCACCTCGTGAGTCGCCAAGCCCACACCACCCAGCTAAGCCTCTAAGCTGTCGCTTTAGGCCACTAAGTTCTGGGTAGTTCGTTAAACAGCATAAGTAACTAATATGAGGGTGTGGCAAAGGGCATGGCACAGAGAAAGTACACTTAAATGACGCTGAATGAACTGAATGGAAATGATCAAACCAGGAGCTTGTAAGGGACAAGAAGAGAGCCCTCAAATTCTCGAATTCCAGGACATGTATGTTCCTTAGTGTGATTTTGTATCCTGGTTCATGGAGTAAATTTAGAATTTATGTGGGTGAAGCCGTGAAAGAGACACACACATGGACAACGTTGGAATATCCGATTGTCAGTATATCTTCCAAATCTTTACACATGTAAGTATTTTCAGTCTTTGGTGTCAAGTTCTTGGAGGCAGAGACTGAGTCTCTGTGATCCTCTCTGCGCAGGATCTGGCCAGCACATGATTTGCTATCAACAATATATATGGTTTATCATAAACCATATATTATGATTGGTCACTGAAAAATAGCAACAACTGAAGAAAGCATTATTATCTTTAAGGAATCTCTTGGTAATTTCGCCCCCAGATACAGTTAAAAGTTTTGAAATCATCTCAGCTAGTCCCATGAAGAAACAGAAGTCAAACACTTAGAAGAAGTGACATGTTAAATAATGTGCCCTAAATCAAGACTGAAGAATGAAGGCAAGTCATTCTCTTTGAATTCCCAATTCTTTCTCAAAGATCTAATGCTAATTCCCCAAGTTCATATTCTTAATAATACAGATTATGCCATAACACAATGTGCACTTCAAACCAGCCAATTTAAGAAGTTGGTGAAAGGTTTTCATAACATGGAATTATGTGCACAAAGAACTCATAATACCCTGTCACTGAATACTACAACTTACACAGCACAAAGGTTCACTTGCCGTCTTGAATAAGAAAGATGTCAAGGAAATGAAAAATAATTTGAGGGCACAGTGAGAACCCAAATGTAGGGCTCACTGCCCAGACTCTTCCCACAGATGGCCCAACCTCTCAAGCTTGAAAGAAGTCAGAAGTTAAAAAAAAGCCTAGCCCACACAACTCATTTATTAAAACTGAAAGGATGGAAAGAGGATTAACATTTGCCTCCATGCAAAAATGATGTAACTGCTTGTACAACAGTGAACCCCCTTCCCAGACAAAAAACTCCTGAGAGTCTGTGTTCTTTTCTGGGTTCCTTACAGACACTAATAAGTAAGGTGCTATAAAGAATAAGGCTCATCTTTCAAATGAGTTACAGACAGGTAATAATATTAATGCACGTTATGTTTGGATTACATACTAACATGTGCAAAATGGCTAACTCTCTCATAAAATTCTCATGAGAAGACATTCAGGGGAGGGACAGATGGGAAAAGCAGTGGCAGCAGCTTGAGTCTGTGTGCCCTCACTAGCCACGATCTGCCTTCCAGGTTCCATCTCACCACCTTATGCTGTTGGGGCCGTTTCACTGGGACATGAGGAAACCGGAGTGACAGCCAAAGACTATGACCACATGTGAGACCTGACTTAGTAACTGAATGTCTTCTGCATCTTCATAAGCAAAGCTCCACGATGTGCTAGTCTGTTGCCCTCCAACAGTGAGATGTGTGTCAAACCACCAATGCCACAAAATGACAAAAAGATGACAAGTGCAAAAAGCAGCAAATTATGGCCAAACCACCACCCAGTGCCATGCCCTCAACTCAGGAATAGCTGTCACGTACCCCGGAGCACAAGCGGCTGGATGATAGGCCATTCCACACTGGAAGACCCGGGCTCTAGAGGATCTTTCAGGTAAGATTCTGGCTACAGGTTGTAGGTTTCACAATGAGCGAAGGAGAGGACAATAAACAAATTTAAAGACAAAGTGCTGTGTCTCATTGCAGCTTTTACTACCCAACTGTGTGCAACTAGACCTGAGGTTCATTAAAGTCTGGAATTTTCAGTGTGACATCAGAAAAAAAAAGGGTAGAAAAGGAGCCCCCTCCCCAATCCCTCCTCCATAAAACCAAGGAGAACACTGGCAACATTTATCAGAATAAACTTTTTCAGAACTCTGAAAATTAACCAATCAAAAGCTTGCAGATGAACAGATAAGTGTCAGTAAGAACAGTGAAATGTGGACATTTTAACTGGCCCTATTCCTGCTTCTGCTCACCTCCAATTCCATGGTAGTCTTAAACCAACAGCCCACAATCATGGTGACCACTAGCAGCCTGGCATCTCTGAAGGGGGCAGAGCATGGCTGGAGCTTCTTCAAAGCCCAGCCCCAAAG
Organism: Halichoerus grypus; assembly: GCF_964656455.1. Lineage (NCBI taxonomy): Eukaryota > Metazoa > Chordata > Mammalia > Carnivora > Phocidae > Halichoerus > Halichoerus grypus. Next base: position 2,136,056 of record NC_135715.1, read on the forward strand.
AACGGTCATTATTTGATCCATCCAGTGCTTCGCTAGAAGATCTCACTTGCAAGGTTGTCTTTATTTGACCTGACTTGGAGCTAATTTAGTGTGAACAGCTTCTTCTCAGGCATTTGTTGAAAACAATCAGAGGCAATTGTTGAAAATCATGATGGCTAAAGTGGCTGATAGCAGTTGGGGGTAGATAATAGGTTAACCAAAAAGTTTAAAAGGAAAATCTGGGGAAGTATCTGTCTGTAGGGAGGTCTGAAAAGCTGTGACATATTCCTTGGGATCCAGAAGGCAATGGGCATGCCCAAGGCTGTGCACATACTTAGGAAATAGCTGAGAAGGCCCTAAACTCTCACTTCTGGCTGACCTTGAGTCTCTGTGTAAGCATGAAGTAAAGAGTAAGGCACAGTTGGAAACTATCTGGCTGACTGTTGAAGGTGTACCTCAACACACACAGAAAGCCCCTACACGAAGATTGAGACTTTTTGTTTCCAAGAATCTAAGCAGATTTTCCAGTCATTAGCTGACCAGTAAGCTAACCAAGCCGAGTCTTCAATGGTCACAAACCACAAACAATACAGACTTTACAGAGTTAGTTCAGAAAGGTCATTAAACGATGCTAACAACAACTTTGGTGAGGCAGGTGAACATGATTTTCAGAGTTGCCACATATTTTAAATGTCTAGTTTTCAATAAAAAAAATATTAGATATGCAAAGAAACAAGAAAGTATGAACACACACACACATACACACATACAAGCCAGAAACTGTCCCTGAGGATGACCAGATGTTGGCTCACTAGGCAAAGATTTTATTTTATTTTTTTTTTTTTTAAAGATTTTTATTTATTTATTTGAGAGAGAGAGAATGAGAGAGAGCACATGAGAGGGAGGGAGGGTCAGAGGGAGAAGCAGACTCCCTGCCGAGCAGGGAGCCCGATGCAGGACTCGATCCAGGGACTCCAGGATCATGACCTGAGCCGAAGGCAGTTGCTTAACCAACTGAGCCACCCAGGCGCCCCTAGGCAAAGATTTTAAATTAGCTACTTTAAATACGGTCAAAAAACTAAAGGAAACCATGTCAGAAGAGGTAAAGTAGGAGAATGATATCTCACCAAATAGAGAGTACCAATTACAGACACAGAAATTATTTTTTTAAAGAACAAAACAGAAATTCTAGAGCTGAGAGTGTAACAGAAATGAAAATATCACTAGAGGAGTTCAATAGATTTGAGCAGGCAAAAGGAAGAATCTGCAAACTTGAAGATAAATCATTTGAGACTATCTGAGCAACAGAAAATAGAATCAAGAAAAGTTAACAGAGCCTCAGAGACCCGTGAGATACCATGGAGTGGACCAATATGCACAACGGGAGTCCCAGGAGTAGTGGAGAGAAAGGAAAAGAATAGCTGAAGAAATGACAAAAGCTTCCTAAATTTGATGATTAGGATAAACTTAAAGAGATCCACCCCTAGATACATAATAAACAGTCAAAAGACAGAGAATCTTGAAAACAGAAGAGAAGCAACATGATATATATAAAGAAACCTAAAGATTAACAGCAGATTCCCCATCAGAAACCATGGAGGCCAGAAGGCAAGATGATGAAATATTCAAAGTGTTGACAGAAAAAGACTGCTAATCAGGAATTTTATACACTGCGACTCTATCCTCCAAAAATGGACAAATTAAGACATTCCCAAACAGAAACTGAGAGAATTCATCACTAGCAGACCTGCCTTACAAGAAATACTAAAAGGGAGTCCTTCAGGATGAAAGGGTAGGATACTAGACAGTAACTCAAATCCATATGAGTAATAAAGAGCATCACTAAGGTATCCAAAAGATGCCCAAAAAGAATTTGATAAAATCCAACATCCCTTCATAATAAAAACACTCAGGAAACTAGGAAGAGAAGGGAACTTACTCAACCTGACCTTTGGTAAAACCCATAGCTACCATCACACTTATGGATGAAACACTGAAAACATCCCCCTAAGATCAGGAACCAGATGAGGATGTCCATTCTCACTGGTTCTATTCCTCATGTACTAGAGTTTCCAGCCAGGGCAATTAAGCAAGAAAATGAAATCAAACCAACTATATTGGAAAAAAGAAGTAAAAAAATCTCTATTTGCAGATGATACACTCTTGTATCTACAAAATCCTAAGTAATCAACTATAAATGAGTAGAACTAATACACAAGTCCAAGAAGGTGGCAGGATACAAGATCACAATACAAAAATCAGTTGCATTTCTATATTCCAGCAACCTTTCAATTCTCTTGTGTCTATACTTAGGATTCTATATACAATCTGAAAATCAAATTAAGGACATATATCCATTTACAATAACATCAGAGAATAAAATACTTAGGAATAAATTTAACAAAAGAAAGGCAAGATTGGTACATGGAAAACTACAAAATATTGCAGAGAGAAATTAAAGATGACCTAAATAAATGGAAAGACATCCCTTGTTCATGGGTCGGAATACTTAACATTATTAAAATGGCAATATCCCACCCCCAAGTTATCTATAGATTCAACACAATCCCTATCAACATCTCAGAGGGCATTTTTTTCCCCAGAAATTGACAAGCTGGTCCTAAATTAATATGGAAATGCAAAGAACCCATAGTAACCAAAACAATCTTGAAAAAGAACAAAATTGGAGAAGTCATGCTTTTCAATTTCAACATTTATCTTAAAGCTATAGTAATCAAAGTGGTGTGGTACTGGCTTAGTGGAATAAAACTGAGAGCCCAGAAATAAACCCTCACATTTATGGGCAATTGATTTTAGACAAGGATGCCAAAGCAATTCAATGGAGAAAGCATAGTCTTTTCAACAAATGCTGCTAGAATACCTGGATATCTAGATGCAAAAGAATGAAACTGGATCCCTGCCTCACACCGTGGAAAAAAAAATTGAGTCAAAATGGACCAAAGCCATAAATGTATCAGCTAAAACCATAAAACTCTTAGAAAATAACAGAGATGTAAATCTTTGTGACCTCGGATTAGACAATGGTTTCTTAGCTATGACACCAAAAGCCCAAGCAACCACAGAACAAATAGATAAACGAGGCATCATCAAAACTAAGAAATGTTGTGCTTCAAAGAGACACTATCAAGAAAGTGAAAAGATGACCAACAGATTGGGAAAAGTAGTTGCAAATCACATATCTGATAAGGGCCTACTATCCAGAATAGATAGAGCTCTTACAACACCACAATAAAAAGACAATTAATCTAGTTAAAAACTGGGCCAGAAGTGTGAATAGACTTCTTCAGAGGTGACATACAAATGGCCAAATGCACATGCAAAGGTACTCAACATCATTACTCATCAGAGAAATACCACCCAAACCACAGTGAGACACAACTTCATATCCATCATGGCGGCGAACATCAAAAAGACAGACAACTAGTGTTGGTGAGGATCCGGAGAAACTGGAATTTAGGTAATAATGTTGAGACTGTCAAACAGTGCAGCTACTGTCAAAAATAGTTTGGCAGTTCTTTAAACATTTTAAATGTATTTAATAAATGATCCAGAAATTCCACTTCTGGGTAAATACCCAAGAGAAGTGAAAACATATGTTCATGCAAAAACTTATACACACGTGTTCCTAGTAGCTAACAAGTGGGGACAACCCAAATTTCCATCAGCTAACAGAGGGATAAACCAAATGTGGTCTATCCCTACAATGGAGTATTACTCAGCCATAAACAGGAACGCAGTGCTGACACTTGCTCCCACGGGCATGAGTTCTGAAAACATGTGAAAGGAGCCAGACACACAAGGTTACATACTGTATGATTCCATGAATGTGAAATGTCCGGGTCAGTGGTCACCAGGGGCTGGAGATGGGAGGGGATGGGGATTGTCCAGTTGATGAGTACAGGGCTTCTCTGGGGCTAATACAACTGTTCTGGAAGTGATAGTGGTGATGGTTGCCCAATTTTGTGAATACACTAAAAACCACTGAATTGTACACTTTATTTAAAGGGGTAAGTTGTACGGTATGAGAATTTTATCTCAATAAAAATAACCAAAAAAGAGGTAACTTCCAGCTGTTTCTATCTACAGGTACAGGGAAAGGTGTGGGATCCTAGGGTTGCTCGGGTCTCCCAGACGCAGAGAGAAGTAAGGAGAGTCTGGTCCCAAGTCTTCCAACTCAAGATCTGGATGAGAAATTGTCATCAGAAAATCTTCTCAGCTATTAATGGCATTTCTTGTGGCCTCTGCTTTCACCTCCTTCTGAGAAGCCAAACTTCCTCCTCTTTTGCCCTAAGTGCCAAATCTTCACCATAAAGCAAGACAGATGCACCCCCTTGGCGAGCCAGGACCCTGCGGATGCTTTGGGTTCTCCGATCTTTTTGCGCAGAATGTCACTTCCTTCTTGAACAAGGAGCTGGCTTAGGGTGTGGGGTCTGTGGGATCAGGCAGCCCCATGGGTCACTCCTTGGGAACAGTTATGAGTCATGAATGTTTCTGACTTCCTAGGCCTTCCCATGTCTGGGAATGAGAGAGCTCACTCTGCGTCTCACCTCCGAGGGCTCAGCCTACCTGGGGCTCGGAGGAGAGAACAAGAAACCTTTCCAGTCTCCCGGCACAAGCGTGCCTTTATCCATTGGGGAGGTGAGGACAGGGGAGAGTGGCCTGGGACAGGGAGGGCCCGGGACACGTTCTCCCACAGCATGGGAGCTGCTGAGTGTCCATGGCCCATGCCAGCTTCTGTCTGTGGGGCACCTTCCTCCTCTCTGGCAAGACCTTGTGTAGGCCGCCCCGCCGCACACACTCCATTCCTCTCCAAACACTCCTAGAGCCAAGCACCCTCATTTCTAAAAGGGCCGCAAACAGGGCAAGAAAACACATCAATCATCAAGTGAATTTTGTGAGGGTTTGGAAATACTAATTTAGAAAATTCTAGAGGCCGAGAGGCCCAAAGCTCTGAAGTGTGAGCAAAGCCCCAGACAGTGTAACTAGAAGACCCCTTCCCCCAGGGCATCCCGGCTTGTATCCTGCCCCGCACCTAACTCTCCCACTCAACTGTGAATCCCTCAGCCCCGGCGGAAGCAGGCCCTACTGTGGGGGTGGTGGCCTCCCCCCGCTCCCACAGCCTCCCCGTCTCGGGACTCCCTGCTGGCCCCGCCGTCCCAGGCGCATCCCGGACTCCCGGGGTCAGGGCGCACTCAGTGGGGTCTGGTTTTATGCTGACCGTGACGGGGCCGTGGAGAAGCCCCGTGGGGTCTGACCTTGGGCACAGCTGGCAGCCAGCCCCGCCTCGAACCAGCGGCTTCTGCCCCCTCCCCGCATGCCCAGGGTCTTCCCGGGACCCTTCTTGTATCAGCTCAGTTCCATCCAGGAGTGAACTTCCTTTCGCCCCGCTAACTCGCCAGAGTGATGGAACCGGGGTGCAGCGGAGGCCGCGGGGGCACGAAGCCCGTGGGCCTCGGTGGCTGCTCGGCCCGGGGCGGGGGGCGCGGATGCTTACCGGGGACGGCTTTCTCGTAGCACACGCCCTTATAAAAGCAGCAGCCGAGCTCCTTGCAGCGGTCCCTGGTGACGTTGTAGTCACAGATGTCATACAGAGGAATGTCACACACTGCAAAGCAGACACACAGCGCTGCCAGGAGCCCCAGCCCGTGGCCGGGGGCGCTCCAAGGCTGGCGCTGGGGGGGGGGGGGGGACGTGTTTAATTAGGCATCATACAAATCCCTCTCCCAAGATCTAGGATGAATCCGATTTCTGAACAAAATAACGTCGAGTTAACTGCAGGCACTGATGCGGGTCCTCTAACGACTGAGGACGCGGTGCAGCTCAGCGGCACGGGGACCGGCGCTCCACAGAGCAAACGGAAGACGGAGATCGGATACAACGGACATGGGGGCGCAGGCACAAGGTGGGACTAATTCACAGGGGAGCACACGGTGAGTTAAAATCATCAACTCAGGCTGAAGATTATTCCAGAATTTAAAAGGACAGAACGTAAAATGTCAGTTTTGACCGAAAGCAAGCAAGCTGGTATCCGGGCTGTGGGCCCAGCAGCGCAGACGGCGGGGGACGCATCCCAGCGCCGAATGCTGATGCACTTCCAGCCTCGAGGACCCGTGAGTCCCCTCAGGGGCAGGCGGCAGCGTCTGCCCAAACCCTGCTGGGGTCTCCCGGTGCGAGGGCGGGGGCTCCAGAGAAACCCACCGTCCCCCCCGCTCCTTCCCGAGGCGTGCGGCCAGAATGCCACCGCGCACACAGCAGCCAGGCTGGGCGGGCTCAGGGGACAGAGAAGCCCGCGTCACCCTCCTGCACCACTGCCCTCTCCCGGAGCCCGGCTAGCTGGCCAGGTAGGGCCGGCCTCCCCCGCTGCCCGGGGTCACCGAGTGCTCAGTCGCCCTGCAAGGTGGGTCATCCGTTTAAAGGCATGCCAGCCGTGCCCAGCTTCGCCTCCGATGGGGTCCGGGCTGCAGAGAGCCCGCCCAGGCCCTCACGGTGGCGACCTGGGGAGCACGGCCACCACCGCACTCGTGGGCGACTCCCACACAATTCAGAGCGGGGGCCCCACAGGATGACAGCCCGCATGGTGGCAAACACAGGTGTGCTCAGCCCCCTCCACGTTGTCCAGAAAGTTCCAGGAAACCCAAGAGCACACAGCTGACCAGGAGAGCTGGGGTCCCCATCACCCCACTGTCTTCACGGAGCCAGAGGACCTAGGGTTCTCCAAGGCACTCCATGACAGCAGAGGATTATTTCAGCAAAGAGCACAGGCAGAAAACAAGCTGTTGAGGCATAATTTTGTTCATAATGACTGTTCTTTTCAACATCACTCCCCACATGAGAACACGTGGGTCTGATTTCCCAGTCCGGCTGCTTTCACGGAACAGTCTGGAAGAGCAGCTGGTCCCCAGAGCACCCGTGCAGAAGGTCAGTCTCCCAGCACATCTGAGATCTCCGCGCCCACCCCACCTCCTCCCCAGGACTGTTTTATCTGCCTGGACCTCCCCCGTGGTCTTGATGTGTTTCTGGGAAGTTGCCCCCAGAAGACTCTCGTCTACTTCTCCATCCCTGGCGTGACCCCTTCAGAGCTGGGGTCTGGAAAGCGCCCAGCCGACCGTCTGCAGGGTGGAGACAGGAGGGTTCAGACGAGGGGACAGTGGTTGTGGGAGGAGAGGACCGCAGACCACCCCGCTGTTGAGTCCCACGTTTTCCTTCCGGCCACTCCACAGACAAAACACAAACGGCACTTGTAAGGCACTTTACAGTTTACAAGGCACGGTCACGGAACTACTCTCAACGTCATGGCACCTCATGAGGAAAAGGACGCTGGTTTTAGAGGCTACCTAATCCATCCACAAGGGCTAAGGGCACAGGCCACACGCCAGGTCCCTGTGCTCAAGTCCCCTCCCCCGCTGCCGGCCGCGTGACCTGGCAGAGCCCCGTCTTCTCTACAATGGGGACGGGACGGGGACCGGACGGGGACGGTCTCGGCGGTGGGGCTCTGGAAGGACTAAGTGCCGTAGAGCCATGGAGAGAGCTCACTGCCTAGGGCCGGCGCTGGCCCCGGGTTAGTCTGCTGATGAAGGACGGCCGGAGTCCCGAGCTTGGCAAGCACACCCTGGCCATTGCTCCGCGACGAGCCCAGCGCGGGTCTTCCACCCTCGGGGCGGGCAGAGGGCCCGGTGCGCAGAACCACGCGGTAAGGTGTAACTCACCCTGGTGTGGGGTGGGGGACCCGCCGGCTCGCCCTCTGCCCTCAACAGGACACCGTCTGGACGGCGTGCGACTGAGCCCCAGGCCGGCACCCTGCTTGGCTAGGTGGACCTGAGCCCCTAGAGGCTGGGTGCACCCCTCCGTCTCCCCACACCCACCTGGCGAGCACCTGCCAGGCATGGCGAGCTGGGGTATGGTGGGCAGAGATGAAGATGGCCAATCCCGCCCCCCGCCCCGGCCAGGCCCTCTTTAGGAGGCCGCCTGTCATCTCGACACCCTCCCTCGTTCTTTCACCCCGTATGTTCGGTCCCAGGCTGGTGCCCCGAGGCTGTGCAAGCCTTTGGGGGCACACCTGAGCCACGCCATCCCTGCCAGCAGCGGCAGGAGGACAGACGTGGGGGAGCTAAAGCCGCACACCTGAGGACAGAACACCGGGCAGGCAGCGCTTCTGGGGGGGGAGGGCGGGGGGTCCCTGCACAGAGTCAGCACCTGCCCTCGGGGCTTGACGGCACCCTTGGAAGTCTGTAAAGGAGGGTCAGGCACGCCCTCCCAAGGCTGCATCCTGGGGATGGAGGGGGAGCCCCGGCCAGGGCGGGGATGGAGGTCTGAACCAATGGGCACAGCAGGCTCACCTGGGCTCTGCTCTGAACTCCGGTCCACCAGCATCCAGGCTGCCTGTAACGACCCTATGCCCCCCACCTGCCCAGCTTCCTCTACCTGCCCAGTCCCTACCCCCTCCCTCCTCCTCCACCTGGCCGCCTGCCACACCTCCCCTCCACCTCCCCCTGCCAGCCCTCTACCTGCCCACATCCCTCCACCTGCCCAGCCCCCACACCTGCCCTCCCCCTCCCCTTCCCCCTGCCTTCCCCCTCCCCCTCCCCACCCTCTACCTGCCCACCTCCTTCCACCTGCCCAGCCCCCACACCTGCCCTCCCCCTCCCCCTGCCTACCCTCTACCTGCCCACCTCCCCTCCACCTCCCCCTGCCAACCCTCTACCTGCCCACATCCCTCCACCTGCCCAGCCCCCACACCTGCCTTCCCCCTCCCCCTCCCCACCCTCTACCTGCCCACCTCCTTCCACCTGCCCAGCCCCCACACCTGCCTTCCCCCTCCTCCTGCCCACCCTCTACCTGCCCACCTCCTTCCACCTACCCAGCCCCCACACCTGCCCTCCCCCTCCCCTTGCCCACCCTCTATCTGCCCACCTCCTTCTACCTGCCCAGCCCCCACACCTGCCCTCCCCCTCCCCCTGCCCACCCTCTACCTGCCCACCTCCCTCCACCTGCCCAGCCCCCACACCTGCCCTCCCCCTCCCCCTGCCCACCCTGTACCTGCCCACCTCCTTCCACCTGCCCAGCCCCCACACCTGCCCTCCCCCTGCCCACCCTGTACCTGCCCACTTCCTTCCACCTGCCCAGCCCCCACACCTGCCCTCCCCCTCCCCCTGCCAGCCCCCACACCTGCCCTCCCCGCCCCCTGCCCACCCTCCACCTGCCCACCTCCTTCCACCTGCCCAGCCCCCACACCTGCCCTCCCCCTCCCCCTGCCCACCCTCTATCTGCCCTCCCTCTCCCCCTGCCTAGCCCCCACACCTGCCCTCCCCCTCCCCCTGCCCAGTACCCACACCTGCCCTCCCCCGCCCCTTCCCAGCCCCCACACCTGCCCCCTCCACCTGCCCAGCCCCCACACCTGCCCTCCCCCTCCCCCACCCAGCCCCCCACCTGCCCTCCCCCACCCCCTGCCCAGCCCCCACACCTGCCCTCCCCCTCCCCCACCCAGCCCCCACACCTGCCCTCCCCCGCCCCCTGCCCAGGCCACAGTGCCCAGCAGAGGCAGCCTGCAACAAGAGAAGCACCACATCTGGCCCCAGGAAGCCTGCCGGCAGGTGCTGACAAAACCAGCTGTCATCTAACGGTTTAGCAACAAGTCTCAGAGTAAAAACATGTAACAGCCACATGGACGCCTACAGAGGGTGACAGAGATGTACTGTCACATGCTCCCATTCACCCCCCACCGCAAACTTGGAGGAATAGCAGCTTAGGGTCTAAGTGCAGGTGGGTCACTGTGAGCCCGGAGAGCGGGGCCCTCCTGTGGGTCAGTGAGGACAGGGAAGACGACCTCCCGCCCCAAGCAGGTTAGCACAGGTGGGACCCCGGCTTTCCTCGGTACACCTGAGTGACCAACCTGCCCTAACCCACACCTGGAGAAGGGGTGGGCACCGCTCTCCATCGCCACTGCACTGGGGCCACCAGTCCCACAGCCCTGAAGTAGAGAGGCGAGAGAGGCTGTCTACTCCCGGGCCCGAAGAACACACTGTCCCCCATGTGGGTGCTTCCGCCAGGAGACTCGAGGGGCAACTCCAGGCCAGCCCGCTCCTCTGCCCTGGGCCTTGTGGATCAGAAACCACAGCCCCTCCAGCGGGCCCCCCGCGGCCCGGCTTAGAGCCAGACCCACTGACCTCCGTGTCCCGGCTGCCCTGTGTGATGGAGCCCCACAGACTGGCCCCAGGAAGGGCGTCCGAGCGAGTGAGCCCCAGCCCAGTCCTCAGTGGATTCCTGCCGAGCGACAGGGAAACTGTCTCACCGAAGCCTGGCCAGCCCAGAACCCTCCCCCGCCAGTCCAGGCTCCAAGCCAAAGAAAGAAAAAAAAGGAAGAAACCAAATTTCTTTTCCTTCCATTTTCTTATCTTTTATCACACAGCGCACGCAGACAAGCTCCCCCGAGAAGAAAAGTTGAGTCACACGGCAGCGTGCCCGGTGGGAACGGCCCCTCCCTCCTCGCCCGTGCGGGGCACCCCGTGTGGCTCTCCGTGGCCGCACGTGGATGTGTGCACGCTCAGACCAGCAGCCTCACGGGCCCCACTGCCCTGGTTTCCCCCGGTGCCCAGGACGAGTGTCTGACCGCAGACCCCGGGCACCCAGGATGGGGGAGGTAGGCTTTCCTGCTGAGAAACGTGTTCTCTTCAAGAGAAAGTCGCTCTTGCAACAAACGTTTTGAGATGGAAGTGTCCATGTGGCTCGTCACACGGAAACGTCTTTGACCCTGGGGCCCTGTGAGCCAGCTGAACGTGTTTGTGACACTGAACACCTCCAGCTCAGACGTCTCTAAGGACACTTGCAAGAAAACGAAGGCTGCACAGCATTTTCCTGCATCCCATTGCCCCCCGCCCCTGGCTCAGCCTGGTGAGTAACAGCCACCACCGTGGAGTGAAACAGGCCGCGGCGGGCCTTCCCCGTTACCTGCAAATTTCTTCAGGAGGTGCGAGGGGGACTTTTTGAACTCTGGTGCGTATCTCATTGTAGCAGTCGAAGGGCAGACAAGGGGGTCAAGGGAACCTGGGGGATGGAACGGGTTAGCACAGGTGGGACCTCATGGGCGGGGGGCGGGGGGGCAGGGACAGGGGGCCAGGCAGCGCGGGCCCGGGTCTCACCTGGCGACCATGTCCCCAACCAAGCCCCCTCAGCCGCGCAGCCCTGTTACACTCCAAGTGGACAACTTTGGATCAAACAAGAAACCAGCACCTCCTCCCTCCACTGCTCCCACCAGTGGAGTCTGGAGCCGATAGCAGGCCCGCCCTGTCCACTGTGACGTCACACAAGCCCCGTGACATCACACGGGGGGCAGGGCGGCGACGCCGGCAGCTGGAGCATGGACAGGATGCTCACAGGGCCGAGGGCGAGTGGAAGGGGGGCCGTGAACCCCCCGCCCAAGACCCTTTTCTGCAGGACGTCCAGGCCTGGCTTCGCGTCCTGCCCTCACTCCTGGGTCGTCCTTCTTGGGGTGTCCACGTTTGCTGGGATGCAACAGTGAGCAAAACAGACAAACCCCCCACCCTCAGGGACGTGTAGCCCCACAGGAGGAGACAGACCATGTCAGGTCAGGCACGTGCCGCAGGGGAGAAGCAGAGCACGGAGTCGGGACTGATTCTCTGCTTACGTGGGGTAAGTCGGCAGCCTCAGGCTTAGGCGGCATCTGAGCAGTGTGGGGAGGAAGTGAGGGAAGGCATGCAAGCCTGAAGCAGCAGCAAGTGCAAAGGCCCTGGGGTCAGCCAGGCTTGGCCAATCTGAGAAACCAAGAGGCTGCACACTTGGGAGACCTGAGGATCGAGGGGACTGGTCTGGCCAGGGCTGAGGTCCCAAGGGCGTGACAAACAGCCGGTGGGCTGGAAAGCCATCTGTGCACCTTGGGGAAGTAGCCTGCTGGGGCCACAGAACCTGCATGAGGCAGGCCTGGGGGCCGGGAGCTCCAGAAGAGTGGGAGAGGAAGCGGCGTGCCCAGCCCAGAGAAGGGTATGGGAGCAGTGAGGAGGCCCAGGTGCCAGGTGACCGTCCCTCTCCCACGCCTGGGCCGCTGGGGGCAAGGAGCCGGGACCTGTAGGGGAGGGCTGAGTGCTGGCAGGCTGCAGGTGGGAAGGAGGCCACAGGACATGGCAGGAGGGCTGTGGAGGCCATGAACGGCCAGCCCGCGGGGTTCAGGAGCCGCATTGCTGCCAGAGGCTGAGCCGGTGGGGCGGGAGTCAGGGCAGCCTTGTGCTGGGACCCGTGTCATTGCGACCCCAGAGCGGGGCCCCAGGGAGACGTGGGGGAAGGCACACCGTGACAACCAGGCCAGAGGAGCAGAGGGTGCAGGCGAGAGGGGAGAGGGCCGCAAGGGCAGCCAGGGCGGCCCACGGTGGGGTGGGCGGGAGACGGGCCCCCAGCGAGAGCAGCCTGGAAAGCTCGGGGCGCGGTGGTGAGCCCGCGGATCCGGCAGTGCCGTCCCTCCCACGGCTCACGCCACAAGGAAGCGGGCTTCAGTCCCCCTCATCACCAGCCGTAGCTCCTGGCCTCGGCGCCACGGTTTCCTTGTCTGTAACACGAGGGTGACGACACTGTACCCGCTCCGTGGTAGCGCCCACGCCCCGAGGGCTTCCGACAGCCCACACGCTAGCCTGGCGCCCACCGCATGCAGTTCACGGGCCAAACGCTGCACCCATGGGAAGTGCACCGGTCAGTGGGTTCGGGGCACTTGCAGAGTGCAGCATCACAACCCGTTGCAGAACGTCTCCATCGGCCCAGGAAGAAACCCCGCACCCGCGAGCAGGGCCTCGGCCCTGCCCCGTCACGCGTGGCGCACCTCCGGTCGGCGAGGCCCACGGCGCTGGGAGCACGGGTGTGCGGTCTCTGGTGTCCGGCTTCGTCCACGGGGCAGGGGTGTCGGCATCTGGCTCCTCTGGGGGCCGGACACTTGCCTTGCTTCCCCTCCGTGGCTGGGACCACGCTGCTGCCACCAACGGAGCAGCCGGCGTGGCCAGAGTTAGTCTGTGAGCCCCGAGCGCCCGTGAGGACTAGCGGCCGCTCTGAACACGTTTCATTTTCGTTGACAGACATTCGCTCTTGTCAACTGTGAGGCCTTCCTGGGGGAGCAGGTGTCGTCACGGGTTTTCTGGAAGAGTTAAAGTACCACCAGGAGCCGTGACCACCGCCGAGAATTCCAACTCCTAACCGTTTACTAGCACCGTGACGGGATTTCGCCGACCGGGGGGGCGTAGGGCCCGGGGTCGGGGAACCCGCAAGCTCACAGCCCGTCCGCGGACGCCTGGCTGGCTGGGCCCGGGGCGCTGCGGGAACCTCCCCAAGGACGGGGGCAGCGGGGGAGGAAGCCCAGCGGGGAGGAAATGGACAAGTCTCCCGAGAGGTCTATCTGCTCAGGGGCAAGAAACAGGTTGTGGCCGAAGGGGAAGCCGCGGAATCGCAGCTTTGTGAAACCACGTGTGAAAGCTGAAGGACGTGATCTGCTGGGTTTCGAGAGGAAGCCAGGGCTTCCCTGGTAACTGAGGGACCAGAAGTGAGGGGCCCCTAGCCTCTCCTCCCGACCGCTCCCCGGCACGGTGACGGGCGCCGCGATGCCAGGGGCCACGGTGCCGGGAACGGGAACCAGCCTGGGGGACCACGACCATGTACTCTCCTTGCACGGGCTCCACGATCCCCGTACAGAAAAGCCTCAGGGGCACGGCAGCGTCTCACGACTAACAGCACTGAGCCGCGGAGACAGCCAGGCCAGCTAGAAGTCCTCCCGTGGCTACGGGGCACGGAACACACGCAGTCACCCACGGAACCGCGCGTGAGCCCGCCAGCCTGCGGGACCCCCTCACCCCTGGACGCTGGGCCCTGGGAGCACCAGCCAGGTCCGGATCACAGCTGTAGCAACCGTTGTGTCTAGCCGGCGCCGGGCCGGGCACCCGCCAGTAGCACCCAGCCACCAGAGAGGAAGGCCACCTGCCCAACCCGGCCCGGCCGAGCACCCTGTGCCCGGAGGACCTGCAGGGGAGAGGCAGGGCCAGAGAGGAGGTCCTGGGGGGTCGCTGAGACCAGTTTCACTTGCTCTACGGAGGGAGTATCGGGCTGGTGGGTGTACACTGCCTTAGCCTCCCTTCTGAGCAGCGTGCTCCCCGGGGACTGCACGGCACGGAGGCCAACGCACCAGCAGCGAAGAAAAGGCTGTGGGCGGCATTCAGACCTCAGCTCCCTTTAGAAGCGCAAGATCAAGGATGTCATTTCTAAAACGCCTTCTAGGAATCTGGCAAATTTTATCAAAATTAAAAGACACAATGTTTCCAGAACTTAATGCTATCACTGTAATACTCACCTGCTTGCACACAGGACATTCACCACCCCTCCCCAATACCTAAGAGGTCACCGGAATGAACCGGCACATTCCATCAGCGGGGTATTCGTGCGGCTGCCAGACGAGGGGGCAGCCTACACGCCCCTGCCCGGGAACGTACTGAAGTACGGGAAGACTGTATTCTGACCCTTTCAAGTTCCGTTCTTCCTATCCAGGTCTTCGATCCACCACGGACTTGTTATGATGTGGTACGGCGGCCCATTATTCCCACAGGGATTTAAGAGAAGGGCCAGTGACGGAAGAACACGGTCAATGTGCTCTTGTTTGTGGGGAATAAAATCACACAGACACGTGTTTGCATTTGCTTGCAAGAACTGAGGGGAACACGAGCCCCGTCACCCCGGTCGTTACTCTCGTGGAAGCAGGAGAGGCTACTGGGAGAGGGGGTGCGTGCTCCTCACCTGACCCCTGTGCATCTTCCCTACGAGCACATATTACTGTGAAGACTAGCATGAAAAACACAAAGGCCGAAACTGCCCCCATAAGTCAGACAATTGGAAGAGGCCCGACAGAGCGCCCATTCCATTCACAACGCAGATCAACACGAGGGACTTCCCGAAGGACTCTTTCCAGCCGCAAGTCACGGAAACCCTCCCAGCTCCGGTTACCAGCTGCACTGGGGTTCCTGGCGGCCAGGCAGCCGGCATGGCTGCGCGCAGAGCCGGGCCCAGGGGCACTCTGGGCAGCGGCTGTGTCACCCAGTCCTCGTGCCCCTTCCAGAGACAGCCTGCCACCCCGTGTCCAGGGCGCACGGCCGGGCTCCCGGGTGTGTGGCTGCGGCGGTGGCCCGCCCTCGAGGGTCGGGGACAGTACGGGGCCGTGGCCAATGTGAGCCGGGTACACCGGCACCGAGCAACACTGGTCTCTCCGCAGGATCCGTGGGCCGTCGCTGGTCTTCCTAAAATCTCAGAGAAAGGACAAGAGAGCGGTTACCAAGTCACCCGATGAGGTTTTCTTAGACCCTCGTGTCTGCGAGGGGCACCGCTCGGCTCCTCAGCTGAAGGGCCGGAGCTCTGAGCAGGCCGGAGCACACGGGTTGCAACCGCTCAGTGGGACGGGGCAGCCACCGGGAGGGGGTGCCCGCAGCGAAGGGCACACGAGCACTGCCGTCACACCTGTCCTAGGAGGCCCCCAGAAACCCTGGAGGACGCTTCCCTCACTGCACCCGCGAGACGGGCTACCGAGCGTCCTCCAGGATGGAAGTCCTTATTCTACAGCCGGCCGAGGGGCTGTGCCCACGGCCCGGCTACTCCTTCCCCCTCCTTCCCTACAACCCTCCTTTTTCTAATCCGACGTATCTTCAGCTATTCCCAAACCCTAGATTTTAAAGGCAAATGTGATTTTCCCAACATCAAACATCTACACCGGAACTTTTCAAGATTTAAGAAGAAAGCGTGGAGCTAACATGCACCAAACCGCAGCACGTCACAGAAGATACAGCCACGTCGTAACGTAAGGAAAGTCCGTTTAATGACAATGATGGGGCAGGCGCGGTCAAGGCCAGGACAGCCGGTGGCATTCACGTGACAGGCCCCACGACTGTCAACAGGGACCCAGCGCGGGGGCAGCAGGAAGGGACAGAAACCCCGAGGCGCCCCCGTCCCAGGGCCTGGCACGCATGCGACGCACACAGCGGGAGCCCCAAGGACAGTCTCCGCCACCAAATCTCAACATCGTGCAGAAACTCAAGTGCGTTATCTCCTCGCCCTCGGGGTAAACGGGGCCCCTTCCACCCACCGCCGCCAGCCCCCAGCCCCTGTGAAGTTCAGGGAAACGGAAGCGGTCCGCAGGTTTGTAGACAGAACAGCTCTCAGACTCTGCGCCCTAAGCAGCTTAGTGCAACAGTGGATCTGCCAGGCGTCCCAACAGTCCCAACGGTGCCATCAGAGCGGGGACGGGGAGAAACGTGCGTTCCCACTCAATGCTGCAGTCAAGTTAAGGCAGGTTTAGGAGACCCGTCCTGGGAGGCAGCCGGCAACATCCCCCGTCAGAGAAAGGTGGAGAGATCGGGGTGAAGACCGTCCCTGAGTGCAAGACCACCAACTTCGGTACACTCCAAAGTGTTTTCTATGGCAAGGTCTTCTGCGTCACCAAAAAGCACTGTAAAGTAAGGCTTCCCCCAAAAAAGGCTCTTTTCTAGTCCTAGCACTAGCAAACAAAACGCGAAGTGCAGGAAGCTGGGAATTCTACCAGAAAGGCCGCACGAGGGCAGGCGGACGCGGAGCTGCACACACCTGCTGGGCACACAGCCAGGAGGGCCCCGCTCCAGCACCCGCCCGCCAGCCGCAGACGGGGGGCCGAGTGCTCAGCCCGGCCTGGACAGGAACCACCGGCAAGCAGGCCAAGGAGTCCCAGAGCCGCCCCGTTCCAAGGCGTCAGAAGATCCCCATGCAGTTAAAGGGCTGCTTGACCCCACACATCGCAAGGCCCAAGTCCCACCTGGTGCCACACGGCTGTTTCTGGGAAGTCCGTAGTGCTGCTGTTTGTTTTAAAGACAGAACACTCGTTCTAGGGACCAGATCCTCTCCACGGGAAGCCGACCTCTTCGGAAGAGAGCAGCTCCCGGGACGCGGTGTCCTGCCCACGAGGCGGAACGAGCTGGCTCCGTGGCTGAGGCTCCTGCCCGGGGGCTCTGAGGTTCCCACCTCCCCGGCCCAGAGAAGTCAGCGGGGCTGGGCTCGGGCTCAGGCAGGCTTCCTCCCTGTCCGCACTGCCGTTCAGGTATGGGGGGACCGGACCGGCATTTAAACAGTACTTTAGGCAGGACGTCTATTGCTTTATTCTCACTGAAGGAGGGAAACCTTTCTTTTTCCCAGTGAGCACGGAAGGCTTGCTGCACGCTGCTGGTACAGAGATCGGAGTTCACAGAGGCCTGACAAGGACTCCCACCTGGCACTTGCCATGTCCGCTCACGGTATCCTTGGTGTGCCTTCCTCGGCCTCAGTAATACGGAATAAATAATGCAGTTTATTTACAGGTTCTGGTGGAGCTTTCTCGGGGAGGGGGAGGGAGACAAACGGTGCGTTTTGTCACGTTCTTAAACCAGCCTGTCTAGACAAGTCTGCTCTCCCCCGAGCACAGAAGGCACGCCGACAGCCGCCGTTCACACGCAGCAGGCAATCGCGGATGCCGGCAGCTGGACACGGTGGGCACGGGGACCTCCCGGGGTTGGTGGCTGAAGCCCGAGCCTCCCTCACTGAGCCGGGACGCCGACTCGGGGCCACCGCACGCCGGTGACAGCGACGCTGCTTCAACAGAAGGCTTTCAAGGCTCCTGAGGTACCGCTGCAGGCACAAACAGGGCTACGCGGGCCCACCCAAGGGGGGGGTCCTCCCGGGGCACGTGGGTTCCAGCGGAGAAGCAACCAGGCGTCTAGCACCGCGTCCAGGCCCCCTTGCGCCCCTGCTTCCCACGAGCACGTGAGCACAGCTTGCTGTTTGTGGGACCCGAAAGGTTAGTGAGAAGGAAATTCTAGCACGGGGGATCAGCCCAGGTACAACAATCACGGATATGCATTCAAAATGGAGTATTTACAAGAAACGGGTATGTATAATTATTTATATAGATCAATAAAAGCCTGAAACACCAGGATTTGTAGTCACTGCACTTATTGCAAAATGAGGTAATTGAGATGTTAACAGAGTAAAATTAATGAGTTCAGCCCCCAGGGTCTACACCTCATGTTTGGATTCTTCAGGAACAATGTGACCGTTTCTATTTGTGGGATAAACTCCGGCTTTTCCATGCCCAGAAAGCAAGATGACTTTTGTCCAGCCCTGCCCCGCGGCCCTGAAGGTCACCCTGGCTAGGGTCGTGGGGCTCCCGGCTTGGTCTCCCAGCTGGTCTCGGAGGAAGAAGCAACGACACTCCTCAGAGGTTGGTCTCGTCCCAGGCAGGGTCGTTCATGTTCTTGAGAACTTTCCTCACCAGCTTTTCCAGGTCTTTGCGGGCTCTCTGCTCCTCCTCCAGAGATTTCTTCATCTTTTTGTTATCCTGTAAACGAAGCAGACAACAGGAGGCTGAGTGTCTTGGGCACAGAAGAGGACTTGTTTCCCAGGAGTGATCCCGGGCTGGAATCCGCCATATTCACCCAGATGCTCCTACGAGCAGGACCAATCACAGATGGAAGAACAGCCCTATCGAGCGAGAGAATCTCCGCATAACTCACAAGAGGATGGATGAAAGTTACAAAAGGAACTGCGTGCATCTTTCCACATTTGCGAAGATCTTACAATCTTCTTATAGAAAAACGGTGGCAGCGGCTGAAAGGCTACACGAGCCTGCCTTCCCGCACTTCAACCCGATCACCCCCGAGGCGCGCAAAACTGTACCTACCACTGCTGGGGGTCCCTTCAAACTCGGAAAAGAAGCACGTGGAAGCTGCGAGGACGCAGCGAGGTCGGCCAACTGCGCGTCCAGGCCCAGATCGCGCCGCACCCCAACCCCCCGCCTCGCATACAGGGCTCACCACGCACTCCTCGCAGACACAAGCTGGTGTGCAACGTACTTTACCCAAAATACGCAAAA
Organism: Halichoerus grypus; assembly: GCF_964656455.1. Taxonomy (NCBI): domain Eukaryota; kingdom Metazoa; phylum Chordata; class Mammalia; order Carnivora; family Phocidae; genus Halichoerus; species Halichoerus grypus. The sequence goes on from NC_135715.1 coordinate 2,154,954, forward strand.
TATACTCGGTCACTTAGCCCAGTTCACTTGACTTTATAAGAACAAGAACCGTGCATTCCACCAGCAAGTGGTGGAACATCCCAGTAGGATTTTTGGATGTTTTAAATGATGATTCCAACAGGACCTGAGATGCTTTATGATGCCCACAGTACAGGACGAAGTTTGAACAGGTCACTTTAAGAATTCATTTCCTGGTCTGTCCCATTCACGGGGGACCAAACTGGCCCTGGAGCACAGAGAAAGGCCGTCCCTCGGTGCTAGCGCGCGTAGGGACAGATGGCCTCGCTTTTCCCACGGTGCTTTCCTCTGACCCCATGACAAGATTAAAGAGCTGGCTAGGACTCACCTGTCTCAACTCCTGGACTTCATCCTTCAATGCATAGACCGTGTCAACAAGGCTCCTGGAACAGAAAACGGGACCAACACCTGAACCGGGATGGGAGTGAGCACACCGCACGGAAGCGCTCCACCAGGAGGCACGACGATGCCCTGCCCGCCAACCATCCCGCGCCGCACGCGCTGCAGCAGCCTGGTTAAGGCTCGTGCCCACCCCCACCTCCCCGCCCTAAAATGCTGGGGGGTCGCTTACTTCTCCTCGATCACCGTCTGACCATTACTCTTGGTTTCTTCAACTATCATCTTCTCTTCCTCTGGAAGCAAAACTTGTGGAGCAGACTCTTTGCGTGAACCTATGATATTAAAACAACAGAAACACAAACAAACCCACAGGTGAATGCCGTGGTGGAAATGAAAACCTGACTCAATAACACAACTTAAACATTACTATTAAATCCCGGGGATCGTGTGTTATGAAACTCTCTAGATACAACACGGGAAGGGCAGCTTTTTACCAATTTTCTCCACTTCTGCCTAGCGAACTCAGTCCTTCTCATGCCTAAAGCATCTAGATGCAAGGAAGCACCAGCCTTTTGCTTCGGTTCCTTCATGAATCGGGATCAAATCCTGAAATCTTCCACAGGTAGCAAGGTCCTGACCCCAGTGCCCTGGATGTTTTGGAATAAATACCAAAAAAATTGGGGGGAACATCTGAATCAAACGTTGAGACCAATCATTCCGGGCGTTTTAGAAAGATGGGCCAGATAGTGGCATGCACAGAGTGCTCATAAATGCAAACAGCTGACGAAATGCTTAACTCTAGGACAACAAGTAAAAATAAAGGTTGAGACACGTGGTTTAGAAAAACTGAGATTTATTACTTCTTTCGTAAAAACCTCATTTGACATTCCCTGGAACATACGCATTTTCCCAGCGGAAGGCGGTAAAGCGCTGACGATGCTGGAGGGAGGCGTGCGCCGTTTCTCCGGGGCCCACACTGCAGCCTGCCTGGGCCCCGTCCCAAGGAACACGCGCCATGGGATGGGTACTTTAGAAACCGGGAAACCCAAATATCTCACAGGTAAGAAAGGAGACTCCAATCTTTTTTAAGGACACAAAAAAGAAAATCTGAGGTAGTGCTTTCTTAAAGGTCATACGACACTACAACTTGTATTTTTGAAAAGTATCAGATGCGAATTTGAGGGAAGAATCTACCACAGAATGCAAACGCCTGCAAGTGGTATTTTGATAAACATTTCTCCATCAAACAAATACACTTGGTGTTTGACAGCTGCTAACGGATTACAGAGATGCTGGTACAACTCGCTGTCTCCTGGTTTACCTTTAGTCTGCCTTCCACAAAGTCTGCCAAACTCTACGATGGCTGTGCCTCCTCGCGTCACGGGGACATTCAGCAGGACACCGATTTTCTTAAAGATAGGGTTTCAAGTATAGTTTCACCAGCACTTCAGTGTCAGCTTAATCCCCTCTGAACAGGACTAGCAACTACCATCAAAGCTTGACGGCCACAGGGCTCCACGCCACAGGGCAGAGGGCTGGAGTTTGCCGGCCACGTGGCCTTGGCCTCTCGACTCTCCCTGCTGCCACCTGGACAACTCCACAACCTGCTCCGTTCCCGTCGCACAGCCTGGGAAGGACGTCAGATCCAAGCGCACCGTGACACGTAACAGCAGGAACTGGACAAAGCTAGGATGCGGACCACCTCCTGCCGTGCCGTCCCAAGCACGAGAAGATTAAACTCCGGGCAAGCAAGTGCCGTTCTGTGTCCCGCAGCGCGCGCTTCGGCACGTACATACGTCTCCGGCCCAAGGAAGGAAGGGCCCGTCGGGGCATCAGTAACTTTAGTGCTCCGATCGGATGGGGCACTTGGGTTTCCGTCACAAGCCACAACAGCCGGTGTGGGTGCGCATCAGCGCACTGCCACTCTCCTGTCCGGCCCCGTCGCTGCCAGGGACTGCTGTACCCCCCACTAAGGGGCAGACCCCCACCCCGTCACAGTCACCCATCCCCAAGGGGAATTACTCTTCAGAGGGCAACATCCTTCGAGACACGGCTCCGGAGAGGGACATGTTTCTTAAGACATCACTATGCTGACAGTCGGCCCCCTGGAGTAGCGCCGACTCCAGGCACGTCATCTTCTAGATCCTTCGGGGGCTTCTGGGCCACAGCAGAAAATACTGCTTAGGAAGGAAATTGGTATATGGGACAAATAAGGGAAAGCTCAGCAGTACCAGCCGAGGTGAGAATTCTGAAGGCCGTGGAACATCCCGTGCTTCCAAGACACGCAACGTTACCTCCGTTTTCCTCAGGAGAGTTAGTTAGCTCATGTGCTGTTTTCCCCAGAAAAACAAAGGGATTCATAAAAATTCAAATGTGTATACCACATGTGTAGGAAAAAACGGTTTCAGTGAATTTTCGCCATGGAGAGAGGTCATGAGTCAACTTGGTTGGCTCCTAAGTGCCCCCGCCCCTGCCACCCGCTCGGTGTTACGGTCAGATGAGAACAGGTCCCAGCTGTGTGTCCATCACCCCCAGCTGGAACTACGATGTCTCATTAGCTCATCCACGTGAGGACACGACAGGATGAGAAGTTCACCAGGCAGCGCTGTGGGAAAACGGGCCTCCTCGCATCTCTCCCTGGCTATTTTCACACCTTGTAGCTTCCTGGGCTGCCCGCTGACATGGGGCGCTCCCAGCTTCAAGCAGCAGGACAAACAAGGGACCCCTGTGTCGTAAGGACAAGGGTCAGATGGCAGGCGCTGCCCCGTCCGCACGAGTAGGGAGGCCCAGGGCTCGTAAAGCAGAACGGAGCTAGCCAACTCCGCAGAGCTGCTCTGAGAATTTAAGAATCACATTTAATATCTTTTACCATGTAAAGTCACAAAAACAAAAGCCTTCAAACCCGTTACTGTTACGTAACGGAACATGAGGGGACTGAAAGCCCGTGAGAACTGGTACACGAGCAGCATACACACGATGGTTATTTTTGGAAATACACTGAAAGCATACCAGAATTTATTATACAAGCTTAAATTTGAGAATGTTATAGGCAGAATGTACGGACTTAACGGCTTGATTCCCGAAAGATGCTGGTGTGGAAAATGAAGATTTTTTACTAGCCTGCAGAGAAATCCATACGATGCTAGTAATGCGCCTAGTTTCAGTAGAATAGGTTTCTACGAGGACAGAAAACTTGGTTTTTCAGAAAATTAAATAGAGGAATGTTCTCCAGCCAGGTTTATAAGTAAGTCTGTTCTTACAGAAATAGCCAAGTTTTACAAAGTAGATTTAACAAGTTATCTCAAAGATCACTTGGGTATTTTTAGAGGGATCACAACATGTTTTCCCTGAGTTACTTAGTTTGGCAAAACAACAGAACCCGCCAAGAACGTTCTGTCACTTTATTTAAAATCCTCTAAGAGGGGCTGAGACACAGATGAATGGGTTCATGATGGTCCAGCACACTCAAGGTCTGTGTTTCCAGGAGGTAACGGGTACGAGCGCTGTCGGTAGTCCATCCTGCTGGCGTTCGTGCGGTGACCTCTCGGGGGGGGCTACTGCTCCAGGCCCCCGGGAGGGAGTGTGCGCCCTGACCAGAAGCGCTCGTCTGGAACGTGCCTGAAGTCGTTCATGTAGCGAGCAGAGAGACGTCTCTCCCCTCCCACCCCATGCACACGGACGCTGGCCCCCCACAGCGGCCTCTGCTGCAGCCCTCTCGTCTACACCATCTGGGGACTCAGGTCTGCACTTCCTGGAGAGTAGCCGTGCAGCACCTGGATCATCGCCCACCCAACCCCCCCATCAGTAAGGGGGTCCCCCCCAGAATAACGCTCTGTGTAAACCGTATGGTGTCGCCTGCTTCCTTTTCCAGCCTCAAAGTGCCTTCTCGGTTTGGGGGTATGTTGCTGTCCCTCCACCTTCTAACACAGGGGTTCCGCACCACATCGCTCTGGAAAATGCCGACGGCTACGGCCACTTCTGGAAGGTCCACAGTGCACATGGGGCACGCTGACGGTTTTCACCAGGTGTGTAGTAGAAATACTCACTTACTTTAATTCAGCATTTCCTCAAGTCACCTGAGTGCTGCGCCTTTCAGCAACATCCCACAGTTGTGTGTGTCACGGTTTAAAAGGGGTGTTGGACTAGCCTAGAACCCTGTCTGCATCTAGAAGGACATGCACACAAGTGCTGGCTGGATTTGCTGTTCAGTACGGGGGTGACTACAGTGGAACTGTCATCGACACTTAGCACCCATCCAGCACTTCTCCAATTGGAGGACTCCGGAGAACGTGTCCGCAGAATCTGGCTGTGGAGGCCACGGATGGACACGCTGTGGTAGCTGCACGCTGCCACACGGCGGCAGGCAGGAAGGCGAGCCTGGGCCCTCAGAGGTGTGATCTACCAGCTGGAGACACGTGGATCCCGGCCCCTACAACACCTGCAGCCCTCAGAGCACCGTGGGTCTTTGCGGAACACACATCTAGCGAGGGCCGGCACCGCAGAGGCCTTGCCTGAGCAGCACAGAGCAGGGGACTCAAAGCCCGGGCGCCTCTCCATGGTTGGACTGCCACCTGACCGGACACGCTGACAGAACACACGGCTCAGTCAACTCCGGGCACACAAGGGCTAGCGCGTGGGTGCGTGTGTGCGTGTGTATGCGTGACAGGGTCAGCCCGCATCAGAAGCCTAAACGTGGTGTTTGTCAGAAAAGATCATCTGCTCATCTGGCCAGCAGTCGAGTACATTTGTGGCAGAACTCCATAAATTCTAATTCATCATCTTTCTAAAATCTGCACCTAATTACGCTCAAGCGAAACTGAACTTTCAGAATGAAGGAAAATATTACAACTTTTAAAAGAAATCTATTTAATAAAATCTCTCCCAAAGGTCATTTGTTATTTGTGGCTATCATAGGATTCTAATTTTTTTCTTAGGAAAATGTGAGGAATCTCCTTAGGGAACCATCTGCACCCTTCCCTAGCCCCACGCGGACACTCCTTTTCACTTCTTAGCCAGCTGGGCATGCACTTTATAAAACAAAGATTAAAACTGACCTTAGTCTTAAAAAAATAAAAAATCTATTAAAGTTAGGCTTTTTTTTTTTTTTTCCATTTATGCACAACAAAACCAAGAGTGCTTCTTTCTGAAGACAAGCCTTTCAGTGACCGAAAACTTCTTTAAAAAAAGAGGGAGAAAGGAAATAAAAGCGTGTCAGGAGTGACCCTGTGTTGTCTAGAATGTATTTATTCTAAGGAAGTGCATGTCTCTCTACCAGAGCAGACAGAAGGTGTCCCATCGCCTGGCCTTCCTCTGGAAGACAACATACAGGAGAAGAGCCAAATCATACTCAGTTGCAAAAGCTATGCTACTCCCCCGCCCCCCAGGTAACAAATATTAAAAGCCACAGGCTAGCAAATGCAAAATTTATTTCAACTGTACATAACAGAGGTCTTTTTATAAAACAAACACGTCATGGCCGTATGCACCCACAGACAATATGCGTACAGTACAATGCAACCTTCAGGTGTACATCCAACGGAGTCTTCACATGGCCGTCACCCGCTAAAAATGGCTTTCCCGTTCACAGAGAAAAAACACAATATAGAGATTTTTTTTCAAGGTCTTATACCACTATATACACATTACTGTGTTTTGGCAATTTTACGCAAAACACACACTTAATATAGCTTATATACCGTGGCAAGGGTAAACTCAAGGTCCACACCACGTAGGCCCCCACGGAAGGCCCGGGACGGCTTCTACCCACCTGCGGGTGCAGGGTCCGCGCCCGCACACTACGCACTAACTGCGCACGCGGCCAGGACGGAGCTGCCCCAAGCAGACTCCATTTCACCGTGACTGCAGCCCCACGGACGGAGTGTCCCCGCCCTCCGGTGCCACGTCGCCACGGCCCCCCGGGACCACTTCCAGGCCTGTGGCACTAACACTTCCGACCAGGTCACAAGAGCAAATGGTGCAGACATTCGAAACAAGCCCAAACGACCAGAAGCCAGGGCGGTGTGATGCAGGGATCCCAGCATCAGCAAAACCACCGCGCACGGGGCTTTAACTGGTACCAGAGGACTGAGGGGACAGCGTCAGACCTCGGAGGACGGGACGTGAGAGGTCTCCGGAGGACGACCCACACGACACGTGGTGGTAAGGAAGTACCACAGCGCCCCGCGCTTGCTGAGGCTTCTTGGCTGGGGCGGCTACGCCAACTCACCGACGGCAGCCTCAAAGCAGACAGACAGACATCCTACCATCAGCGTCAGAAGAGTGGCCACTGTACGTACAAAACACAACAACTGCTGCTAAGTTCACTGCATGAACTTCGTAGTCCTACTTCTCCCAAACTTCCACTGACTATTCGGCTGAATACATATAAACCCCATCTCTACCGTGGGTTAATACTGGGCTCTGACTAATTTTAAGATTGCTCCTCAACTTTCTTATTTATACTAAATGATATAAAAGTATGAAATCTCCAGATGGCGTGAGCAGCTCGACAGCTGTGTGGCAACAGAGACCTATCTGGAATTCCTGGCTTTCCTCAGGACCTCACCGCGGGCAGTACTGAAGGCATGTGACCCGCTAAGCAACACGCTGCCGCCAGGGTCCACCGGCGCCCGGCCGACTAGGGCGCTGCAGCCCGGCTGTCCCTGCGCAAACAAGATCACACACTGGCTACGGGGCTTTGCTGGGGGCCGGGGGAGGACAGAGATCACAGCCACCCTGAGGAGAGGAAAACAGGTTATTCCCAACGTATTATGGCATCTTGTTTTCTGAAGCTGGTTTCAATGAATACTTAAAACACAACCCTGAGGTTCCATTTTAACACCAAGTACAGCATGCATGGGAGAGAACAATGACCAGATGTGGATCTGGATGCCACGACTGAATGTAACAGGTCACATTCAGTTCTTTCTGAAGCAGAAATTCGTCTGAGAGAGACCCGTGAAATCTCCTTACAACAAATCCCAGGCAAGTGAGGGAGTTCCCTCCAAATCTGAGATGTTCTTGTAAGTGAGTGACATGGCAACCGAGGTCTTCAATGGACTCAGATGTCCCCGTGACAATCAGGAATGGGGGTCACAGAGGACGGGCTGCTGTAAATGGAGTTTCACGGCAGCTAGCTGCTGAAAACAAAGCCCGTGTCCGTCGCAGGCAGCGTGACAGGGATGTGGGGGGACAGCCAGGCCGGGACTGAAGCCACGCACTCACCTGGCTCTGAACGGAGTCGCATGTACACCTTCAGAGGCCGAGGGCTTCCGAGTTTGGCCTGAATCTTCAGTGGAGTGGCACGGGTGTGCTAAGCGCCAGTTAAGAGCGATTGCTCCAAGTAAGGAGAGTCGGGCGTGAGTTGTGGGGGAGGGTCTGAGCTCTGACAGTAACCCGGCCCTCGGAGACCCCCCGCCCCCCCGCCCCCACCCCGGGCAAACGGGGACGTGGGACGGCCGTCTGAGGCACCCTGATGAGCCACACCCACACACAGCCCTGCCTGGCGGCTAAGCGCCCTGGGGGCTCCTCAGGACACGGCTGTCGGAACTGACCCCACGCTCCCAGCGCGCTCTCCTTGGCCTCTCTCCACAGCTCGTTCACCAGTGGGGCTGCTGCACACAGAACACTGAGACCCCGTGTAAGGCCAGAGTCGCCCCTGTGGTGCTGGCACTTAGATCACAAACCTGTACGGTCTCGTATAAAACAGGAAAGTGCTCACACAGCTGTGTCCACAAAGAAATGAGACAGGTGCTACACTGAGAACAGGAACCCAGACCATTCAGAGCTGGAGAGCCACCACCACCCACGGAGGGGAGGACCCTCGGGCGCGGCCCCGTGAGCGCACCGTCTCCTTCCACCGCGGCAGCTCGAACGGACGGTCGAACTGGCAAGTGGGCCTCCACACAGTACAATGGGAAATACCAGCAATGCTCTCAAAAGTTGTTAAAATATCACATAAAAGACAAGGAACAGCAAGAAAACATCTAAGAAAAGCAGGCTGCGATACAACAAGCATTTGTTAAGAAAAGCTCAGAAGTGCATTAGTTCTGGTGAGAGATATATGAGCAACAGCTCTTACGAGATGTAGAACCCATTCTGTAACTATGGGCTGTCCATATACTGTCATAGTCAGAGTCTTCCGAGAGGTCTGAAGGCTCCAGACGGGAAAGGCTACTGCGACGACCCAAGGAGTCTAGACTTGATTGGTCGTCGTCAGCCAAGACGTGATTATGCATCAGGTCAGTGCCTTGCCATGCTACGACGGGGAGGGATGGAGTGACAGGCAGAGGGGGGAGGGGACGGACAGGAAGAGCCACAACCAAAAACATGAAAACAAAAGCAAAAGGTGATGGGAAGAGAAGGAAGAGAGAAAATATTGTTAAAAACTGGCAACAATGTTCATTTCTCCTTATTTACGGTGGGTTTTAATAGCACAACCCTCAGAGTAAAACTGGATTATTTAAATAAACCTAAGTCACAATATTGTTCCCAAACGGTCCCTCACATAAGCCCATGTCCGCAGATACTTCCACAGACATTTCCCAGGTCAACAATTCTATCCCAGTCTACTAACCGTGAGCCTCGTTCAGGACATTTGTAAGAGGAGCCATTTGCGCATTTCATTAGGAGCTGTGTCTTATTCTGAAGTGGACATACTGAAGCGGGAGCTTCAGAGGGTTTTTGGACTGACTTCTTCAGCTCTCCCTTTGCCAGACTAGAACTCCCCAGAAGTCATCTTAATGATGGGGTCTAAACTTACCTTATCAAACTACCACCACTGTAAAAACTTCAGGGTGGAGAAAAGGGTTACGCAGCGTCCGGGTCCCTCTGGGCCCCCCCTTCCTGCCACTGCACCCCAGAGCTCGGCCAGGGGAAGAGAAAAAGTGGGAGGCCTGTTCAAACATTCTCAGTCCTGATGCAGACCCTTTTACCGGCAGGACAAGAGGCACGATGAGCCGAGAGCCACTGTGTTAACAGGAGGGCGACAGACACAGTGGGCACAAGATGGGAGAACAGAAAGAAGCCCGAGAGCAGTCAGCAGCTGGGAGCGAGGGCACCGGCCAGGCAGCTGTGAGGGAGGCATGCAGGGACACTGCGCGACAGACAGGGCACACCACAGCACCCGCGGGCTCCGTCCTAGTCCTGCTTCTGCTCCAAGGGCGTTCCATTCCCAAACCATAACAAGAACAAGCAGTGGGCCAGTTTGGATTCCTTCAACTAAATCCCTGGAGTCTAATGAAGGTCACTACTTCCTTGAGACAGAAATCGATACCAAAGATGTCTGGCTTTATAATGTCTT